>NC_136511.1:88771365-89181365 GCF_053919585.1 Euprymna scolopes | reverse complement strand
CTGCTATTATTATTATTATTATTATTATTATTATTATTATTATTATTATTATTATTATTATTTATATTATTGCTGTTTAGAAAATGCTATGAATCGTTATCAATGAAAGATGTGACTACTTGTAAAATCTGGGGCGAAAAATAAAATATCTCAGAACATAACGCAGAGTAGGAGATAAAATGTATTAAATAATCCAATAGCAATAAGTAGTTAGAATTTAATTTCCGATTGTAAATGATGCCTGGCTTTGTTTATTATATATATATATATATATATATATATATATATATATATATATATATATATATATACGTGATGAAAATAATGGAAATAGTATTCAGACAAAATAAAGAAATAAAAAGGAACAAACCGTATTATGTGTTCATCAACGTTTTCGTCTTTATTTATTTTAATATATATATATATATATATATATATATATATATATATATATATATATATATATATATTATGAACGCAGTTTTTTCGAGGCACGACTTTCCTCGGGACTTACAGAAGCGACCGGCCGCCGAGCAGAAGAATCCAAACGCACAGCAGACACGCACGGACAATACGATGTTCTTAGTAGTAAAAGTTTGGTTTCTTCCTGTTATTCTTGTAAAGCAGGTCGGTATCTGTACGCTATATAGACACAGCGTTAAAATGAAATTGAATCGTACTAAAGAGAGATTTTGCCTGAAGAATTTAAGTAATACATTGAAATAATTTAATTAAAGGAAAAAAAATATGGACAGAAAGAAGAATACTAATTGAAAGAGAATGAACGAGAATGTCCGCATTTTGATGATTGCGTTCGATGAAAACATAAGAGAATGACGAGATCGTTGGTACAAGGCCACTTACGCAGAGATCCCAATGAAGAACGAAGTCGACAGAATGATTCAACTAGGCTAACATTGTCTGCAGGAACAGTTTATTCTTAAAAAAGAAACAATAATAATGTTGAAAAATAAGATTCAAACTTTAACTCTGATTGTATAAAAGAATGAAAACTATACCATAAATGAATTTCAAAAAAACATTCAGACACCTTATAAAAAAAAATTCAGACACCTTATTAAAAAAAGAAAAATTAAGACAACTTATTAAAAAAAAAATTCAGACACCTTATTAAAAAAAAAATTCAGACACCTTATTAAAAAAAGAAAAATTAAGACACCTTATTAAAACAAAAATTCAGACACCTTATTAAAAAAAAATTAAGACAACTTATTAAAAAAAATTAAGACAACTTATTAAAAAAACAAAATTCAGATACCTTATTACAAAAAAGAAAAATTAAGACAACTTATTAAAAAAAAAATTCAGACACCTTATTAAAAAAAAATTAAGACAACTTATTAAAAAAAAATTAAGACAACTTATTAAAAAAACAAAATTCAGACACCTTATTAAAAAAAAGAAAAATTAAGACAACTTATTAAAAAAACAACAGAACTTACCGATTGTATATGAAGTGCCGTCCAGTGTAAAAGTGGCACTTTTACATTTTTTTATATGTCGATGTTCATGTACATGTTGCGTGTTACATCCATCCATATTGTATATTTATATTTATAAAATTGTTTTAATGTGCGAAGCGGGTCGCACTTCAAACACTTTTCTACGAGAAAGGTAATGTCCACGTTTAAGTCCTAGCCGCACTTAAAAAAGAATTAATGAGAAAGCTCCCGTCTTGTATTCTGAGATTTCTGCTTTAGATGAAGGCTGCAAACCGCCACGGTATTTAAAAAATTAAAAAAAAAAGCAAACAAAAACAAAACAGCAGAAGTAACAACAGATCGCTTTATCGGAGTCGTAGTGTTAGTAGTTGTGTTGATCGTGTTTCGGCTGGTGTGATTTGGGAAAGGGGCGCCACCGTACCGTTAGTACGAATAGTCAGGCCGATCTAGCTCCAGCGAATTCCGCCGTGGAAAACGCAAACCACACAGCCGAAAAGGAAGCGACCTGACTATCGTCACTACTATAGCTATCAAACTCATCGTCGCTAGGATTTGCTTACGGTATTGTTTGCTAGTATTGTGGTGTGTACCGATAGGCTTATCTCTTTATGAGAGAATATTTAGACATAACTCAAGTTTTCTTTATGGGGAATAAATCCAACTCCCTCAAAAGGGCCATTCTGGATTTGAACAAAAATGCTCCGGCGTATAAGGATTTCTCCATCTCCGACTGAGGACAGGACAGATACAAAACATTGATCATTGTCCGAAGATCGTGTTTATAGCTACTCCTACATTTTGGCCCTCTTATTCCTTGTAGTATTTTTCATCTTTTTTATGTTAATAGCTGGTCACTCCCCAACAGTACTTCCGACAGGCATGATTTACTTATTTGGTTATTTAAATCCAATTTTTTAAAAACAATTCTTCCCAAAAATGTCAAATATTGACATAGCAACATATGACAAGTATATAATAATATCGATTGAATGAAATCTTTAATTCTGTTTATTAATTATATCTGTACAACATGCCACATCTGAGGAGGAGCTACTAAAAGAACACTTTCCTGCCTTGACTGGATACAAAACCCTCTACGAAATCTAGTAGGCGAGAAGCTTTTCGTTTCCTTACTTCCCTTTATTCACAGAAAAGATATTACGAATTTATCTCTGCTCCATCGTTATTTTCATGGCAGGTGTTCGAATGAGCTTTAATCTATGATCCCCCCTTTATACTTGTGTAGCTGCAATCACAGTCAATAAGCTCTTTTAGTGTATCAGTGCCAAAAGTTAAATGAAAATTCCATAACAAAATGTCTTTCCTAAACTTGTTCGTCTGTAGAACAGAATACCGTGGGTCTGCTTCTCGGCTGACTATAACATCGCCGTTTTCAGTCTAATAGAAACTAGTTCTTATTTATTGGGATTGTCCTAGTGACATATGGCCGAGTGGTCGTAGACGTTGTATCAAAGTTTACAGTTACCCAAAGGTGCTGAGTTAAATCCTGAACGAAGGCAGTGAAAAGTAACATTCATTCGATACAAAACACCTGATGAAGGCGGGAGGGCAAAACGGCCAAAACGTTGTGACTATCACAACCAAGATGAGGAAGTCAGTCCGACAATATCAATAAATAAAAACACCTCATCTGAAAAATACAGACAATTACAAAACGAGTTCTTGTTGAAAATCTTTAACAATTAAACCTACAAAAGTTCCACCATTAACCATCGTCACGATCTTGTCTCACCGTATATCTGACACTCATTACTCTTTGTCCTCCAGTAATCTTTGAGCTTTGATAAGCGGTAATCCTTTCCTCCGAAAAAAAAAGACAATATTGAATCGAATATTCATTTATCATAAATAATCATTTGTTATATGCAAGGATAAGTAGTGACTTACCACATACAAAACCCACAAAAAAGTAAATGAGATTAGTAGATTCACAATAGAATGATGAACACTATGTGAGGATTGAACATACCCACATAACAACCATTCAAAACTAGCGCTGATCCAGGAAACAACAAGAATCACACAAGAACAAGAAAGGAAGCAAGCGAGGGCTACGATTTTTACATTGGTTTAAAAATTTTAAATCTCGTTTACGAAGTAGCTTTATTCGAACTGGCAACATTTGTGAATAATGCACACGTTGTAGCAATAGTTGTTTTGCGTTTGTGTTTAGAATTGCAGCAGTACAGGATGATAAGAGATCGGAGTCAAGCACCACCTCCTCCGTCATATCTCTTATTGCTTTTGTAAACATTGCGCAGAAGCAAACGTGTTATCCTTTTTCTTATATAAAATATAAACATCGTCTGCTTTTTTCGTAATTTTTGTCCGTTTACAATGTCTGCATACATTTTTACAGAAAAAACAGAAAAAGGAAAAACGCCAATAAAATTAAGGGAAAAAGAGTAACATTTTTGATTTAATCATACAGTTCTACGTGAAAACGTCCAAAACTTAAGTAGTTCAATGATAACATTTTCTTGTGATAGGAGGTTGGCCGTCTCCAAGTTAAGCACATTGCCATTTTACGTTTATTTCTGCTAGCTAACACCTATTATTTAGAGTATCGATTTAAATGAACGTTCCCTTCCTTCAGCAAGTATTCAGCATTAGAACGCATGTTTGTCTCAACCTACACACATACATATAACAGTAATACTATATATATATATATATATATATATATATATAACAGTAATACTATATATATATACATATATATATATAACAGTAATACTATATATATGTGTGTGTGTGTAAGTGTGTGTGTGCGCGCGGGTATAAACAGTAATACTATATCTATATATCTGCATTTATATAAACAGTAATACTATATATGTGTGAATATATGTATACAACCAGTAATACTATATATATATATATATATATGCATATATATACACACAGTAATACTATATACATATATATGTATATATGCATATAAACAGTAATGCTATATATATATATATATATATATATATATATATATATGTAATCAGTAATACTATACATATATGTATATATAAAAACAGTAATACTATATATATAAACAGTAATACTATATATATATAAACAGTAATACTATATATATATATATATATATAAACAGTAATACTATATATATATATATCTATATATATATCTATATATATATCTATACCTCTCTCTCTCTCTCTCTCTCTATATATATATATATATATATATATATATATATATATATATATATATACATGTTTATTTATTTCCGTACATATACATGTCTATTCCTAAACATATGCAATATATACGTATAAATACATGCATACAAATAAATAATTGTACTAGCATGCCGCCCAGCGTTGCCGGGTCATAAGATACGCTTAAATATTGTATTATTACATTGCACCTAGCAGTGAATACAATAGTGAGATCAAAACTATATATATATATATATATATATATATACATATTGACCTCTAAGTTGTATTTACCTGGATTATATACATATATTTATATATATATATATATATATATATATATATATATTTGAGAGAGAGAGATAAAACATAGCAACCTATTGAACATTTTCAGCCCAAATTCTACTCAATTATATAGGAAATCTGCACAACAGGAATTAAGCTTAATTGTTAAATGAAACAAATCCTCTAAGAAGGAAGCACAAAAATAGACAATTATTTAACGCTCGTTTTGAAATGATTATGAAAATTTGGTAAGTGTTGCTCGCATATTCATGATTGAGTATATTAAGAACTTCGTTTTAATAAATTATAAATAGAAAAAGAAAACTTTTAATACCAGTGGCAAAACGAGAAAACTCCATTCCTTAGCCTCCGAGTAACGCATAAACACACACACACACACACACACACACACACACACACACACACACACACACACACACACATATATATATACATTCACTATAATGTGATTTGACATGGTGAAAATCCGAAAAAAATTTATAATATAATTTATTTATATATAATAATAGTTTATAATTTTGTTGATATTATTTTCATAAGTATGTATGCATAAATTAGAATTAATAAATTTACTAATTATTAAATAGAACATTTTGTTAGAAGATTAATAAATTAATTAAATTGTTAGCAATAATAGTTGGGTTTAATGACTTTGTCTGATAAAAATTCAATTTGGCGTAATGGAATAATATAAAGGTAACTGCAGCTTCACTTCCAATTTTCTGATTTTCACCATGTCAAATCACATTCCTTTTGATGGATTGATTGTTGCTATTTCTTCTGATGAGTTAAGGGCATAATAGATTCACTAATTGATATAATAATTAAGTGATTGATTTTGTGCTACGAAGCAGATACTGTCAAGAATAGTATAAATCAACTGATTTAAAGGAATAAATTATAAGATGGTCAACATCATAAATTTTGGCATATAAATTTTTGTTATATATATATATATATATATATATATATATATATATGTTATGGCTCGCAATAAGCCACAAAGAAAACAGAACAACGGAATAGAGTTTAAACAATGTATTACTGGAACAACAACGTAAAAAGGTTACAACTGAAAAGAGTAGTAAACGTTACTGAGCAGGTGAGGGTCGCTCTGGTGTTTAATCCACACCTGGGATCAAAAGGTCTATAGTTTATATAATGGATAGGACAGTCCATTTGGAAAGTGATTCCCCCACAACACCCCCTTCCCAAGCTGATTTCCGCGGTTGTGAAAATCAGCATTTCTTCCTTTTGGGGCAGACCACCAAGGGGGCTGTGCGCTTCCTCTTTCTGCCGGAGCGTCTTGGTTCTGGCATCACTTTTGAAGGGTCTATGTCAAAACAGTCATACACAGTTTCAATCGCCTCACTGCTGTCCTGCGGTGATTCTTGTTGATCCCCGTAGAAGCATTTCCTGATTTGGTTTAGGTGCCTCTTACGTTGGAACTTTAGGCCCTGAATGATGTATGTTACATTGGTGATTCTTCCTAAGATTGTGTCCTGTTCCCAAAAAGAAACGTTATTTCTGAAATGTCTAAAATACACGTTATCTCCGCTGTTTAACCGTTTCGCTGGCAATGTAGAGGTTCTGTTGGGTACTATGTGTTTGGGTAGCAGTTTATCAAATACGGATTTTATTTTCCGTCCAAACATGATTTCTGCTGGGGATCCCGCATCTGGCTTGTTCGAATTTCTCGTGATTCTGTAAACCTGCAGAAATTGCTGAAGGGCCTTTTCTGTCGGTGTACCGGACGCCTTTTTTAATGCCCTTTTAAGCGGATCGACGAAGCGTTCGACCTGGCCGTTGCTCTGGCGTGGTACTGGGGTGTCGTAATATGCTTGACTTGATACGTCTCGCAGAATTCTCTGAACTCTGTCGAGGTGAACTGTGTAGCGTTATCGCTAACCTAACAGAGCAAACAATTCCAATAAAAAATTTATCGTTGTTGCCGTGGTCGGTTTTTACATCCTAATACCTCTGGCTATTTAGAGTAAGAGTCAACTACTATCAGGTAGTAAAAATCCTCCACAGGTCCCGCATAATCGATGTGGATCCTCGACCATGGTTGTTCAGCTTTAGGCCAAGGTTTATATGTTATCGATGGGGCTGTTGCTGCCAAAGCGCAGCCGTTGCATATGTTCACCATGTCGGTATTATCGTGGTCCATAGCTGGCCAATAAACAAAACTTCTCATTAGGCTTTTCATTCTGTTTATTCCTGGATGCCCCATGTGAAAATCGCTGAGAATTCTTTTTTGAAGGGTTTGGGGGATAACAACCCTTTCACCGTATAACAGTATTTCGTTGCAACCAGAAAAAAAAAGTCTGAACTGGTGTCACCCAGTGCTAATTTCTGCTTCGTTGTTTGAATGAAATTGTCATTTAAGGATTCTGACTTAATTTCCTGAAGTGTGACCGGTAGTTTGGGATAATATTGTTTATCATGGTTTTACATCACTATAAATACGTAATGCCGCGATTACTGAATATTCAAGAGGTTCAATTTTGACAGGAATCAGTCTCGATAGACCGTCTGCATGGGCTAGTTGTTTTGAGGAGAGAAATTGAATTGTAAAATTATAGTTCAGCAGAATAGTTCCCCATCTTAATAGTCGGTTCGCAGTGAATGTTGGAAGTCCTTTTTTTATCCTAAAATGGATATCAACGGCTTATGGTCGGTTTGTAGAAAAAAATGTCTTCTGTACAAAAACCGGTTGAATTTTGAAACTGCAAATATAATTCCTAGGGCCTCTTTCTCGATCTGAGAATAATTCTTTTCCGCTGTGATGCGAAAGCAATAGTCTGTTTCGAGCCATCCGGCATTCGATGTAGCATGCACGTCCCGACGCGATATTGACTAGCGTCGCCAGCTACTATTATGTCCAACTGTGGGTTGAAATGCGCTAGGAATATTTTTTAAGTTGGGATTCTTTTTATTTCTTGGAATGATGTCTGGCAATCTTCTGTCCACTCACAAACCTTATCCTTTTTCAGAATTCATTAAGTGGTGCGCGCAATTTGTGCATACTTGGGATTAACCCCTGGTATGATTTGCCAAACCTAAAAAAACTCTGCAATTGAGTTATATTTACTGGTGCCGGCATTTCTTTAATAGCGGTCGCCTATCTGGGTCTGAGCGTCTACTATCTTTATCGATTATTTGACCCAGGTTTGTAAAAAGAACTCGCATTTATATGCTTTGATCTTAAATCCATAACCTTATATTTGACTGAATACTTGTCTGATATGTTTTTCATATTCCTCCCTGCTTTTGCTCGCTATGATAATGTCTTCAAGATATGCGATTGCAGTGTCCAAACCGGACAGCATGGTATCCATTACTTGCTGGAATATTGTGGGTGCGCCCTTGATACCAAACGCGAGTCTTTCGTATCTGTACAAACCCCGATGAGTGTTAATACAGAGGAGGTTTGCGCTTTTGTCGTTTACCGGAATCTGTAGGTAATCGTCGCTTAGGTCGATCTTAGAAAAAAACTTGCCGCCATTTAATTTCGTGAACACTTGTAGTGAAAAACGAAGAGCCGAATACCTTTGTAAAGGTTTTATTCACAAAAGAAAGCAAGTCACAAATAACGTTAATTACGCAGCATTTATAGTTAACGGAAGAGTTCATTCAAGGGATGAGGGGTTAGGGATATTACGCTTTTCCCTTCAAGTTTTTTTTTTCGTTATTATTTTATTTATTTATTTTTTTTCATTATTTTTTTTTCTCTAACTTTTTTTTTTTTTTTGCCTATAATTTAAACTTTTTTTTCGTGCCTTACTTAGTAATGAATCCTTGTATTTCTCAGGAAATTTCAGTATTCTGCCAGATCTACGCAGCGGCTCGGTTGGCATTTCGCTCTCAACTGGTTCCCCACGGGTGTTTTCTTCTATATGTTCAGGATATTGTATACATTCGTTTTCACTCCCTGGTTTACTCACAGGTGGCATGCAACCATTCTCTAACGTGTTGTCTCCATTAATTGTGTTGACGGTAGTTTCGATGCCTGAAGGTAGTCGTACTTGGGCATAATGAGTGTTGATCTCCAGTAACGTCGCAGGTGTAACCGGGGGGTCATTTTTACTCGACCTAATATGATCTCTGACGTATACTTGGCCTGGTTTTACCCACAGGGGAATAGAAGTACCAAAAGTGGATTTACGGCTGTACTTTATTGCTCTGCACAGCTACAAATGCGACCCCTCATGATAGACTATTTGTCTATCATGAGGGGTCGCATTCGTAGCTGTGCAGAGCAATGAGCGAATAGAATGTAGAGCATCAGGTAAAATATTTTCCCAGCAGGATAGTCTCATTTTACGAGAATGTAAGGTTACTTGTATGGCCTTTCATAGTGTGCCGTTTAGTTTCTCAATTTGACCATTGCCTTCCGGGTGATATCTACTCGTTTTCGAAGTAGCAATGCCTTTCCCCTGTAAGTAATTGGTCATTTCTTCCGACAGAAAATAAGTCGCTCTATCTGTGTGAATCATATCGGGCATACCAAATATCGCAAATAGTTGATTCAGGCATTGTGTGATCGTTGAGCTTGTCATATCTTTTCACGGAAATGCAAAAGGAAAACGCGAGTATTCGTCGATTATCGTAAGTAGGTATTTGTTACCATGTGTGGACGTAGGCAGTGGTCCCTTGAAATCCATGTTTAATCGCTGAAATGGTACTATTGCTTTTATGAGAGTTCCCTTGTTACCGGTGAAGAATTTGGGTTTTAAATACTGGCAAGACGAGCACGAATTAGTTACTCCTTTTATTTGATCGAGGCAGAAAGGAAAGTTTCTTTCTTTGCAAAAATGGAAGAGTCGGGTAATACCTGGATGGCATAATTTACAGTGTAGGTCCCGAAGATCTTGTAAGGAATAAGTGAGAGCAGATATTCGGGAAAACGTATCAGCGACAATATTTTCTCTGAAAAATTCTGGATAAATTTGCTCTAGTAGGAGAACATCCCAATAATCCGTCTTTGTGATTTTAGATTTAGAGGAGGTGGCATCTCAAGTAGAGGTTTAAGACGTTCGTAGGTGGGTGATATCTGGTTGTTTTTGATAGTGTACCCAAGTAATGTTATCATTGAGTCTGAAACGATGCTTTTTTTCTATTAAGCGTTATGTTGTACTGTTTAGCAACCTCATAAAATCTTTGAAGATTATAGTCATGCTCTTTTTGGGGTTTTCGACAGTAACATTATCCACATAGACAAAAGTATCTACTAATTGCTCTTTGCTGACAATGCCTTCAATGGTTCTTTGGAAGGCGCTTACTCCATTAGTAACCCCGAACGACAGGCGAGTAAACTGGTATAATTTACCATTCGCCTCGAATGCTGTAAATTTACGATCCTCCTTACTGATGCTGATTTAAGATCAAGCGTAGTGAAAACATTATACCTGGCTATTTCCTCGACAATCTTTGATATACTTGGTATCGGATAACCGTCTAATTCAGTAAATCTGTTGATTGTGTCGCTATAATCAATCACCATTCTTTTTTTTTTCGGTTTTCATTCGATGTTACTAGAACTTGCGCTCGCCAAGGTGAAATTGAGGGTTCTATAACATTTTCCTCCAACAATTTTGCAGTCTCTGCTCTTATAAATTTGCTATCAACAATTGTGTGGCGACGTGACTTGGTGCTGATTGGTGTTGTTTTCGTAGAGAGATGAGAAAATAATGGGGGAGGAGAAACGTTCATGGATGGAAAAAAGGTATTCTTGATGACTGTTCCGATAATAAGTTCTTCCTCCGGTCCATCGAATTTGAAAGTTATCCTCTTATATCTGCCGAGAATATCTTTTCCTATGATTAAGTCGACAAATAAATTTTTAATGACCTCCACTATTATGTTAGAGTGTACATTATTATTTAGAGAGATATCGACTTTAGTTTCTCCCACAATTTTCGCACACATTTTAGGGTCGGCCAATGATATTTCTTTGTGTTTGGGAATAATTTCGAGGTTCATTTTTTTGCAATATTGTCGTTAATGAAAGTCCCCACACTACCAGAATCTATCATGGCATTGACAGTGAATCTATTTATTTTACACTTAGTAAAAGTAATGTCTTTTTTCCTTCCTAGACATGCGAGACTCGGGAAATCAGTGTCTTCATTTAACACCGCTGACACGGAAGATTTGTAGACTTTGGCCCAGTGTCCTTTTTTCGAACACGTATTGCAGTTCGAGTTCCGTGCTGGACAAAGGCGACGCGGATGACGAGAATTCCCGCAGAAAAAACAAATTTCCTTCGGCCGGTTTTTTTTTTTTGTGTTGCAGCCAGACTCGTATTTTATCCTGAAGCGATTATTGGCGCAGAAATCACACTCTCCTGGTTGTAACACGTAGAGTGTTTTTCTGTTTGTTCCAGAGATCTTGCCATCTCGTATGCTTCCCGAAAAGTTAGCGAGGATTTCTCGAGAAGTCGTTGCCGAATTGAGGAGGAGGAGATACCGCTAATAAAAGCCTCCCGCATATACTGGCTTTTATTTGTTTCAGCACTCACGGCTTGGAAGTTGCATGTCTTAGCGAGGTTTTCCAACTGTAGCCTGAAAGAATCCACTGTTTGCGCTGGTTGTTGTTTCATGGTAATAAGTTGGTGTCGGTTGTAAACGATATTAGTAGGCCTGATGTATGCCGCGTCCAGAGCTCTCATGGCAGATGCATAGTCGCTTGTGTCACTGATTATTTCGTATACATCAGCCGATATGCTATTTATCAAAGCATAGAAGTCAGTTTGGGTGTTTCCAGTTTCTTCAGTGCCGTTAACCGTATGTAAGTAATTCATAAACGTGAGTTTCCAGTGTTTGTACTTTTTTTCTGCATTGAAGGCTGTAGACTCGGTGTCGAATCGTTCGGGACGAAGTACTCGGTCCATTTCTTTTGTGAATAAAATTGTAGTGAAAAACGAAGAGCCGAATACCTTTGTAAAGGTTTTATTCACAAAAGAAAGCAAGTCACAAATAACGTTAATTACGCAGCATTTATAGTTAACGGAAGAGTTCATTCAAGGGATGAGGGGTTAGGGATATTACAACACTTCTTCTGGACTAGGTAATGCATAGGGAAAATACTCTAAGGACCCGGTGAATCCGGTCGCGAAGTCGGCGCAAACGCGAATTTCCCCGGGCCTTTTCTTTACATAAACTGCCGGAGCAGCTCACTCACTATATTCAGTTTTAGCCAGTATACCGATGCTTTCTAATCTGTCTAGTTCCTGATTTATTTTGTTCAGGGAAGCGAACGGGACATTACATTTCTTTTTAAACACCGGTTGCGTGCCAGGTTTCAACTTAAAATCTGCGGCCATTTTTGTACATCTCCCCAAGCCAGGAGTAAATACGTTTGTGAATTCTTTTTTAAAACAAGTTATAAGTTTCTCCGTTTCTGCTGGGTAGCTATCTATTTTCTAGCAGAACGTGGATATAGGATGATCCCAGAGACGAAACTCCTCCATGCTGTCAGAACCGAACAGGTTCTCACTACCTTTTAGCACATACAATCTTAGTTTTTTGTTTTCCCCCGTAAAGTGACGTTTGTAATTAATTCACCTTCAAAATTAATTTTTGTTTCTGTCGCCGTTCTGCTAGATTTTAATATAGTTGGCCTTCATAATATTTTCCACGTTTTGACATTTATTATTGAAAGATCCGATCCACTGTCTAATTGAAATTTAATAGCCTTGCGGAAAATGTTAACCGTTACATATTTGCGTAAATTTTCATCTACGACGTCCTTAGTTCTGGTTTGACGCACACGGCTTCTATTCTGAGTTTTTCTACAGTCCAAACTTTTATAACCGATCTTATTGCATAAATAACATCTTTTTGTTAAAAATGGGCAATCCCTTACCCAATGTATTCCACCACATCTGAAACAAGCGCTCGGTGCTTTTAGTTTTTTCTGAGTTTCGGTTGTTAGTGTCTGTGTGCCATTTCGACGGTTTTTTCTTAGTTACCTTTTTATATTCGCGATGCCTGCTTCGATATTTCTTGCATCTTTTTTATAATTTCTACTTTTTGACAATCCTCAGTCAATTTTTAAAGTGTTAAGTTCGGTTCATTTTCTAATTTTGTAAGGACTCTGCGCCTGATTTCCGCATCTTTTCCCTTGCGCAACCACAACACATTATAAATTGTCTGCTGTTAGTTCAGACAACTTAAAGTCATCACAGTGTTTGTGCACTACAGCTGCATAGGTGGCAAAATCGTCACTATCGTCTTTTACCACATTCAAACATCTCCAACGCTTATGGAAAAAAGACATTTTCGGTGAGAAAAGTTTTGTTAACAAATTTACCTTCTCATTGAATGATAAATCTGCTGTTTTCCGAGGCAAGATGTAATCCACGAATTTATAATGCTCAGCCATTTCCAATTTTCGTAGTAGAAATCTGATTTTCTTTTGAGCAGACCAGTTGCTGCAGTCAATATTAAAAAAAAATCTTCATGACGCCGAAAATACGCTGCGAATGATTTTCCCTCTTCCTTTAAAATTGTCTATCGCGGTCCATATTGTATTCTGAGAAAATGCTGAATTACCTTCCGCGTTCGCATTATTTTTAACACTTTCTGTAACTCCTCTGTTCGTAATTGATGTTCGGCTAACTGTTTTTGAACTTTCTTTTGGTGTTCCTCGGTTCTTATTTGACATTCTGCTAACTGTTTTTGCAATTCCTTTTGCTGTTCCTCGAATCGTGACTGACGCTTTGCGGCATCGATGTGCAACTTGATCAAATGTTCCAACGCTATTTTCAATTCAGCCATTTTGCTTCGTCAGCATTAGCAATTTCAAAAGGTTCGCTGAATTTTACAAAACCGTTTTACTCTTTCTTATTTCTTCCTCCAGACAATAAAACGAACAGAAAAAAAAAACATAAATATATAAAATGTTCATTGTCTAAAGAAAAAGATCAAGTGCATATTTCTCTCAAGATCTTAGATCACCACACAAGCCCTACCTAAGCCTAGCCACATAAGAAACCATAAGGGAAGCAAATAAACATCAAAATACCAAAACATTTACAATCCAAAATATAAAATGAAACAAAAATAAAATATACAAAATAATAATCATCTCACCTGTATGTTTAAATGTATTATGTATATATGTATGTATGTATGTTTGTATGTATGTATGTAGGTCTAAAACTTTCGAAAGAGGGGACAGATTTTCACAAGATTGGTAGCATTTTGAAGCGCGACCCTTCGGACGACAAATATCGAAAAATTGGTCAAAAAAATAAATTTCTCTACCCTTAACTGGGCAGTTTTCCACGGGGAGGGTCGATTTTTTCGATAACATTTTTTGCAAGTCATTCGACCCTCGCGTGCAGGACATCGCTTAAAATGCGTTATTTCGACAGTCTATGACGTCAAACCACGGTAAACACATCGTTAAGACCGTTTTTCACCTCGTTTTCCTCTGGCGCGTTACGAGTTCAAGCCTTCTTTCTATTCCGATGTTTATTTTGCCCAACAAACACCTTGACACACACCTCCACCCTTTTTTCTGCCTTCGCGTCACGCCTGCATGTCTAATACAACTTTTTTTTGCTCAACATACACCTCAAAACACCCGGTCAACATCGGGTATCCAGGCTAGTCTATAATATAAATCTCACCTGTCTGTTTAAATGTATGTGTGTATGTCTAAAACTTTCGACAGATGCGACGGATATCGTTTTATAGCTCGACCCTTCGGACGACGAATACCAAAAAATTGGCCCAAGACATTAATTCATTCACCCTCAACTGGGCACTTTTCTACAAAGAGGGGTCAGTTTTATCGCCGTTATTTTCGAAAGTCGTCTCCTCTTTTCGATTGACTAGCCTTAATTTAAACTTTCGCCACTTCCAGTTTGGCGATAGACGACACTGCAAAGAAGTCACGTTTTTTTCCTCACTTTCTTTTCCTCTTTCGCAGTACGGATTCGAGCCTGCCTACTACCACTTTGTTTTTTTTTATCAGCACCGCCGGGCACCCAAGCTAGTCCATTATATAAACCTCACCTATCTGTTTTAATTTATGTATGTATATACGTATGTATGTTTGCATGTCTCGCAAACAATTTCGACAGAGTCAACGGATCCTGAAAGAATTAATATCATTTTAAAGCTTGACTTCTCTGACGACAAATACCAAACAATTGGTCAAAAACATTAATTCCTTCACTCTAAACTGGCCAACTTTGTACAAGGAAGGGTTGATATTTTGCAAGTAACTTTTGTAAGCCATCGTATCGGTTGGATTGCCGTTGTCTAATTTTAAAAGTTCTAATTGCGTCATGGAGCATTGGTAAGACATCACGTTTTCTTTCACTTTTCTTCCACCTTCGTGTCACGGGGTCGAGCCTGCCTGCCTACTCCCACTTTTTTAATACCTCTCTTCAACTCCTGCCTACCGTTGTTTTCATTTCCTCCTCACGCTACTACCATTTTTGTAACACTTTTCTCCACATTCACGGGTTCGAGCTTGCCTGCCTACTACCACATATTTTTTTTGCTGAACACACATCTCCAAACGCCCTGGCAACACCAGGCACCGAGGCTAGTCTATATATATGAAAGGCAACGACCTCGAGCGTTTTTGTATGTCCAAGAAAGACTTTTTACGCCGGGGTTCTCAAGAGGATTACAATTTTTGAGAACTTTTTATATACTCCCTAGATTATAATATGTACGATTTTCGAACGGACATCGTCTCTACATTTATTTTGATAGACTTTTATAAAATTCACGCTATTCCGTCCTTTCACGTGTTTGTTCGGCTTTTTCGTATAAATAAAGGGAAACTCATCGAAACAACGTCGTCAGCGCCTTTTCGTGCCGGGACATCTTGAAAACAGTTAGCTTTGATTAATGTGGGGAAACGCTTCATATCAAACAATTGCTATTCATTTAAAGAGATCACCCTTATTTGGGGGGACTGGTTTTCCCCAACAAATAAATAAAACGGCAGAAAGCGTAAAGCTTAACTGGCCTTCAGTCAACGTTCATTTCTGCACCTGCGTGATTCTTAATTTATTTGTGCAAGCCAATTTTTTGGTTAACACCGCTTAATTTGAACGCTTTTAACTTCCTGTGACGTTATAGCATAACGGTAAGCTGTCACATTTTCTTAAACTTTCTTTTCCGCCTTCGCGTCACGAATTCGTCATGGGTTCGAGCCTGCCTGTCTACTAACACATTTTTTGTGCTCAACACACAACTCCAAACACCCGGGCAACGCTGAGTAAACCCGCTAGTCTAATATATAAACGCGTATATGCCTGTCTGTCTGTCGGTTTATCTATCTCCATATTTTACAATCTATCTCATCCGAAAGTCGTAGAGCGGCGCTAAGGGCCTCAAATGATTGGATTTTTTACGGGCCGTTATTTTATGGGTCTTTAACCGTGAAAATTGTTTTTAAGGGGCCAAAATTTTTTTTTTATGGGTCTTTAACCGTGAAAATTGTTTTTTTTTATGGGTCTTTAACCGTGAAAATTGTTTTTAAGGGGCCCAAATTTTTTTATGGGTTTTTAACCGTGAAAATTGTTTTTAAGGGGCCCCCAAATTTTTTTTATGGGTCTTTAACCGTGAAAATTGTTTTTTTATGGGTCTTTAACCGTGAAAATTGTTTTTAAGGGGCCAAAAATAGGTAAAATTTGAAAAAAATCGTTAAACATTTTGTACATTCATCTTAGATTATTTAAAGTTTTTAATTTTTAATCGGTTTATATGCGTGTCACGTTGGTAAAGTGGTAACGTTACCATATTTGAATGCTACAGTTTCCGTTTCGATTCTAGCTGATGGCACCTAAATCCTCTTTTTACTTTTAAAATCGCGACTATATAATAACATATATGTAATCTGGACAAATTAAAATATCATATTCAAACGTATTTCACGCCCGGGCAAAGATGTGCGCTTATAATAATAAAACTGAAAACTAAATCTATGTAAAATAACCTTTTTATAAACTACATCGTTGATATTAAGAAAAGGGCATAGTTAATCTGTGACAAGGGTGTAGTGCTAAAACAGATCTTAGTATCAATGCATCTACCTATTTAACTCTCTCTCATATATATATATATATATATATATATATATATATATATATATATATATATACAGATAAGCAGGGAGACCTGAGAAGATTACAAATGCTTCACCTTTCCATATTTTATTGTCCCTATTTACTTGCCTCATCGCGAGGGCAGAGTTAGAGAAAAAGTCGGCTTTTAATGTGGAAAAATCCAGCTTTCAAAAATGGGGTATTCTGGATAGGAACAAAAATTAAAATTGCTTCATTCATGAACGATTTCTCCACTGACTGAAGAGAGAAAAGGTGAAGTATAGCATCAGAACAGATACTACACTGTGATCTTGTCCCGAAGGCCTGTCATCGAAATCAGTAAAACTACCAATTTTTAAGCAAATAGATAAATTACCTGCTTTATTGGGAAATAAGACCACAACACATTGTAGTTTACATTGCACTGTAGAGAACAAGATTTGATTGAAAAAAATATAAAATGATTTGAATTAAAGTGTAAAATACAAAAGTCAAGTATGATGGTTCAATTGAGCTCTAAAAAGAAGCATTCATTTCGAACGTACCCCTGTTATATCAAAGAGCCTAATGTTTATATGACGAAACTTACTACTTGTGCGGTAATAATAGCTTGAATTAAAGTTTAAAATGCAAAAGCCAAGTATCACGGTTCAATTGTGCTGTGTGGTTAAAAGTAAAGAGCCTTACCTCATGCATCGTGCGGCTCGTGTTAGGAAAGAAAAAAAAGAGAAAATAAAAATGGCCGCCCCCTGGTATTTATGGACTGATGATCACGTGATGTGACGAGAGGAAGCATATAGACTGACGACAAAATCGCCTGAGTCACTGGAAAACGGAATGGCTTTGCGATTTCGACTACAGAACAATAAGGCAGGAAAATTGAGCGAGGAAATGAGATCCCTGAAGCCAAGGTTGACCTAGTTAAGAGAGAGCTTTTCTCTATATGTGGAAAGCTGGTTGACCACTACCCAATAGCTGGATTGCTGCGAACTGCGTGCAGTTTTATTAGAAGGCAGACTGGGACAGACAGTTGGGAAGATGCAGTTGATCAAAAGTGCTTCTCATGATACAAGAAGTCATTGCAGAAGTGAAAAAAAATGGACCCTGTGAGAGGAGAATGGCATGTAAAGGAGGGCCATGAAGGGGTGATATGAACTGATGCTAGCAGTATAGCATTAGGGGTATTATTGGAAATAGGAGAAGTGGCTGTTGAAGATGCTGCTTGGCTACGCAAAAAGGATGATAGCGCCCATATCAATGTTGCGGAACTCGATGCTGTGATGAAAGGCATCAATCTGGCTCTAAAATGGGGGCTACAGATAGTGAACGTCAAAACAGACTCTGCAACAGTGGTGTCGTGGATTAAATCGGAGCTGTCTAGTGATAAGCGGATCAAAACAAAAGGAGCAGCGCAGATGCTTATCAAGCGTAGACTTGGAGCGCCGGGAGACTTGGTTCGAGAATTCAAACTAAAGGTAACTATTACCTTAGTTCCGTCACAAAAAAATAAAGCAGATGTGCTGACAAGAGTTAAGAAAGCCTGGCTACACAAGGAAAGAGACGGGGCTCCAGCATGTTGTGCAGTAGAGAATTTAAAAGACCTGCATAACCTGCATCATTTTGGAAAGGAACGGATCCTTTACCTGGCAAGAAAAGTAAACCCGCACGCCACAATGCAAGACGTCCAAAAGGTGGTGGAACAATGTAGGGAATGCCAATCAATGGACCCTGCATCGGCTAGACATGAAAAAGGGGAACTGCATGTTGAAGAGAATTAACGGAGATTGGCCATTGACATCACACATTATCAACATGAACCGAATGTAACTATGATTGATTGTGGGCCTGGGAGAGTAGCGATATGGCGGAAAATCAAGAATAAAACAGCAGAAGAGGTAAAGAGAGTTGCCGAGGAGGTTTTTATGGAAAGGGGGCCAGTAGAAGAGGTGTTGGTGGATAATGGTACGTCTTTTCGCTCGGAAGTTTTTAGAGACTTATGTGCGAAATGGAATGTGGGGCTATATTTGAGAGCTGCATACCGTCCAAGTGGAAATGGAATTATAGAGAGGCACCATCGCACTATAAAAGCTGTGGCATCAAGAAGCCAGATTTCGCCCCAAGAAGCAGTTTTTTTTTTATACGATATGACGCCGAAGGCTGGTCAAGACGAAAATTCAGTGTCGCATCGGTCTATTTTTTCTTATGAATGGCTACATCCATTGGCTGTAACACAGAGAGAAGAACAGGCCTGCGTGGACATCGCAGTTGGTGAATAGGTGTGGGTGAAACCACCCAATTCTCGTTGCACGACTCGCTGGGGAAAAGGTACAGTGACTGAAGTACTCTCCAAAAACAAGGTAGCGATTGACGGAATGCCTCGTCACATTTTAGATATACGGAGAGTCTCCTTGCCATCAGAGGAAGGGGAGGTTGATGCTAATGTTGAAGTGTCTGAAGAAGAGCTTCTTCGACGATCGCACCGTGAACGAAGACGCTCAGCGTGGAGGGCGGACTATGATACTAATTATTGATCTTAGAGATCAAGGGGGCGTGTGGTTAAAAGTAAAGAACCTTACCTCATGCATTGTGCGGCTCGTGTTAGGAAAGAAAAAAAAGACAAAATAAAAATGGCCGCCCCCTGGTATTTATGGACTGATGATCACGTGATGTGACGAGAGAGGGGAGGGTATGCAAATGAGATGTGGTTGGGTCCCTCTATAAAAGAGCCGTCTTCTTTATTTTGGGCGTCAGCGTGGAAAGTGCAGAGAGAAGAGAACAGTTGGATTTGAGTTTGAGACTTTTGATCTGAGGTGGAGTTCAAATTTAACGTCATGCTGTAAACAGAAACATTCATTTAGATCTCGCGCCTGTCATAACAAAGAACCTACTATTGATTTTATACGCTGGGCCTTCCGAATGGACTTATGATGTTAGACTGTATAAGGCATTAATTTTAGTCAAAATCGCCTGTTCCTTCTTACATCGGATTTTTTTTTAGGATAGAAATTTAGATCGTTTTGTCACCTTCTTCTATTCCTACATTAGTTGCAGGCGATTTTTATTGTGAGATATTAGAGTTCGGTTTCCAGATAATGTTAAAAAAAATAAGCCAACGGAGATATTTTTTATTTATCCTAAGTGTTTCACTTTTTGGGGGTGGTGGGCATGTATTCTTATACGAACGTTAATTCATTGGATATCTGATACTGAATAAATGTATTATTAGCAGTAAAGGAATTAATGGTTTTGGCCAATTTTTCGAATCATCTGACAGGTCGAGTTCCAAAACAATACCGATTTCGTGAAAATCTGTCGCCTCCGTCAAACGTTTAAGGCATACATACAGATATACATACATTCAAACCGACAAGTGATATTTATATTATAGAAGATGACGAGACACACACACACACACACACACACACACACACACACACACACACACACATATATATAATAAAAATAGGAAAAAAACACCTCAACAATTAATAATAATGGCATTGCGCTCCGGATTATTTGAATGTTTAATAAACATATACTCTATCTTGTGCTAGTATTAAAAATTCTTACATCTTAAGAACGTGTAGGGTATGTCTTCTTGTGTATATGCTATGCATTTAATAGACTTTTAACAAATAATCATTCCAATCCAATTCTCTCAACACACACATATATATATATCAATTATATCGAACACCGCTTTATATCTATATTTTTTCATAAATATATTTCAGCTCATCAGTGTTTATCGATTAACAAAAGGTAGAAAATATTCTTATTATATTTTTATCCATACATTTATTTGTTTTTCTTGTTCTTGAAACTTTTTTTCTTATTTTGCTATCACACTGATTTTCTATCAATCCAAATCTGGCCATAATTTTTGTCATTTAGGGACAAAAACATATTTTGCCGACTGATTTTCAGGCGTTCATAATTTCTATCTATTTCAGGAGAGTTACGGCTTCCTCGTAATTGCAATCAGCTTCGCGTACGGATTTGGATGACGATGTCTCTGCCAACAACACGTATTTCTATTTTCTACTTCACAAAGAAAACATTTGGGAATTCCTCCATGTTTTACTTGTACGCTTCTCATATCTGGCATCGTCACAACTGTTATTTTCACTATTATGCTTGAAATTGATGATGCGTTTCGTTTCCATCGACAGCGTTAAGAGCGTTTTAATCTGAATTACATTAAATAGACACTTTCCTTTCTTTTATAGGCGCGCCAAAGCATATTATATGAATAAACGCCGTCGACGAAAAACATATGATGCTTACTAAGATAGAACGAAATTATATGTTTTTAAAAGTGTTTTTATACATAAGCAGTCAGTTAAATTAATCGAATAAGACACAACTATCAAGTGATTCTGAGGAATTTCTCTTTATAACCACTTTAGTAAATGGAGTTTAAAGTCGTCGGAATTCATGAAACAAGTCACAAACTGGTCTCTCATCAAGTCGCGTTTGTGAATTCCAAATCGCACTTCTGATCAGCGATTATTTTTTACATTGATGAATCACTATTTACTAAGACTAATGGCCACTTGAACATTGGATACTATCAGGACAATGTTAATATTTGCAGAATTGAAATACGTCAGACTACAGTTCGAGGGGCATTTGTCAGCATTTGACTTGAAAATGTATCATGGAAAGCAGCTGCGAAGTTCCAAAGAGGATTTCTTGGAAAGAAACTGTCTAGGGAAATTTGATTTGATTCTAGGTACATAAAAGAAAGGAAACTTCCTTGTAATGGTTGTAGTTGGAAGAGTTCTTGTGAATGGTTTATGGAGAGGAACTAGAGAGTGCATCTTGGTCGAGTAACTACGATAAACTCGATAAAATTTGAAAGAATAAAATAAAGTTTTTATTTGCTTTGAAACAATAGTAAATATTATAAAATATTTATTTTTAAATATAATGGGAGAGGAATCCGATGTTTTCTAAAAGTCTTTTTAATTTCATTTGTGTTTTGTTGTTAATTACATGAAGATTTTATCAATAGATTTCATTGGACAAAGAAAACAGAATATAATCATGCTGAATAAGGACCGTGCTGAAATGATATCGTTATTAAGGAAACAATTCTTAACATGTGGAGGGTGGGCAGTTTGTAACTATTCACTACTTTAACCTAATTTTTTAATAAACAAAAGTTATCGTAAAAAATAAATTTAACTTGAAAATCATATGTAAAAAAAATAGCACGCTCTATATTCTGCGGTGTAAGTTTAAAAATAATAGAACACAAATAAATTCTATATTATTTGTTTTGGTCGGACTATTGTTCTCATCTTGAGTGTTATTTGTGCAACGTTTCGGTTAGTGTAACCTCCGATCTTTGTCGGGCATGCTGGTCCCCATCTTGTAAAAAAGGAGAAAAAGTTACTGGCTCCGCATGGTTTCGTATTCTTTAAATTGTTTTTTGTTTTATCACCGTGGTTTCGTATGCATAAAAAATAGTTGGCAAGGGGAGGTAACTTTAAGTTTGACAGAATTATCTCCCCTTTACCGTTGAAATTTTAAGGAAGTATTATGCAATTTTTTATTTTCTTTATAATAAGAAGCTCCCATATACTGATGATTTCTATGCTCGGTCTTCTTAGTAATTTTTTAGCATATGTGCTGCTTCTTTGAGTCGGCTAACTCTCTATTTTGCATTCATGTCAATTATTTGGACCTCATTCCATAAAAGAAAGTGCGTTCTGTTTTCTTTCCATATGTGATCAGCTAGTCCCGACTTTTCAATCTCCCCCAGTGTCACTGCTTTACGGTGTCAGGGCGACCGGTCTAACTTCTGTTTTTTAAAATAATTTTTCGCATTCGCATGATCAGTCTCACTTTTGTATAGTTTTTCGCATTTTATTACGGGACTTTCGATCGGAGGTTTGACTCGTAATAGGTGTTTCTTCATAGTCGTGTCGCTCTTAAAAATTGTTCTGTTTTTTTTTTTTCGGACAGGCCCTTTATGTATGGTGTGCAAACTATAGCAGCTGTTGTAGTATGTAGTAAATATGTAGGAAGTCAAATAAAAAAATCGAGTCAATACGAAGAAGTCAACCTACGAATAAAAATAATGTGTGTGTGTGTGATTCTTCCGAACTGTATAAATATGTCGAGAGATATGACCTGTGCAGTTTCGTAGTACGCCATATTAGCGGTCCATGTATATATATATATATATATATATTTTTTTTTTTTTCAATAAAAAATATATTTTCTATCTCACATCCCTGTCCGCATTTTCCTTTGTGATTCTTCCGGGCAACAACAATTTAGCGATGGACACTCGATTTCACAAAAAAAGGTACAACTTGACTACGAAGAACTCAAATTCACAAAAGGGATTTGCTACGAATAAAACAAATTTAAAAATAAATCACCAAAGAAAATATCCGTTTCAAATAAAAAAAGGAAAAGGATAAAATTATATAAGGAATTACACGCTGTGGCTATTAGACTACGAAATAGTATTCTTAACGAACAAAATAGTTTTTTTTTTTAACTGGGACTACGAAAATTCAACAAAGGTTGTTCCAGACACCGAAAAAGTTCTCCAAACTCTACTTCAGTATATTTCATTTTAAACTAAAGAGAATAAAACGGTAAGCACGTTTTTCCTTAAGTAAATAGTTTTTTTCTCCTAAGGAAAAGAAAAGTAAAATATTTCAACATACAGTGGTAAACTGTAATTAGTAATATTACAGCGTTTTATTTTCAAGTTAATTTTGCTATTTGAAATAAAGTGTACTAGATGGACGACTTTAAAGAGATTATTCTTAATGTGTTACACGACAAAATAACAGCAGCAAAAGGAACTCCTAAAACAACAGATGTCTCAACCCCGAGAAAAAAAACAACTGGAATTTCAAAAACCGATACTTCAACAGCAGAAATTTTAAGAACGACACCATGAAACTGAAGAAAGGATTTAGCACCAACAATAAATACAAAAGAATCAGGTGTTACTTCTCCAAAGCTTAACTAATAAACCTAAAACGAACAGTAACACAGTGTTTTCGAAAACACGATATGCTACACCAGAGAGATGTTTACTAACGTTCCTGATCAAGCACATTCAACGCAATCTTTAAGAAAAAAACAAAAACTTTTCAATGTCGATTGCGAAGATTGTTCTGATGCGAAAAAAATTCGTATGCTTTTAGGAAAACTAAGAACTGCTGAACACAACAACACTACATTCTACCTAAAAAGACTACGGACCTGACGGTCGTGCAGACTACAAATTGACTATCAGAATTTTATAAATGTTTCTTTACTGCTGGCATCTTAGTATTTTTCACAATACGTCATACGTAAAGGGTTAATAATGCTCTCAGTTTCGAACTGGTATCGCGGCGATAATTTAGATTGAAGGCGGTTATATTGAATAGATGTCAGCTCTACTACATACTTAAGTTACCTGAATTAATTTTTTCAATAAAATTTTTGAATAAAGTCGTAGTATTGTTTTCTTTAGGGCGACAAATTTATCCACCATTTACAAACATATGGTTGTAACTGAGGAATGTTGATTGAGGAAACAATGACAGAATCACGTTTCCGATTGCGAGAAGCTTGAAAAAAGAAACAAATACACAAGACTTACGATAGAAGTGAGAACATTCTACCTTTTACTCTCTCCAATGGGAAATAGAGGGTTGACTGCATATGTAAGCTGGCAGTGTCTAAGGGGCATTCCAGCATTGTACTACAAATAAATTCTATTCCACGCGTTTTCTTTCTTGCATTTGCAACTCAATAAAAGAAAGGGACGAACGTTATTGATACAAAGAGATATTCGCATAATACGGACACCTTTATATAAAATCTATATACGGTACAGTCGTCAGGATAATCAACACCGATCCTTTTAAGTCGCTATGCAGGTGTGAAAGGATATTCTAATGGAACTGCACATGCAGATATGATCAATAAATATAAATATACACCACAAGAGAACCTAGGTGAATACATACGTTTATACATACGCATTAATTAAAACAAAACAAATTCGACAGTATAAAGTAAACCTATCGACTATCACATGCAAAATAAGAAAATATGTGCGTAATCATAACTTCTTCAAGGAAGGGCGATTTCCTAGTTCCATTTTAGATCTTCGCTCACTATTAGATTAGCAGCTGTGAAAAGATTAATCAATACTGGATTAAAGCAGTATCTATTCTCACCGTTTTGAAACCTATGTAGGTCTTTTTCTCTTGTTTCGCGCTTTACATTATTATTAATCCGTTATTGAATACTATAAGTATTTGTGTAAAATGTTCGTATCATTTAAAGAGAAAACAACTTATTCTATAAGTAATGTCTCTCTCTCAGATCTTTTTCTCTCTCTCCCTTTATATATATATATATATATATATATATATATATATATATATATATATATATATATATATATATATACTAGCATGGGTATCCGTCATTGCTCGGGTTCACATGAAGTTCCGTTTGGAACACACCTGCTATACTAAAGATATTAATCACTTTCATCATGCGCAACGTCGATACCTCCACAACAATTTCCAAAATAAAAGAACGGATAAAAACATGTAAATGTAAGCGCCGCCAAAACGAAGTACGTGATACCTTCTCCACCAGATATTTGGGCACAAGGGATACAAAAAGAAAAAACTATTCTCCGGATGGATATTGATCACTTTATGTTGCCGGTGCGCTGGAAAGACCCCCCCCAAAAAAAAACAAAAATTAAGAATAAATCGAAACAACTTTTGTTTCAATAAAAATAGCAGCGAGTATCTGAGCGACCGCAAAAAAGAAATTATCCAAGTCGGAAGGCTCAAACTTGAAACGCGATTGAAGGGAAAAGGTAATTTGGAAACTATTTCATCTACTATTCTAGGATGACTCATGATTTTATGAACCCGAAAAAATAACGTTTATAAACATTAACGCGTGCGTGATTTTTCAGTTTGGTTTTTATGTTTTGTAAAGGCACTTTTTCACTACCCTTTTTTTGTAAATAAAGAAACTTTTCGATTTTCTTTTTTTGGGAGCGGGGAGAGGCTTTTTCGAGTTGCTTTTTTGGGGGGGGGCTTTTTGTTTCTAAAAAGGTGGCTTAAGTTTGAATTTAAAGCGGTCAAAGATTCTGTATAGCTGTTTCAAGAATAATAAAAACAAACAAATTAAATCGTTTCAGCTTATTCGTAAGTATTTTTTGTTTGTTTGAATAGTTAATAAAAAACAACATTTTTCTGCCTACACGGAATTATTTTTTCAAGCCAGAATCTTATTGAGATTACCAAATTATTTTATTTGGTGAGGATTTTTTGTTGTTTCGAAGTTTCTAAGGGAAATAACTCTAGACCCGTTTTTAAAAAGGTGGACGGAAATTATAATTCCAAATAAATTTAATTAAATATATGATCAATATAATTGTTATTTAAAGTTTATTAGATAACAATTTTTAAATAAAACACTTTAAACAATTCTCTCGCTAGAAAGATTAACTAACATATCGCTATATAGTAAAATCGATTTTCCTTAATGTAATATGCAAATGAGGTGACTACTTAATTGTATTTTTGCAAAAATTATATTATATATAGAAATAAATGGAAGAGTAAAGTAAGGGACCATAATCAAATTGTGAACAAAAACGCCAAACAAACAGATAGGAATACG
This sequence comes from Euprymna scolopes, assembly GCF_053919585.1. NCBI lineage: Eukaryota > Metazoa > Mollusca > Cephalopoda > Sepiida > Sepiolidae > Euprymna > Euprymna scolopes. Next base: position 89,154,642 of record NC_136511.1, on the reverse strand, counting down.
AAGGTTTTTATCTTAACGACCATAGGGGTCACGTAAGATCGTGTCCTTAAGGAGTTTAACATTTGCGCATATGTAAGCAGTTCATTTTTCGGATACGTTAACAACATCATGTTATGATCGTCGCTATACCCAAATGGGTTGGAGGGTTCAATCATAACTATTAGCTTTTGCGTTCCAACTCACCTTACGGCGGACGTTTTTTTATATTAAACATTTTTTGAAAATGTTTGTAAGCTTCTGCATTTAAACATATTTTATAATTTTTTTGTACTTTGTATTATTTACTAGACATGTTTTATTGGCGGTTAATTAACTATCTTTCTTGTTTCGGCAGTTGATTTAGTAGTTGATTTTTTATTGCTTTTTTATTTTTAAAATTAAGTTCAGTTTGTTTTATTTCCAAGTTTTTTCTCCCTTATTTTTGAAGGAGACATAAAAAAATTCTGAAGTTTACGGACCGTGCTGACATAACCACCCACAAAGTAACACGGCCGTTGCAACGGACTGTAAAAACAAATCTTTCTAGACAGAGGTAGCATTTAAGAAAATTACTTAAAGTGGTATATAGTCATAAAAATGTGCTCAATATCCTGAGAATAGCTACTTCTCTTTGCATTCAGTCTGCCGAAGAATCTCGTGGAGAGGTGGTTATTGACTTCTTTTTTAGAGCGATTAGATTTTCGCGTTTTTATCCATAGGGATAGCGTAGTTTTTGTTTTTCAAATTGTTTCATTTAAGTACAGTTAGAAAATGTTCAACTCCATATACTCGGATAGGGGTGGGAGTATTAACGTTGCCAACGATGGAATTCAACATCTTTAGTATAGCAGGTGTGCCCAAACGGAACTTCATTCCTTCTATTTATTAATTGTGGACCCGAACAACGCCCTGTGTCCCTGCTAGTTTAAATATAAAACGTAAAAAGACAAGCTCCAAAGGTAAGTATCTTTCGGTTAGCTCTCTTTTCTCCTTTTGTTCTACAACTACATGTTTAATTGTATTATCGCTCTTGTCGATATTCCCTATTATTTATGATTTACTATTACGAGTTTCCATTTTGTAGTTAGTTTTATTATATTTTGTTGGTAATATACAGAGAAAGAGAGGGAGACAGAGAGACAGAGAGCTTAACAGAAACGAGAATAAGATAAAATGATAAAAAAGTAAATCAATATGGAGTAAGAGAGGGGATGAACAGAAACGATAAACGATGAATAATTTGTTGATTAAATTGCAAGTGATGGCTAATTTGTTGTAAATGATGGCTAATTATAATTTTGTTCAAAATCTATTAACGATAAACAAAAACTATAATTGATTTTTTTGTTAAATATCGAGCATTAATTAAATGTTTTGATTCAGGGTTTTGTACATTCCAACAATGTTAGCGTAATCTATCCTTATTTGTTTTATGGTGCTACCATTTTTACCACGTATTGCTATATCTTTTTCATCCCGAACTCATTAGGATGGAGCAATACTTTTAAGTGACAGCATGATGCTTTGAATAATGAAAAAGATGAAAAATAAAGACCGATGAGAAGGACAAAGTAATTTTAAAGGCAAATCTGCTGACAGGAACCACATAGAGCATCGCATTATATTTATGTTATTAAAAAGTTCTCATAGAATCTGCAAAGACTGAAAATTCGCCATTGCTTTAAGACATATCGACTTTTTCTTCCACACGATGTTTGTTCAATTGTCTATGATTGCTGTTCCAGCTGGTATCTATAATTGTAAGGCGTGTTTTTTTCTATTCTTTTATGTCCTTTTCCCTGTTAATGTCAGCAAAAAGCATTGCATGGTGGATGTTAATAAACTGGATATTTTGGATTTTCCCAATCAAAAAATTAATAAATAAATAAATAACAGAAATGATCGTCATTAATTGACAATAAATGATGTATCTTGATACTTTTGTACATTATTCGATGACTATTGCAGACAAGGTTGGTTTGAATGTTGGAAGTTTTAAAAGAAGTCCGTCCAACAACACACTACCAATTCTAATTCTAATTATTACAACTCACCTCGCAGATCAGATCTTACTTATAGACGTATTTTAACCACTAGCCGAGGATCGTGTGACTAATGCTCACAGTCTACGTGGAAACGCAAACCACCTAGTGGTATCAGTTGACATCACACCTAAATCCGAATTCCAAGTTGGCAAGTCATTGTACAAGACAACAAGGTACTACAAAAGGGCTGACTGGGAACCCATCAGAGAACACATCAGAGATGCCCCATAGACTAATATCTTCGCTCCTCCTGCTAAACAGTGTGCCAATAAGACAACAAACAAAGCGGGCATTGACGCACTAAACGGAAGTATTATAGCAAGCCCCACTCACTCCTATGGTTCCCTACAACTTGTGCAACTGCCATTGCACAAAGAAAGTAATTTCGCCGGTTTATACGTCATAAGTAAAATACAAATAGACAAGAATTCATAAATGCTAGAAATCATTTTAAGAGAGAAATAGCAAAACCCAAAGGAAAGCATGCTGAAATAATCAGGGAACGCGTAGAATCAGAAAATATAGGAACTCATAATTTTTAGAAAATCTATAATAGTGTAAGCGAATAAAGGACAATTAGTAATTTCTATACTATTCAACAACCAGAACGTAGAACTGCGTGCTCGTCGATTCACCTTCAAATTCATCTTAGACAAACGACTCCCTCCCAAATTTCCCTATGCGAACTGAAGCGACACTACATGATGTGAAACTCACACCTCTTATCCATGATATCATATAAAACTTAGACACTCCCAAAGCGTGTGGGCTAAGAAATAATAAGAAATGCTCAGATGAGCTAGTCCCCGTACTTTCCAAACTCTACAATAAATGTCTTGCTGAATCTTGCTTCCCTAATAGGTGGAAGATGGCCTCTGTAGTACCAGTGTACAAGAATTCTGATTAAAGGACTAACCATCTCAATTATCACCTTATCAGTCTCCTCCCTCTCTTCGCCAAAATCTTTGAGACCTTAATCAATCACTAGTCCAGCATCTTGCAAAAGCAAATTTCTCTCTGAGAAACAGTGTGGATTTAGGCAATGTCGTTCTACTGCAAATATTTTAACAACTATCTTAAGCATTTACCATGAACTGGATAAGGCGTGCGAAGTCAGGACTGTATCACTTCATATATCCAAGGCTTTTGAAAAAGTTTGACACGAGGAGAAGCTAATGAAAATTAAATAGTAGGTATAATATATAATTATACCCTTCTTAGACAATAAAGTTATCAAGGTTGTCATTGATAGGTGTACAGCCAAGCAGCATAACATTAATACTGAGTGGCTCAGAGGTCTATCCTTGGACCACTAATATTCCTGATATTCATAAACGACCTCCCTTATATATTCTGTCCTAGTTGGGTATATTTGCTGATGATACAACGCTCTATAACATGCACGAGGAAAGAATGGATGTACATAAATCTAAGACAAAGGTAGAATCTTAAAAAATGACAGACTACAGTGGAACGGACCGTAAATGGATGGTAACATTTAATGCTAGTAAAACTAAGCTGCTCTCCTTTTCCAATTAAAAGACGCCTCTCCAAATACCGATATTAAAGACAAATAACACCCTACCGAAGAATTCTTCCTTCAAACTCCTCAGCCTCACATTCTCGGTCAATATGAACTGCAACAAATACATTAAGGACATTGCCAAGAAGATGGGATGCTTATATAGAGCTAGAAGACTATTCACACCTGAGAGTATCCTGTGCCTCTACAAGACCACCATTCGCCAATGCATGGAGTATCGTTGCCACATCTTGGCCGATGCATCTATTACTAGCCTCTCTTGGATAGGGTCAAAAAAGTTTTCAATCTAATAAGCCCCCTTTTGTCAACTAGGCTCTAAGCTCTGTCTTATCGCCGCAATGTTGCATATCTGTGCCTGTTTTACAAATATTTTTGTGAAATGTGTTTTGTTGAACTTGTGCACTTGTGCCCCACTCGACAAACCCACTTAGCAATAAAATCTCACTGCTTCACTGTTGATGTCCCTAAATGCCAGAAAGCTTTCGACTCTAATAGTTCCTTCCCTCGAACACCTAGCTTTCGAATTCCTTCCCGATACTTTTTTCCTTGATTGTACTGATATGCAAGTTTAAATGTTACGTAAACCAACATCTTGTTAATATTTCCTAGGCATGCTTCCAAATAGCAGCCCCTCACGTCCAAGTGGCGATATGCCTTGTTAGGGGTGAATATGAAATAAAAAATCTGCAGTAAACGAGGTATAATAAACCCGTATTATTTCAGAAGTATTGTTCATAAAATAAGCAATTATGTCGATAAGTGTAAACTGATATATTTAACCTGCATAATCTTTACGTTCCTTATTATTTATAAACATTGAATTTAAAGTAACTACGACAAAATAGTTAAAAAATATAGAAATGAAACTTTTTAAACGTGCCAATTCAGCTATTAAAGAAATTTACAAATTTTTGCTTTTTATTTTGCTTTCAGTTATAAAAAATCTCGGATATACGAAATGTTTCTAGGAGGTACAGTAAAGAAAGGACTAATTTATTGCTAATAACCTTAGGCTACATCCTGGAAATAATAAGGGGACACTCACGCATATTTGTAAGAACATTAAAACACGCTCATTGTACGCTGGATATATAATATTCGCCTTCCAACCTTGTATAACCCTCCACGATAGGAACATAAATAGAAATACCAATTAATATCATATATATATATATATATATATATATATATATATATATATATATATATATATATATATATATATATATATATATATATATACTAGCAATGGGTTCCCGGCGTCGCCCGGGTGTTTGGAGGTGTATGCTGAGCAAAAAAAAAAACGGTATTTTTTTTAACTTTGACCCCTATTATGACCCCTTAATATTTATTGTTTTGGTCTCAAATAAACGTAATAAAGTAGATCTATGTCCAAGGAACCTATATCTAAAATTTAGAGTGTTTAGACCCAAAATTATCGGAGGAGTTTGGTAGAGTTATAAAAGGTCAAATCATTGAACGTTGACCCCTTAACAGTGAAATTTCTGGCCGAAACCCGATCACATCGATTTTCCCAAATCTCAGTACTCTGTATATCAAATTTCGATTCTGTAGACTAAAAATTGACAGAATTATTGCGTAGGGAAATGTACACAGACACACGTTCACTTTATATATATATATATATATATATATATATATATATATATATATATATATATATAATCATCAAACAATCAACTGGTATGGAAACCTGTGATTATAAGTTTTACAAAATATTATTGGCAGCAATATTCTATAAGTACTCTCCCACCTAAATAAAAATTGCTCGATATACAAGGTAGAGCAAATAAATCAAATTTTAGTCATTCAATGAGTTTAAAAATTTATGATGTGAAATGTTTGAGTTTCAGATCAAAAGAGTTTTATTATACTATGTAAGACAAATAATACATTTGAAATATTCTAACTCCTTATCCTATAGGATTTCGATGTCTACAATCTCTTCAGAGGAGAAAATATTAGCAAATAGCTATGATGGTTTACACCTTATTTGCTAGTCAGTGAGACTTGGAAAATCACAATTAAATGTTTTTAAGTATTTAAATGTCATATAGTAAGGTAAGTTAATGAAAAGAATATAAAAATTCACATCCAAATTGCATGGTAAAATCCGAAGTAGATGTCTTTGCTAGCGGTGTGGTAAAATGATCCAAACTGTATTTTGAGTAATCCACATCACAAAGTAATGGTTCAAAGTAGGCATTTTCCCGAAGCAATTTTCTTTGTTTATGCAATGGGTCCGGTAACCATTCATTTTTAAATACGTCTGGTGGATATGTTTATTAATAAACATACACTTTAATATATTTTTTTATAATTATAGAACATGAGCTTCAAATTCCACTCAAAATTATTAATAAAATAAAATAAAACCGCTTCCAGTAGACAGACCACGTAAATGAAGAGAAACTGAACTGGTATGAAAAAAAAAATAGAAAAGAATTTTTTTACTGACAAATGAAAAAAGAAAAATAAATAAATACATAAATAAATAAATAAATTAATTAATAAACAAAATAAAATAAATTAATAAAATAAAGTTTTTACTTTATTTTATTAAAGAAAAGAAAAGAAAATGCTTACGCGTAACAAATTAGCGAATAAAACAGACAATAAGATAAAATAAAATAAAACAAAGGGGAAGGGAAGGAAATACATTAAATAATAGGGAGAGATGGAAAATAGAGAATAATAATGAAGAAAAGAACCGAGGGGAGAAAATAGAGAGAGAGAGAGAGAGAAAGAGAGAGAGAGAGAGAGAGAGAGAGAGAGAGAGAGAGAGAGGGAACAGGAACTAAGAAGACGAAGTTAATAAACCTTTTAAAATGAAGTAACGGGCCGCGAAAATAGGGGAGAACGAGAAAGTAAGTCTAGACACACGCAGGAAAGAAATAGAAATACAATTAAAAAAAATCGCGCATGTCAAGTAGAAATTCCCCCTTTAATAAATTTAAATCAAGTAAACAAAAAATACTCTTATCTAATATATACAGTACAATTCTTGCTACTTTTATGTGTATTGATAATATCCTTTATATGAAAATATAAAACTGAAAATTTAGAACTATAATAATATGTGGAAGTAATTTACACAAATACAGGATTATTAATAAAAGGTGTTATAAATATTATAATACTAATGGTAGTACTTTATCAAAAAAGGAGTTATAACATTTGAAATATATTCTTTGTCTTACATAATAAATAATAATAATAATAATAATAATAATAATAATAATAATAATAACAAAAAGCTTTTGATTTGAAATTTAAACATTTCACGTCATACATTTATAAATTTATTGAATGGCTTAAATTTAATATATACATATATATATATAAATATTTATATACTACATAGTAGAAATATACATATACATATTATATATAATAAATATATATATTATATAAAAATATATATTATATATAATAAATATATATATATTATAAATAATAAATATATATGCATATATTATATAAAATAAATACATATATATACCATATACAATGAGTATATATGCATTATATATAATAAATATATATATATATATAATGCATATATATATAAAATAAATATCTATAGATATGTATATATTATATATAACAAATATGTAATATATATAAATTATATATGTTAAATGTATATATATAGTAAAAAATAACTATATACAATAAATATATATATATACTGTAATATATATATTATTTATAATAAATATGCATATTATATATATATATTATATGTAAAAATATATATTATACATAATAAATATATATATATATTATATGATAAATATATATATATATTATATATAATAAATATATATATTATATATAATAAATATATATATAATAATTATATACATTATATATAATATATATTTATCTTATATATAATAAATATATATATTATATATAATATATACATATTATATATAATATATATAATATATGATAAATATATTATACATTATATATATAATAAAGATATATATTTTATATATAATAAATATATTATATATTTTATATAAAATAAATATATTACACATATAATAAATAAATATATTTTATAAATAAAAATATATATTTTATATATAATAAACCTATTATATAATATAATATATACATATTATATTATAAATATATTATATATATAAAGAATTCATATATTATATATATAATATATATATTATATGTAAATATATTATATATATAATAAATACATATATATTATATAGATAAAAATATACATTATATCAATAAACTAAATATATTATACATATATCATAGATATAAAAATATTATACATGCATAATTAATATACATTATACATACATAATATATATATATTATATATATAGTAAATATATAATATATATGTATATAAACATATATATTTGATATATTATATATATGTGATAAATATATATATATATATATCTTATACATGTAATAGATATACATTATATCTATAGAATAATTATATATTTATAGTGAGTGAGTGAGTGTCTTTGTTTTACGGCATTTACACTTCTAAGAGTCATTTAATGCCAAAAAGTTTTATTGATATAATAGGTTTTCAGTTTCTTGTTAAAAAGTTTTTAATTTTCTTAAAAAAGTTTATCTTTTGAATCAAGATGTTTTAGGTTTTCCGAAAAATTGTTTTAGTTGTAAGAGATTTGTTTTTCTAAACTGAATTTTACTTGTTTACTTTATAGAAGTTTGAATACATTTGTTTCTTTTAAATAGTTTATGATTTGTTGGGGTTCCACTTCTTGGAATACCTTTCTGATGTTTGTTGTTTTAAAATATTTCTTCTGAGTGTGTTTGTGTTTTCTACATTCTGTCAGTAGATGATTAATTGTTAGTTGTTGGTTGCAGAGTGTGCAATTTGGTGTTTCCTCCGCTTTGATTAGGTAGGAATGAGTTAATTTTATATGCCCGATTCTAATTCGGTTTAGTACAATTTCTTCTCTTCTTCCTTTAAAATTTTTTTGTTTTTCGTTTTTAATTATTGGTTGGTGTTCGTGCAATTTGTTTGCAGTGCATTATTTCCATTCCTCTTGCCACTTGTTTTCTATATATTCGTTGGTTTTTCTTTTTAGGTCTGTGTGTGGTATTTTAATTTCTTCCATTTGGTGGTTTGTGGCTTCTTTAGCCAGTTTCACTGCCTTTTCATTTCTTGGAATGCCGACATGACTTGGTATCTAGGGTATTATAATTTTTTTATTGTTTTTTTTCGGTTATTTTATTGTATTCTTGTATAATTTCTGTGATAAAAGGGTGTTTAGATTTTTCTTCAAGGGCCATGATACAGGATAGCGAGTCTGTATATATTATGGCTTTTTGTTCGTTGATGTCTTTGATATGTTTGAGAGCTATTTTGATGGCCTGCAGTTCGGCTGTATATATTGAAGCCTCGTTGGGCAGTCATATTTGATATTGATTTTGTCTATCTGTGCATGCTGCACTTGTTCCGTTTATAGTTTTAGACCCATCGGTGTATATTTCTATGTATTCTGCATATTTTTCACTTAGTTCTCTGAAATTGCTTCTGTTTGTTATATTATTTGTAATGTTTTTCTTATAAGCAGTAAGTGTTATGCCGGTTTCTGGTTTGTGTAATGTCCATGGTGGTCTGTCGTTTGTTTTCTGAGTAATTATGTTGTCGGGGTTTTCATTGATTTGATGTATTATTTTTTAATTCTGTGTCCAAAGGAGGGTATACTTTTTGGTTTCCTTGAATAAGAGTTTGTACGTTGTGGGTTGAAGGTAGTTTTGTATGTTGGGTTTTCGGGGTTGGTTTGTAGTTTTGTTGCGTATTGTAACGCTAGTTTTTTCCATCTTAAGTGCAGGGGTAGTTCTTGGGCTTCTACGTGAAGGCTTTCCATTGGAGAAGTTCGGTAAGTTCCCAAGCTAAGTCTTAAACTTTGATTCTGTATTGTTAGTAGTTTGTTTTTGTAGGATTTGTAAGTAGAGCTGTATATGGCACAACCATAATCCAGTTTGGATCTGATATGTGAGCGATATATTTGAGCATTGTAGCTTGATCTGCTCCCCAGTCTAGTTTTGATACTATTTTTAAGATATTTATTGCTTTTAAGCATTTTTGTTTTAATTTGTTAATGTGCTCCTTGAAGTTTAGTTTTTTGTCTAAAATGATCCCTAGAAATTTGGTGTGTTGTACTACTGGTATTAGTTGTCCATCTAATTTGAGCTGTGGGTCAAGGTGGTATTTTCGTTTCCTACAAAAGTGGATACATGTGGTTTTGCGTTTGGACATTTTGAATCGATTTTGGTTAACCCAAAGATCTATTTTGTTAAGGCAATGTTGCATTTGTCTTTCAATAGTTGGCATATTTGGTGATGAGCAAGTTATTGTAAAGTCATCAACAAATAGTGTTTTTTCGAAGCCTATGTTAACATTTTCGATATACCGTTGATTTTAATTAGAAAAAGGGTGGCAGATAGTACACTACTCTGTGGTACCCCTGTTTCTTGTGTGTATTGATCTGATGTTGTATTTCCTAGGCATACTTTAAATGTTCTGTGGGATAGGAATTCTTGGATAAATTTTGCTAGGTTTCCTCTGATTCCCATATTATGAATATCTTTCAAGATTCCATATCTCCACTGGTGTCATACGCCTTTTCGATATCAAAAAAGATTGAGACCACGGGATGGTTTCTTATTAGACCATTACGGATATATGTTTCTAGCCGAATAAGTTGGTCATTAGTACCTTGATTTTGTCTAAATCCGCTTTGGTGTGTAGAAATGAGGTTATATTTTTCTAAATGCCACATTAGTCTTGTATTGACCATCCTTTCTGTCGTTTTGCATATACAGCTTGTTAGGGCGATAGGACGATAATTGGTAGGGTTGGAGTGGTCTTTTCCTGCTTTAGGAATTAGGATGATATTGGAGTCGAGCCAGTGTTTTGGGAAATTGTTAGTCCACCATATGTTGTTAATTATCTGTAAGAGAATGTTGAGAGATGTGTCTGGCATGTGTTTTAGAAATTGATAGTTGATGTCGTCTGGACCGGTAGCTGTATCTTTACTTTTATGAATTGCATTTTTTTAGTTTTGTTATAGTGAAAGAGGTGTTATAGTATTCTTTGTTATTGGATGTGAAATTGAGTTTTTCTTTTTCTGCGTTGTTTTTGTATTTTTGGAATTTGGAGGAGTAGTGGTTGGATGATGAGTTTTGGCTGAATTCATTTGCGATTATGTTTGCTATTTCTTTTCTGTCTATAATTTGTCTACCATTTGGTGTACTTATATTATTTATTGGTGTTTAAAGTTTTTTTCCAGTAATTTTTCTTATTATTTCCCATGTCATTTTTGATGGCGTGTTGTTTTTCAATTTGGAAATATAGTTTTGCCAGGTTTCTTTTTTGCTTTTTTTTAAATAATATAACGTGCTTTTGCTCGCGCTTGTAGGTATTTTTAGAGGTTGGGTTTTTTAGGATGTTGTCTGAAGTGTTTTAGCATTTTTTTCCTGTTGGCTATTGCTTCTTTACATTCTATTGTGAACCATGGTGTTGATTTACGTGTGGTTTGGTGGAAGATTTTGGGATTGTCTTGATTATATATATTATATATAATAAATATATATATAATAAATATAATAAACGTGTATATATATTATATATATACTAAATATATCTATATTATATAATAAATATATAAAATATATATCATAAATACTTTTAATATATATAATAAATGTAAATATTATATAAAATAAATATATTATATATAATAAATATACATAGTATATAATAAATATATGATATATATAAAATATATATTGCATGCATCTATAATAAATATATATATATATATATTATACATATATAAATATATATTATATATGTAATAAATATATATATTATATATATAATAAAGATATGTAATATATATATATAATATATATATTATATATAGTATATATAATATCCCTATATATAATATATATATTATACATATAATTTATAATGTATATAATATGTATATTATATATCATACATACATAATATATATAGATACAATATATATACAGATAGATTTAATATATATAGATATAATATATACATATAGAATATATATAGCTTTGTTATATATATGTAGATACAATATATATATTATATATAATATATATAGGTATAGCATATCTATTATAGATATAACATATTATATATAATATATGTATTTAATATAATATAAAGGTATATATTGTATATATATAATATATATTATATATGATGTGTATATATTATATAATATATATATATTGAATATAATATATATATTATATATAAAATATATATATTGAATATAATATATATATTGAATATAATATATATATATTATATAATATATATATATTGAATATAATATATATATTGAATATAATATATATATATTGAATATAATATATATATATATATTACATATATAATATATATATATTGAATATAATATATATATAGAATATAATATATATATCATATATAATATATATATGTATAATATATATTATATATAATATATATAATATATATTGTATATAATATATATATTATATATAATGTATTATATAATATATATATATTATATATACTATGTGTGATGTATATATATAATATATATATAATATATATTATATATAATGTATATATTATATATAATATATTATATATAACATATATTACCTATATATGATGTATACAATATATATTACGATTAAGCTACACAGATTATTCCGCGTTTCATCCACGTTAGGATTCATCAGGCTTAAGCGATAATTTTGTCGTTCTCCCGCGTTTTTTATATACGCACCATCTATTGAGTTTTTAGTTAGACAATCAGCTTTCTAGTTTTCACAGCAGCCTTCCTAATCAGCCAATGAGCAGGCACTTACACTACAAAGGCTCAGTTGACCTCCGGTTGACCCTTCCTTTGTGTGTGTGCTATTTAGCGTAGATATCTTGTGCCATGAAATATTTTAAATCTAGGTTAGATGTTTTTTTCATATAGTTACTTTCGATTTAAATATATTAAATTGTTTCGTTTTACTAAATTGGTGAAAATTAGGAACCCAACTGAATTCAGAAGTAAACTCTAATTTACAATAAGAAAACTTAAATGGATTTATTTAATATGCTCTAGATCAAATATGGATATTTTAATTAACGCAATTTTCCTCTTTTTTATATGTACGTACTTCTGTAGAAAGAGTTTAACATCTGAAAGATCTCTAGCTTTTCGAACAATTTAAATGTAATTCTTACATTTTTTCTGCTAATCCTTTACCAATGCTTTCTTATAATTACTTCCTTCTGAAATGAAAACGTGAACATCTTATAAGTGAACGTCACCTCTCCTCGTATCATCATCATATGGGTGCTAATTTGATAAAAAAGATGAAAAACAAAGCAAAAAGATGGACTCAATAAGTAGTTTTTCATCAAACCTATGAATATATTAAATCATTCGTAAACTGTTAAGAAAATTTGGAATTCATAACTAAATTAATCAGAAATTTCTTTATTCCTATATTATCTTTTTGGATGATATCGATGATTGAAAAAAGTATTAGTAAGTTATCAAATTTGCCTACGAATTTACGTGTTGTATCACACTATGTAAATTAAATAGTAAAGAAGAAATTCATTTTTTCTCTAAATCTTCACACGGACATTCAAAAATGTTAAAAATGGTTAAATGGACACATATTGATGGGAGGTGACAGAAATACATTTATAGTGAGATATGGGTTACTTATTCTGTTAAGTAAAATTCATTGCTTGTTAGGAAAATTAAACTCGACTGTTTTTAAACACTATTCATGCCTAAAACTATGTAATATTTCAGCATATATTTTTCTTGTAAACATATATCAAAAAGTTTCAGGAGGGACGCAGATAAACCCAGATATAATTAATAGATTAAAAAAATCCAATTGAAAGTGATTAATACGACACATATATTCATGAAACATTGGTTAAAAATGTTTACGTAAATTAAACACTATCATTTTAATTTCACTACGAATAATTTTATATGCAGTTACAGACAATTCAAGTAACTGTTTATCTTCCATTGCTAATATAATAAACGATCGACCGTAGTGGAAGATGGCCATCGTATCACTTTTTCATTGGCTAATTAAATCGTGATGTCGATAAGGGATTCACTTCTTTCCCTGGATTCTTTACTTTGATGATATGACTAATATTAGTGATTGTTTTAATTCCGTTTCTGAATTATTGGTATCGACCGAAGAATGAAACGTGCTACCCATAAACTGTTATACCTAATGTTTGAATATAATAAAACAGTATTGATTATATATATATATATATATATATATATATATATATATATATATATATGTGTGTGTGTGTGTGTGTGTGTATGTGTGTGTGTGTGTGTGATCAATGTGCATTTTTTTATTATTAGATTATTATTTTTTATTATTAGATTATTATTTTTTATTATTAGATTAGGCTAATATACAGGAGAGATGAAAAAAAATGCAATATAGGTAAATATTAATGCACTTCAAAGGAATTTTCTGGAAAACAGAATACTCTTGTAAATCCATGTTTCTCGCTGAATTCCCTGGATTCATAACATTTTCAATTTGCAAATTATAAATAAAAAAATATGAATAAATGATAAAAGAAAATATCAATCTTGCTGTTTATAAGTTCCCAGTGAAGATGAAGACATCGCCACGAAGATTTTGCCGAAGCATTAACTAATAATGGATTTAATGGCTTTGGTTCAAAATGATTCAAGTCAGTAATCACCAAGCGACTCATAACAAATTTCTTAGGAAAGACTTTGAATATACTTATGTAAGTAACATGGAAACGACAGAGATGACAGGGAAAGTGAGAGAATACAAAGATGGCAGAAGATAGCAATAAATAAGAACAGATAGTTGTAGATAAAATAATAGCGACGTTATTATTTAACAACATTCTTATATAAGAGTAGAATTATACCCATCCCAAAACGTGTAGAATTAATTCATGTAACCAAACAAATTTACACCATTTTATTTCTCTGTATGAAGACTAAAATAAAGATATAATGATACTAAACCTAGAAGTCTTATTCCAAATTTGATGAAAACCCAGTACACATTTTATAATATATCTAAGGTGTAGGAGATTTGAAGAGGCATTGAATTAGTGGGTAATGCCCGTGGATCAACTTGAATGCAAATCTTAAATATTTAATTTCGTAAATGGCAGATTCTGTTCATATTACGTGCCGTAAAATGATTTAAAAATACTTCGTTATGAGAAGTATTTACTAATAAAATTTATTTCTAAAATAAAAAAACATGTATTTTAATTATAACGAATTCACTAACTTTCGTTCACTTCATTTTAATCTTTTTGCACAAAATAAAACGAAATATATCCC
This sequence comes from Euprymna scolopes, assembly GCF_053919585.1. NCBI lineage: Eukaryota > Metazoa > Mollusca > Cephalopoda > Sepiida > Sepiolidae > Euprymna > Euprymna scolopes. Next base: position 89,139,604 of record NC_136511.1, on the reverse strand, counting down.
ATATTTCACCCTCTCACGCCTAGCAGCTCTGTTCCAAAATGCAAAACGATCGAATAATTATTTTAGAAATGAATCCTGTGCAGACAAACATACAAACATATACACAGGCGTAATTTATATAAATATTGAGCTGCAATATAACAGAGATTGCAGTCATATGTAGAAGTTGTTAATTGCATGATTAGCAAAGAATCACTTGAAGTCGAATTGAATTAGATTGAAAAAGAAATCATCGCTAAAAGTAAAATTTCTTGAGAAAAAAATAATAAATATGTACTTTTCGTGAACGAATAACTATTTTGTCTTTTCTCGGGAGAAAATGTATAAAATGAGCCATATTAAATTAACAAGAAGATTATAAACGCATGAATCGAACAAATTAAATATTTATGAAATACGAGAGTAATTGCAATGCTTTCGGGCATTGCCTAAGCTATTTTTCGAGCCCACACAGTTTGATTTTTAGTAGAAATATGAAAAAGAAACGCATTAAAAATATTTGTTTTCCATCATATACGAATATAACAAATTATTAAAGTGTGACGTGACCGTCTCCAGGAACGGAAGGGTTCTCCATTTGGAGGAGGTTGAGACTCCCAAAACTCTGGAGGATGATGGGCAACTATGCTTGTGTTATTTGTTAAGTATTATTGTATGCCCGGGCAACGGCGGCCAACCCTGCTGAAAGGAAGAGTTAAGTTACAAATTTTATTATTTTTCTGAAACCGACATATAAATCTGATTGTTTGGTGAAAGTGACAATTTGATGCCATTTTGAGAAACATAACGAAATATAATTTCGTTTTCAATGCCAGACAAGAGATTACGGTGTTAACCTCTTCTGATCGTGAGAAACACAACTGGGAGCGGTCGCAGATTCGCAGGTGCATGCAGGGAATCATAAATTACTCCAAGATGACGTACTTAATGGTAATTGGTCTAGGGAGCAACCAAACCTACCCCGATACCTCCGTACATAAGCTAATCCTCGCACCAATATCAGTATTTGGAGCTGAGTTTTGAGCGAATCTAATACTAATCGTCGCCACCCTCTCTTCCCGACCTCACCACCGCAAAACTGAGAGTAATTAAATCTAATCAGGACTTAATAATGTTTGTTAAAAATCAACAACTGGACAATTGTATATAATTTTATATCATACTTTGTATATCTAACTTGAATTAACCAAGTCGAATAGATATATCTGAGTCTGTCTTTCTTTTGTGTGCGTGAAAATCTATTAATTTCCAGCGTAACAGCGGCATATCAACCCGAAGGAAATCGATTCCGACCAAAACGATCAACGAATAATTCCCTGTGAGAACGAGTACAACAAGGATTGACTTGTATGTGAAAAGGAGATCCCTATAAGGGGATCGCTGAGGGTTCACATAAGCATAATTGCATAATTCGACTACATCAGTTCCCTCATTTATAAGAGGTCATCTTCCTTGATTATGAAATATAAGGTTATAATTTCACATGAATAAATAACTTTATTCTCTGTAAATAGATATTTGTTTGTATGTTCTGAATGAGTATTCCCCCATAGCATGTTTCGATTATTCATGGTTTTATCACACATCTGCATTGCAGAACAAAATAACCATCCATTCATCCAGTTTTTGTTTTCATCACTAGCATTCTATCAAACATGTCCAAATTATGAAGACAATAGCAAAAGTTAATGATTACTTAGATTGTTCAGATATTAACAGAACTTTCTTTTAAATAATGTCTCAGTGTGAATATTATTTAAAATGACTTAGATTTCCGTAAAAGTAACTGTCATTCTCATCCTAATATTCTTTAAATAAATATAGACCAATATGTATTTTCCTATATTATTTACATTTCAGCAATTTAATTATTCTTACCGTAAAACTTATTGTCAACTAAATAATCTTCAAATCATTAAAGCGAATCTCACTTTTTGAAATATATGAATTTAGCAGCATCAGGTCAATATATTTACTGATCGAACGATCTCGTAATTGGAGAATTTCCTTATTTAACAGATACGCCCTTAAATCGCCTACAGGATTTTTACTGTATTCATAGTAAAACGATATCCGTTTTCGACAAATGGTATAATTCTTACTTATAAAGAACTATATCAGCCAAGTTAAAGTTGCTATTAGCCGACGCTATATAACTCCTATTTCGTTTAGTTTAAGTTTATCGAGCGATTGTCATCTTTTAAAGAAGACTTTGGGTTTTGGAGATGACATATCTACCGATATATATATATATATATATATATATATATATATATATATATATATATTATAAAACTCAAATCAACTTGCTTAAGTGTTGAGACTGTCCATCAGTTTCGGTTTAAAAAATCTGCGCATGCGTAAATAAATAAAAACAAAGGCATGAAAGCAATTTACATATCGTCTTCTTTTTATTTTATTGATTTATAAATAGATTTATACTTTTTATTTTTTACACTCCTAATATAAGCAAAACGAATATAAATAAATAAATAAATAAATAAAACTGAAAAAATTATTTAAAAATTGATTTGCGTTACAAATAAACAAAATCGTTCCGCTTAAGTGTTTCAATTTTTTCATTTAAACTTATAAAATACACAAATAATATTTCGTAGTTTGCCTTTGTATGTTGAAAGTAAAATACTAAGTAAAGTTGTTATTCGTGTGTTACAAAAATTAGATAAAAATCATATTTACTTGCTTCCCTAGAATGCCAATGTCAGATTGTGCTTTTGATTTTTTTTACATTGGCATTTCACGAATGGTTCTTTTCCATATTTTTTCTTTTCTTTATATTTCTGTATATTACTTTTTAAAGAATTCTAATATATAATCAAAATGATATAACACAGAAGAGAATAGAAATGTCCGTTTTACGCGTCCTAAATTGTTTAAAATGATTATTTAGATTGTAATTTCATTGCAAGTCGGTATCATATTCGAACAAAAAAAAACTAATTTAAAAAAACAAAACAAAAAACCTACTTGATCAATTATATTTTTACAAATAGTTTCTTTACCCAAGTTGTGCGTGATTAAAACTATAAATCGATAGAAATTTTAAACTTGACATAAGCTTGTACATTTTTCGTTTCCAAATTTTTTAAAACGATTATTTTGTTTGCATTTTTCATTGCGAGTTAGAATCGTTTTCCAACAAAAACAAAACAAATATTTTTACCATTTAATCTATTTTAGATATTTTATATATTCGGTAATAGACAGTTAAAAGACGTTAAATTACTCAGATCAGCTTGCCTAGTCGTTGAAACCGTGTGAATAAAAAATAAACTATCAACACATAATAACACCTAACGTTTAAAAATGAAACATAAAAAGTCGTACAACAAGAAAAAGTTAACAAAAGCAATAAAAGTGACATCTCATTGTTAACCGGTTGGTGAAGCAAAACACAAATACATTAAATAATTTTACTGGTTAATCCTATTTCAGTTCCCTTTAATTCTATAAGTAAATGTTTCACTGTACCCAAACGCAATAGCAGTAACTTTTCGACGTATTTGCTATAGTATTTCTTACGATGTAAACTACTTTAAAGTCTTTTTATTGCATTACGTACTGTAATTGGCAGTTTAAAGACGCTAAAATTACTTTCAAATGTTAATTAATATTTTGAAGATCATGCAAGCATGTTAAAAACGGGAAAAAGTTATAGCCGTTGACTTATGATAAGTGCTTTATGCCATATTTATAGAGCAACATGGTATTTTGGTGACTAATCTGCAGGTTAACCTACTAGTCGAACTAGCGGACAAGGTAGATGGTTTCACCCCTTTTTCAAAACCAGTGTAAATGACACAGCATATCAGATTTACGAAGGTAGTTACATGGTATTTGACTTACGAGTAGATGACCGAGAAAATCAGTTCATTTGAATTGTGAGTTTGTTTTTGTTTCTAATTTTTCGTTGCACAAAGCATTTCTTTGATCACTCCTTCCGGTTGAAGCCATTCCTTGTCCTCATTTCTGAATCCAAAAAAGACAGTCACCTTCCATCTAACACATTTGCTAATCCACATCATCATCGGATACTGTCAAGGAAATTACACGCAATTTAATCAAATGAGGTTGATTTGTGCAATTCTTCGTAACAATTCCCATCTCAGCAGATCGTGACATGTTTGTATTTGCGATACGCAATGGCGCGGAAAATGAAATCAGTAAAAAGAGACAAATCAGTGGGGACGTACGGCTCACCATTATTACTGACGTATGATATATTTGTGTATTTAATCACATGGGACCGCATCTCATAGGCACTTCTATTACAGAATTCCCGATAGAGAAGTATCTTGATAATTTTCATAATTGTTTTGATAGGCCAGAATAGATGTAACCGTTACAGCCATTAGAATCTGAAGTTTTTCTCTTCATCTCATGCCAGATAATTTCCATTGATTGCAAATGTAGAATCTCAAGAAGTCAAATATGGAACCTAAGAGAACATATTTAGCAACCACATTAGTGTGCACTCGTGCACATACACACACGCACGCACCCATTATTGCATATGGATCTGTGATCACATTGATGGCTTTTTCTGGAAACCACGTGTGAACCGTGTCTAGTTCACCATCTTAGTTTGAGTCCGCTTTTAACTCAACTACACAGCTGAATAAATTAATGAGGTATATTCTTTAAAATAGAAATTCATGAAATAACTTTGTTCTTTACACATTTCTTTTGTCCATGTGCTCATGAAGAGCGACTTATATATAACCACCTATATGTCTTATGTCTCTTGCCGACTGATTTAATCCACGCTAACAATTTCATCATTTCCTCTTTAAAATACGCATTCGTTATGAATAGTTATTAGAGAAGACTGTCAGTGTTCAGATGCTGTAAGTGTCTTTAACCTTTTACTTAACTTTAAAGTAACTTATAGCATTCAATAAAATAGTTGAAACTCGTTAAACATCATTAAATATCCACGCATTATTACACCATTTCGAGATGTTTTCAATAGTGATAGCTCAAACAGGAGGCAGAAAACATGCTTTAACCGCAGACACCATTCACTTGCCTTATCAACATGCACGTATGCACGTTGACAAAATATTGGTCTACATATAAATATGTAAAAACATTTTATTAGTCTCATAATTTGTTTTATATGCATAAGTTATGAAAGCGTACAATAAAAACAAAAAATAAAATACGTCTAAAAATGAATAAAATAGTATTTATTCAAACGATATTTGTAATATCATTATCAATAAAAATATATGAAAGAGCTGATACAATGCGTATCATAACACATAAACGAATGTTTTTTCTTCTGTAATTTATGTACTATTTTAATTATGTTAATGTAATTGTTGCTGTACGTCCAGAATTATTGCGTTGAAAATGATTAGTGGCTAATAACGACAACAAAATCAACACCTGCGCCACTGTCGGTTAGCAGCAGGAAATATAATGTTTGAGCACGTGGGTTGAATTATATTAATTTAGATACACAAAACAGTAGAATGTGGTACACAGGGTTTTATGGCACGTCTGGCCTGCTTTTAATAAACTCAAGTCAACCGTTTGCCATTCAACAGCATGACTAGGTCGAAAACGGAAGTGGATATCTAAGAGAAGGACATGAAAGATGTATTTACTTGGTTATTAATGGCTCCTGGCGAAATCAAGTAGTAGGTATAGTCAGACATTGGTTGTGCACTTACTTAGATGCAAGCATAGTGATTACAGTCAGATTATGAAATGTGAGGGCAGTAGTAATATATGATGTCAAGTTTGGTAGACGGAAACTTTTGACCAATTATTAAAGATAAATTTAGCCGGACGAAATCTTTCGTGGAATGAAATAATTATAATACACATACACACAAACACCCACACAGATAGAGATAGAGAATGATATATATATATATATATATATATATATATATATATATATATATAAAATTATACACATATATATAAAATCATACACATATATACATATACACACATACACATATACACAAATACAGATACATGTATGCGCATATATTTATATATGCCTAAACATTCATATATGCACCTTTGTATACACACACACACACATATATATATATATATATATATATATATATATATATATATATATATATATATATATATATATATATATAGATACATAAATTCACATATGTATAATCGGAAAAATCAGAATTTTGGGGAGTATCGGAATCGGTATTAGAAACATTTGTGCCTAATTTCCGATTCCAAAATCAATTCTTTTAATGTTTTCTAAACTTAACTTTCCATTGCTTGTACTGATGATGATAAATCTTTGTTTTTAAACTATTAGTAAAACTGAACTCGAAATAAGATGTATATTTTTTTCATTTGCGTAGAATAAACTAAACAAAACCTGAAAATTCGCGACATTAGGTAAACTCTACAAGGATGCAGTTTATTTATGAGGTATCGAAATAATTGTTTTCAATTAAAAAAATATTTTTCAAGAATAATATGAAACACTATTGCTAATTAAATAAAATATAAAAAGTGTTGTGTTTTTTAATCATTAATTTATCTATTTTATGGGTTTAGGCTTTTGTCCAGTTGAGTTTTGTCTGGTAGGTTTTTCTCTGCTCACTCACTCAGCATTGACAAATATGACAATGCATGGACAAAACGCTGAATTAAAGTTGAAATTAATTTGTGAATTTTAATGCTTCTGCGTGAAAAACTTTTAGCATTAAATTCTCGTTGATTCTGCCGTTATCATTTACTTATGCTTAGAATGAGGAATTCGTAGGCACCAGATTCTGTTTGAAGCCCGATCAAATGTATTTTTTTCGCATTTACTTGCCAAATGTCTAGATGACTCTTCTCAGTTCACAGTTCAAATGAATGGGCAAGTTTAATTTCCTTGGGGCCGCTTTTTCTGACGACTGCGTCCCCTGAAATTTTTTATGTTTTATTGTATCTTTCTCTAAAAAGAAAGTTAAAACTATACATGAATATCTCACAATAAATTTATCAGAGTCTTGGATAAAATACATAAAGGGAAAACATTTACATGTTTGTCAAATCAAAAAAGAAATTATATCTACATTTGAAAGACCTCCCCCCCCATGGAAACCTACAATTTTGGTCGATAGTTTTGAAGCCACTAAAAACAGTATTATTTTAGAATTTAGGATGGAGGGTTAATTATAGGTACAGGCAAAATGGATGCCGATGCTCAAAATGTATAAACATTTTGCTCCCTCCCTTTACTTAAAAATTCACCAAAAATCAGAAAATTAACCAATTTTAATGAAATTTTCAGTAATTATACAAATAATGATCGCAGAATATAATGAACTAAGTATTTTTTATTTTAATCTTAGTGGAAATGTATTATTTTGTTTAAATAAAAAATACCTTTACTAAAGTTATGGTTTTCAGTAGTAAATAAAAAACGCAAGAATTTATTTTTACTTTTTTTTAAATATAAATAAAGCATCTTTATTTGTAACAATAAAAATAAAATAAAATAATTTTTACAGGAACATTACGAAAAAAAGCCCCTAAATCCGTATTAATGAATTCGGTAGACCTCGATGAAAAATGAATTTCTCGAACTACCGATATTACCATTGAATAAAGCATTGTTTATTTAATATTTTCACACAAAAAATTATAATTGCAAAAAATATTTCTACTTTTTTTTAAATTAGAGATTTCGCATAATTTTTATATGCAAGCTTTTAATAATTTCTTTGCTCGCAAGAATGTGAAACTTTCAGCGCAACATATTTTATATATAATATTGAACAATACTTAAAAAAATATTTAAAAACAGAAACCTACAAAAATAATTAAATTAAAAAATGGAAAAATTTATACAAACGTTCCATGTTGGTAACTACGAATGTTTATTTTTGAAAAGAAAAGGAAACCTGTCCGTTTTGCCCCACCCACCTCTGTCCCCTACCTTTTCCCTCCAACTACCCGATATCCTTTTCAGATACGTTTCAAATTGTGTAAAGTCGACTTTAAATTTCACGTAATTATTCCGATTAATTAAGTTTGTATTTTTTTAAGTGTTAATTTTTTCAATGATTATAAATTGTTTTCTTTTCCACTTTGAATTCTATATAGATATTAATAAATAATAATGTTAACTTCTTTTTTCAATGAATAAATTGTCAGTATAATTAATGGATTTTATTAACATTTATGCCGTTTAAAGTTTATGAAAGTTTAAATTCTCTTAATAATTGTTTGAGTTTTATAATGAATAAATTGTCATTGTAACTTAATGAGTTAAATTCACTGAATTTAATTGAGTCAATTAAATTGACCTTCCAACACTTAAAATACATTTGTAGTTTTATTCAAAAATAATTTATCGACGCATTTAGAGTAGCCGACGAAGCAAAAGCGAGGGGAAAAAACAACAACAAAAAAACAAAACAAAAACAAATGAATATTACTAAAGGCAAACTATCTTTCTACATAACGAGCTCATTTTCTTTTTGTGTGTGTTCTAACTTATTTTAAAATGTTTTTTTTTCTATTAAAAAATAAAGCTATCGGAAATCCTGGAGAGTTAGAATGAAATAAAATGTCTCTTTAGCACTATAGTCTAGCCTCGATAACTGCAAAAAATGCCCGATAAGCCGGAACATTGTTAAATAATAATAAAATTATGTCATGAATGTGCTTCCGTACTTCTTTGAATTTTGCCGCCATGACATTTTTGACACGAAACTAATCTTGTTGCTACTATGGCCATATTTTTGGATAATTATTACCCTTTTTAGCAAAAGCTAAGTACATTCATTGTATTAGTTCATTATTTTAAGACTTTAATTTAATACTTCACTTGGAAATAATTCCAGAAATCTTGCCAGAAAAATTTAAACACGATATTTGTCATGATTAATTTTTACGTGAAATATACAGTTTTTAAAATTTTAGATAAAATTATTCCATGTATTTTTTATTTCAGTAGCTATTTTTTCTTTGAGAAATTAACTTTAAGCTGTAATCTTTTAAACATAATCAAAAAGTAACCGAAAATTATAAAAATATGATTATCTGGCGTTCAAAACCAGGTCCCATACCTAAGCAGCCATTAAAATTGCCCGTACAGTAGCGCATATAAATTGGTAATTATTGAATAAATATCGATATAAAATAGTCCAAGAGTCTTTTTAATAAGAGGTCAACCACCAAATTATATTTTAAACATATATTAAAATGTTAAAACTTCTTTAAAACCAAATAAAATCGATTTTTATAAGTTATGAACACCCTTCGTACTCCTGTTCTTATGTTGAGTGTTCCTATTTACTTACTTCCCCTAGAGGGTAAAGCTAGACACAAGGTCGCCTTCTTAATGTGGGGAATATCTAGCTCCAAAAAATGGGCTCCCTGGGTTGGGACAAAAATAAAAATTGCCTCAGTCTAGAAGGACTTCTTCTTCATTGAATGAGGAGAGAATAGGTAAAGTGTAGCACTAGCACAGATACTACAATTTGTTAACGTTTCGATCGATGTCACCTCGAACCAGAATTCTGTGCAGATTCCCGAGTTGAACAGAAAAATTCCCGAGTTTGAGAACACAAAACAAAACAATTAATATTTTAATTGCATGAAAGCCTTCTTCTTAAAACAATATCTCCCGCAAGAATTGTTCTAAACTAAAATTTATTTTCATTCAATATTTATTCAATAATTGCCATTTTTTTTTTCAAGCTGGCCAAAATGGCCTCTTTTTTCCGTTGCACAATTTTCCTAAATTCATAAATTGTTGAAAAAGGATCACCCGTTTCCGGGCCATTCTAATTGTTTTAAAGCAGTTAACTAAATTTTTTATCACTGAATCGACAGAATCATAAAACCACAAGTAATCTCTTCATTTTTCGTATTATCACCAAAATTAAAAGCTAACAAAATCTGTTACCTGTTCTTAAAATACTGTCTGGTTCGGAAAAGGTGATCATTTTACATTAAATTTATATGCGAACTGTTTTTCGGATTGTTTACATTCGCAACAAAAAGTGATAATTTCGATTGTCGAACAATGAAAACGGAAGAAAAAAAACGATAATTTCATGAGAATACACTATTTACATGTATCATTTTACACTTAACTATTAAAAATTAAATAAAAACATGACCTATAAACACTGATAATTATATACAAAATGAATATAAAACGATTTATTAAAGAATTTAAAGTGCAGGATCAGTTTCACACATGAATTTAACGTAAAATAAGTTTTTTTTTTCTTGAAACATTCTAGCGTGTTAGGGCAGCTAACTAAAAACATTTTTTCCTATTAGAGACAAATTATGTGCGTTTATTTGGGAGATGTCTACGTTTTTAAGCGATTACGCATGGTTTTACGACATTGCCAACCGAACTTTAGTTAGTGGTAAACAATTTAGTTAACATCGATAAAGAATTGGAATGGCCCACAAGTGATGATTATTTTACGTTAAATTTATATTCGAAACTGAGCTTCCACTCTAAATACTAAATTGATTGTTTTTCTTTCCGTCAAGTGTTTAATGGTTTCACACGTAATCACCTTTAGAAATAACATTTCACTTTGGAATGGTGATTTAGCTGAGAGTGTTAATCTACAATTATTATTATTAACATTAGGCGTATTCACACAGGCCATCATCAAAAATTGTTCTTTGAGAATAACTTGTGGTGTTCCATGGAGTCTAAGTGCCAACAAGTCTCCCCAGATTTCCAGTACTCTACACCTCTTCCGATAATTTTTTTGAAATATTTTGCGTTATTTCTCGTTGGCAGCGACAATTGGTCTTCACCGGAACTTGGGTTGTTGTTGTTGTTGTTGTTGTTGTTGTAATTGTTGTTATTATTATTATTATTATTATAATAATAATAATAATAATAATAATAACAATAACAATAACAACAACAACAATTATTATATTATTATTATTATTATTATTATTATTATTATTATTATTATTATTATTATTATTATCTCGTTTTTTTATAGCAAAGCAAATCAATTTAATGACCAACCAATTTTTTATAATTAAAATAAAATTTTCACTTCATTCATAGAGAGAAGGCACTGATAAGTCAACAAAACCCACACCCTCCCCATGTTCAGAATGGTTTTCTAAATAGTAACATTATTATTTAGAAATTCCTTTGTAAAAATAGGAAGGGCGTTATTAAATATTTTGTTCTTACATCATTTTCTTATTTTGTCTTCCAATCTAATTTCTAACTGCTTATGAAAACTTTCAAGTAGCATGTAACATGTTGTACAGTAACGACGAAGTGATACACTCTGATCAGATAAATAATTTATTGTGTTACAATGTTCAATCAATTATAATGGAAAACATTTCAGAAAAATAATTGGCGGGGCTTATATAATAATTTTTAAAAAATACAGAAAACAAGAAATCTCTAATTAAATATTTATAAATTTTAAAAGAATCGGAAACGGGAATCATATCGGAATTGGAAATTAAGAATGGAATCGGTAATTGTATCGGAATCGGGAAAAAATTTTGGAATCGTCCCAGCTAAATACGTACACATATATTCACAGATATTCACATAAATATACATGCATATGTCAATATATATATATATATATATATATATATATATATATATATATATATATATATATATATGCATAAACATGTGTATATATATATCAATAAAATATATGAATATATATACACATATATACACGTATATATACGCATATACCCTCACACACACACATATATATATATAAACACACACCCACATATATATATTCATATATATTTATACACATATATATTCAGTTATACATATATATACACATATATAAATATAAATATATACATATATACACATAAATATACATATATCTGCATATATAAATATACATATATATATACATGCATTTATATATGCATATATTCATATATATACATATATACACACATATAGATATACATATATGCATATATGCATATATATACATATATACACACATATATATATATACATATATATGCATATATATACATATATACACACATATATATATATACATATATATGCATATATATACATGTATACATTTATATACATATATATTTATATACATACATACATTTATATACATATATACATTTATATACATATATGCATTTATATACATATATATATATATATATATATATATATATATATATATATATATATGCGTGTGTGTGTGTGTAACAGAGCGAGTATAGGAGCGTGTGAGCAAATAAGCAGTAGAAGGATAACTGGCTACCGAAAATATTAGCAGCAGCCGTTAAGCACATATGCAAATAGCAAGTGTGCGCATGCTTGCGTCACAAGAAAAGAAGAGAAAAATGCACTACGTAGTTGAGGAGTGAATCAAGTTGCAGCCGGTCAAGATTAACGTGTAACGTCGAAGGCGAAAAAGCGCTGGCTAACGGTCAGCGCAAAGTAGCGAAGAGAATCTTTAAAAAGTATATATGTGTACAAACAATTGTGCAAGATAATTAAATGCTTCGTTTTGGAAGAATCACGAATAAATGTATTTTGTTTCACTTAAAAATACTGTCGAGTCGGCTGTAAAATAAATTTCTTTTTATTTATTTGAACCTTTGGGACGGTGCCAGCCGGCGTATAGGTTTGAGAGGTTTGAAGTGTAACTCTCACAGTTAAAAAATAACGGCCATTTTATATTTATGGTGGGTGTCGCGACCAAGCCTTTTTTCTAAAAATATTTAAAATAAAGAAAAAAGGAAGAAAACCGTTACTACAGAAAAATGCAGTCGAAAAAGAACGACGTAAAAATAAACAAGGCCGAAGGAGAGAACTTAAAAAAAAAGTTGGTGAGTACATTGTTGGCTTCTTTTCTTCATGTCTGCTCATTTTCGAATTTTCTTCAGTCCTTTCACTCATATTTTCTTGTTGCTTAAGGATGTTTTGTGGAGACCGTGGTGTACTGTCAGTGTTGTTTTAGTGTCGGTTAATTTACAAAGAAGTTTAAAGGATAGCGGAAATTTGAGAGTAGTGAGTGAATAAACTGTGCTCGTCTTTAATAACAGAACTGATTAGTCAGGTGCATGGATAATGCCCCTGGCCTGTTGGGTCCAGTGTAAAATGTAACTGTCTCAAATAATCTCGTCAACAATGGGGCGGAGCACTTAAGACACAAAAATAAACCGAACTTGTTTTGAATAATCTCGTCAAAGAGGGGATGAGAGTGAACAGACAAAAAAGAGGCCGCTTACTAACTAGAGAGTTAGATTAACTTGTGTTCTCTCAAATAATGTCGTAAAAAGAAACTGAGTGAAGAAACAAATAAGATCTAGAACTTAACAAAAGATTATTCGAACTAGTTTAGTCAAAGAGAAAGTTTTAACCAAAAACTATTTGGGAAGTTATATATATCAAATGAGCCAGAAGATATCATGTTTTGACTAATAGGATGGTGAGAGGGAACCAAGGGTTGATCTAAGAGAATAAGAAAAAAAAAAGCTGCGCTAAAAAACTTGCACGGAAAAATATATAATTATAAATATATATGCATAAATATATATTGAATGCAATTAACAGTATAACATGTTTTTTAAAAATTGCCAGGAAGCAATACACTAAATTAAAATAAAAATAGCCCGTTTCAGTTTCGTGAATTTACAGACTCAAGGCCAATAAACATCAAAGACTATTAAAACTCTCATTTTGTCTTGCATGAATTTAACTGATTTCGTAATATATTTTTAATACAACTTTATTCTTGCACAACCATGCTGAAACATTTCAACACTGATTCTATGAAATTTCTAAAATATACAAAAATATACATCCTCGCTATTTAAACACTCTACTGAGTTTTTATCCTTTTAACGTATTAAACGTTCCTTTTTAATATTTAGAAAAAATACGTTGGAATTCCTTAATGTTCACAAATGAAGAATAATAAGAATAAATAAGGAAATAAATTTCGGACGAAAAAAATATAAAACGAAAATATCGAACAGACTATACATGAAGACATTTTTATTTAGATTTAATTATTCATGTTTTATCATGTTAACTTTGGAGTTTTCTTATTTTCTTGTATAACTTCAAGTAGCTTCAACTAAAATTATTTTAAAAGATTATTTTTGAAAAGGCAGTATGTAACAGAGCACAAATGGGCGCGCGTGAGCAAATCAGCAACGACGGAAGGATAATGGGTTAGCGAACATACATGCAGCAACAGCCGTTAAAGCACTTATGCGAATTAGCAAGTGTTGGCGTGCTGGCGTCACAAGAAAAGGAGAGAAAAATACATCAGGTGGACGAGGGGAAAAACACGTTGCTTCCTTGACGTGTGCAGTCGAGGGCGAGGAAGCGCTGACTAACGACCAGGGTAAGGTGGCAAGGAGACAGACTTTTAAAAAGCGCATGTGTGTGCGAAATACTTTTGCAAAATAATGAAATGCATTGTTTTGGAAGAACCACGAATAAATACATTCCAGTTGCACTTAAAAAATGCCGTGTGGGATTTGTATTTCTTTCCTTTTTATTTGTTTGTCCATTTGCGACGTTGTCAGACGGCATGTACGTCCGAGAGGTTTGAAGTGTAACGACACCATTTAAAAGTAACGGCAACGTTACGTATGTACACAGATATATGCATTTATAAACACACATTATATATATATATTATATATACGTGTACCTATATATATTATAAAAATTCAAATATATATATAAATTTTAAAAATAGATTTTATAACCAAATTATACGCAAATTTTGTTTTTTCTAAAACAAACAAATATTGATTTATTGGTGTTAGCAAGAGATAAGAATCAACGCGGTCTTTTTCAACGGCAATGCTTTAAATGTCTAACCCAGCAAACACGCGTGGTCGTGCGCAAGGTGAATTACGAAGGTTGCTTATTCCGTAATAATAGCTTTGTTTAAATTGAAATTAAAACGTAAATTTTATGAACTAATTCAACACAAATTTTGTTTAAAAAACAAAACAAACATTTATTTGTTTATGAATGCAATTTTCGGCTTTCTAGCGCCTTCATTAAGATAGAAATATTTTTCTTCCCTTGTTGCTACGTGTTAGCAAGAAGGTAAAATCCGTACAGTTTAAATGTTCAAGAGACAAATGTCCATGACACACGCGTTTATGAAAATATATGGAGTTTAAACACATCTTCTATAAAAATAATGAATGTATGTCTTAATATTCATTAATGGTCTGTACGCATAGTAGATTTTCGGTATATGTAAACTTTTGTGTTGACTTTGAAAGAAAAATAGTAAATATTGATGTTGGAATATATTGTAAAAACCTTTAAAATTAGCACAAAATAGGCCATTTCCGTTTCGCGAGCTTCTGATATAAAATATACAACATTGGATGACACTTTTTATTATATATATATATATATATATATATATATATATGTGTGTGTGTGTGTGTGTGTTGCTGATATGTAGTTGAAGAAGAATCTCATTAAATTGAAGTATGATTACGGATTTCAAAGTAGAAATTAGCGAGAATCATAATCAATGGAAAAGTAATGGCAATGCTCAAATATTAATTGGACGAGTGAGAAGTTGCAGTTGTACATTGTGCCTGCATAATCACCTCACCTTGTTGAACGCGGTTTCAGTGTTGTCTCTAACTTACTATCAGAACATCGAAGTGAAACCACATTGTATAAAACCTTTATTATTTATAATCATTGAAGAAAATCTAGTGAAAGTGTAGCAAAGGTGAATAGATAGAAAAAGAAATTAATTCTCTCATAGATTATTTGACTCAATTCGACTATAGACATTTTTGTTGTCACTCAACGCTTCTCCCGATGTAACATCTAACCTTTGGGTAGGATTGAAACCGCTATCTTCAAACAATTCTCACCCGGAACCGTAGAGATTCAACGTCTCTATCAATTGCACCAAATTGAAAGAGATTGGTCTTGACCAACGAACTGTAACAATGAATAGATCAGAGTATTAAGAGAAACACATGATATAATAGTATTAGTAGAAAAGACTAGCAACATCACATCTGTGAAAAAGGGGTTGCAGTCAAGAATGTGGTCAATCAAATTATAGATACTTTACTACAATTTAAATTCAAATGGGGCACAGATTTACTAACCCAGACATCACAACAATACTCCATACATGTTCTGATAGTAGATTTGAAGAGATAGAGAGTAGTCTCAGGAGTGAGAAAGTCTTTAGAGCGATGGAGAAAACCGATTTTAAGAGAAGCTGAAAGAGCAATCGATTTAATATATGGACCTTTAGAGTAGATTTCTCATATAGGGCAGAGCCATCCATAAGAATCTGATAAGGACAATAGCTGAATCTTAACGGGATTAAACGTGACAAGCCATTTCTTACCCTAGTCTATAATAGAATCAAAATCTAAATCAACTGCATATTTACTGATCCAAAAAAGATGGACAAAAGGCAATACCCGATTAGAGAGTGGTATTCTCTGGAAATTTATATATATATATATATATATATATATATATATATATACACATATATATATATATATCGATATCTATATATATCGATATCTATATATATCTATATATATCGATATATATATATATATCTATATATATATCTATCTATATATATCTATATCTATCTATCTATATATATCTATCTATCTATATCTATCTGTATATATCTATCTATATATATATCTATGTCACTCTCTCTCTATATATATATATATATCGATATCTATATATATATCTATATATATCAATATCTGTATAGATCTATCTATCGATATATATATCTATATATGTATATATAACCGTGTCGGGTTTAGAATACAGCTCTTCAAAATTCCATTAAAGACACGAAAACGCGGAAGATGATACAGAATAACATATCGAATGCAGTGTCTTACTAGGCTGTATCTGCCCAGGGAAGCATGAGGTATGAGTTTCTCAAGCGGTTGACCGGTTACATTGCGCATATATTATGAACACCAGACAATATCTTATGAGCCTCCAAAATCCAATCCTAAAAATGGTGTACGAACACCATGAAACAAGTGCCAGCAGAACTACACCCATCCCGATACTGGCCAAGCATTTTTGACGAGACTTTCTTATGAATAAAGAATCCAAAAATAAGTCTTCTATAGAAATTACCAAAACGAATCACCAAAATACACAAAGAACGTCTATTGCAAAAAACTTGAAGAACAACAAACAGCATGCCAAGTATTTTCTTGATGAATTCACCCAGGACTATATAGATAAAGAAGGCTCCATGGACTGGTTGAAAAGAGGATCGCTCCACTTCGACCAGTAGAAAATTATAATGGCTGCTCAAGATCAATGCTTGATGACCAATGTTTTTGAGAAAATGGGTGGTGTAAGCAATAACAACAAGTGCAGATTCTGTTACACAGAAGTAGAGAGTGTGATCTATCTGACATTCAATTGTAAAGTTCTGTTTGGGGATATCTATTATACGATTATACAATGGAGTGTGTAAATATCTCGACTGAACGATTTGTAAAAAATTGAAAATCGAATGAAGCAACAAATCCTGGGAACATATACGGAAAGAACAGTTGGAAATAAGTCATACACCATCCACTATGATTATTCAATTCCTAGTTACGCACATAGAAAACAGAACAATAAAACCTGATGGTGATATGGGACAAGAAGGAGAAAGAACAAAACTTAGAAGTTAGTGTCCTCCAGTGATGCCGAAAAGGAAAAGTCAACAAAATACTAAAAGTCTTATGTACGACATGAAAAGAAACTGGAATCTTATGAGCTCTATCATTTCAGTTATTAAGACTAACTGGGCTCATGAACAAAGAATTAAAAAAAAAAACTACTTGGCAAATAGACCTGGTTAATCAAGTGCAGTAGAAATTCAGACACTTTTACAAAGGGACAGTCAGAATATTAAAATATTTCTTGGTTAAGTTAGCGAGTGAATGTTTGGCATCAGATAGGATGCTCCATTCCCAGCTTGAACAAACTAATAAGAAAAATAACACATTGTGTGTATACGTGAGTTTGTTTCCTATAGAATCGGGAACGGCTGGGACAAATTTGAAATTTCATACAGGGGACTTGATGTGTCTAGGAGTGTTCTTACGTTCTTTGTCGGAATGCATCTCATAAGTATCGAAAATCGATAATCAAGAAATTAAAGAAGGAAGTCTGATTTGACCAAAATTAACATTTTTGAGCAACATAAGAGCATTTGAGAAATTTATCAGCGCATAAGCAGTAATGCCTATAACTCAACTTCAGATTCTTTCAGAAGACAGGGGCGCCTTTCAAATTCAACCATGATACCTGAATTTTATAAGTTTTACTTTAATTGAATTGATTTTGTAATCAATAATTCCATAAAATAAACAGTTGTTTCTTTGGTAGGATCTGGGCGCGTCTGAAATGGATGTCTCTGTTTAGAAAGCAATGGCACCATGGCACCATGGTATTTTGCATTTTAAGCTTTAAGTGAAGCCATTATTCATATATGATTTTAAGTGAAGCCATTATTCATATATGATTTCATAAAAGAAACAATAGACTCTCTACAGTGCAATGTAGACTACAATGTATTGTGGAATAAGCCAATGCGGAGAGGCATATATAGCCTAACAAGAAAACACAAACAATTGATTTAATTAAAAAATGGTGATTTCAACGAATCCTATGAAAATAAAAATAAGTGGCCTGGGGGTAAAGGCTTAGCAAATAAAGTGAAACGTGACTTCGTTAGTGGATGGCATAGCGTCGAATCTCTCCACCGGCAGGAATTGTCATTGCATAAGCATGAAACACACGTGTCTGTATGTATAAAAGAATAATTATTATTTGATTATATATAAAGTGACTTATTGTCTTTTTAGTGGTGTGGAAAATTTTTGGATTCTTATGAAATCTCGAGCTACGCCAGGCTGTCTGCTAGCATATATCTATCTATTATATATATATATATATATATATATATATATATATATAATCTGGTATACGGAGCCATACAATAAAATGTAAAAAACAAAATTTGGCAAAAAATGTCTAGATTTCATCGAAAGCACTTCCCCGTAACCAATCCTTTACAAAAAATTTCCAATAAAAATAACCTAAGTTATCATACAGCTGCTGAGAAAATTTACAGATGATAATTAAAGCACATAACAAAATATTAAATAAAACAATGAAAACAACAACAAAATATTAAATAAAAAGTGGACATCATAACAAAAATAAAACAAACACAAAGAGCACATATGCAACTCGTAGAAATAACAACAACTATAATAATAATAATAATAATAATAATAATAATAATAATAATAATAATAATAATAACAAACCAACTCCGGACAACGACAACCATAGTAGAAATAAAAATAAAAATACTAATATGAAGATAAATGCAACTGTAGATCTCTTACACTTTGCCCACTTCAAAATAAACGTGTAATCAAAAGCATAGTTTACCAGGCCACAATATTTTCGAAAGAAAACCCGAATAACAAGAAATATTACGTAGGCATGACTTTCTTAGATTTCAAACCCCGATAATATGACCAAAAAAGTACGTTAAAAAAAAACACCGAATGAAAACAACACTAGCAAACAAATACTGGGAACTCAAAGTAAGCTGACGTTCGCCGGTAGTCGAATAGAAAATAGTAAGACAAGCAAATATATGTAGAGACCTAGATGATCCATGTAGATTATGGCTCCATGATAAATTTGCTATCTTATAGAACCTCAACATCTATTAAACTGTAGGAGAGAAATAGCGAAAAACTGTCTACACAGGATAAACTTTACTCTAGGATAGCGATACAAAATAATTTTAAAATTAACAATAACAATAGAAAACAAATAAATAAAATAGGCATACATATACATAAATTATCATACATTATATATATATATATATATATATATATATATATAACATAAAAACACACACATTTAACTAAACCATGGTTTAGAATAGATGAAATCACTAGATATCTACGCTTCCCGCTAAAAAACACACACAAACGAAGGGGTGAACCCACGTTAAACTGGGTCTTTGTTCTGTAAGTGCCTGCCCATTTGCTGATTAGGAAGGAAGCGGTGGAAACTAGGAATCTGATTGGCTAACTAAAACTCAATAGAAGATGCGTATATAAAATCGCGAGACAAGCATAACTCTTCGCATAAGCCTGACGAATCGTAGCGTGGATGAAACGTGAAATATTCTGTGTAGCTTAATTACCATATATATTTTTATAGCTTACTATATATATATATATATATATATATATATATATATATATATATATATATATATGTATACTAGCAGTTCCGCCCGGCTTTACTCGAGCCCTATGTACTGTTCATAATTTTATGTGCATATGTATATATTAAAAAATGTGAACATGTACGGTAATGTCTTTCTATATAAGAGGCTTTCTTAACCATCATAGAGAAAAGTTGGTAGAGACCGCAGACGTCATTTTTTTTTAACTTCAACCCCAATTTTGATCCCTGAATATTTATTGTTTTCGGCTCAAATAAAATTAAAATGTGTGACCCATGTCCAAGTAACCTACATCTAAAATTTCACGCGTTTAAACCCCAAAATGTTAAGGGGTCATAATTGGGGTCAAAGTTAAAAAAATTGACCTTAGCGGTCTCTACCAAATTACTCAGCCAATTTTTAGTCTAATCATTTGAAATTTTGACATAATGTACATTCAGACATAAGACAAGCTTTTAAATCGTTTTTTTTTTCCTGAAAATTTGGCTTCCAAGGGATCAAAGTTCAAAAGAAATTACCTTTGCGATCTCTAGCAAAATATTAAGCCAAGTTTGGGTCTAAACATTTGAAATTTTACATAAAAGGGTATTCAAACATGCAGCAGATATCAAATTTTACATATCGGGTATTCGATCCCATGCGAAACTTTGTATTTGGGTTTTAGCCAAGGAAAATCCGCGCAAAAGTGTAAAAAAAAAAAAGAGAGAATTTGCCAGATGAAGTTCGGACGACGGGACTACGGATATGCATGCGGGACGTAATAGCTATTGGTTCATGTTTCAATTTTCGGCTTTGCAGTAAACAGGTCTTCATAGTACAGTCATTAACTTCAAAGGAAAAAGTAAATTGTAAGCTAAACGGTTTGGTTCCAATTCTCGGTAGTGGCGCACGACTCATTAAAAAAAAGAAAAAACTTTGCAAAGCATTACTATATATTGAATACAATATAATATAAAAGTAGATGCGAAATCTGCATCAATTAAAAAATATATATAAACGTATTTAACGACCGGGCAATGCCGGCCGGTCTGCTAGTGTATATACGCTACCCCCTCCCAAAACGGGCCTCAACTATAATTAGGTCCCGTTTCTTACGAGAGTGTTTTGTACGAATGAAATGAAACTTTCGTCATAGCTAGTTTATTATATTCAAAACATTACATCAAAATACTAGGGTCTTTGGCCTATTTTTCTCCGTCCTACAGCATGTGTATATATATGGAGAGAGAGAAAGAGAGCGTGTGTGTATTTATATAAATCTAAATTTATATGACGATAACAGAAAATGGATTAAATGAAATGTTTTAAAACATAATCGATGAATTCTAAACACATGATGATTTAAAAGTTTTTCTTTTTTTTAAAGTAATTATCCTCGCTAAAATTAGAGGAATGTTTGCAGTAAAGAACGTATAGAAAAGCGTTTATAAAATTCAGAAATGATAATTACGCATTTGAAGATGAAGATCGATCAGAGTTTCTACTTTACAGAAAACATGGCATTCTCAGTTGAAGAATAAGCTTGAATTTTTCCTCCAACTATATATGATCATCTTAAACAATGCCAGTAAGCTTCCTAAATAAACTGTCTGCAAATCTTAATTCGCGTTTTACAATTGCCTTTATTTCAAACTCATTAGACATTCCCCTTTACTTTAAAATCCCAGAGAATTAATATCCGGACAGAACTTATGGTATATTCAACGAAAGTGTATTACTACCAAATCAACGGGATGCAGATATATGACGCTATTTCCTATTTAAAAAAAACGACTTATGCAGTCTCAGGAGTGGGCAATAAATTCACAGGATTTCAAACGATTAAACACTTAAGCAACCCAACTTGCACCTAATAACCGACTATTCACCGACATGGTTTATTATAGTCTGTCACGATAGACATTTTAATTTTTCGTTTGTTTTCAACCAAAACTCAAGTGGTAAAGCAATGTCCATGTTCCCACTTGAAAAACGACATATCTCTCCTATTGAATTTCATTTTTCTAATGTTTTGAAAATACGCCGTTTAACATAAATTTCATTCTTCTATTGTTTTGGAAATACGCCGTGTAACATGAATTTCATTTTTCTATTGTTTTGAAAATACGCCGTTTAACATAAATTTCATTCTTCTATTGTTTTGAAAATACGCTGTTTAACATAAATTTCATTCTTCTATTGTCTTGAAAATACGCCGTTTAACATAAATTTCATTCTTGTACTGTTTTGAAAATACGCCGTTTAACATAAATTTCATTCTTCTACAGTTTTGAAAATACGCCGTTTAACATAAATTTCATTCTTCTATTGTCTTGAAAATACGCCGTTTAACATAAATTTTATTCTTCTATTGTTTTGAAAATACGCCGTTTAACATAAATTTCATTGTTCTATTGTTTTGAAAATACGCCGTTAAACATAAATTTCATTCTTCTATTGTTTTGAAAATACGCCATTTTACATATATTTCATTCTTCTATTGTCTTGAAAAAAAAGCCGTTTAACATAAATTTCATTCTTCTATTGTTTTGAAAATACGCCGTTTAACATAAATTTCATTCTTCTATTGTTTTGAAAATACGCCGTTTAACATAAATTTCATTCTTCTATTGTTTTGAAAATACACCGTTTAACATATATTTCATTCTTCTATTGTTTTGAAAATACGCCGTTTAACATAAATTTCATTCTTCTATTGTTTTGAAAATACGCCGTTTAACATAAATTTCATTCTTCTACAGTTTTGAAAATACGCCGTTTAACATAAATTTCATTCTTCTATTGTCTTGAAAATACGCCGTTTAACATAAATTTTATTCTTCTATTGTTTTGAAAATACGCCGGTTAACATAAATTTCATTGTTCGATTGTTTTGAAAATACGCCGTTTAACATAAATTTCATTCTTCTATTTTTTGAAAATACGCCGTTTAACATAAATTTCATTCTTCTATTGTTTTGAAAATACGCCGTTTAACATAAATTTCATTCTTCTATTGTTTTGAAAATACGCCGTTTAACATAAATTTCATTCTTCTAATGTTTTGAAAATACACCGTTTAACATATATTTCATTCTTCTATTGTTTTGAAAATACGCCGTTTAACATAAATTTCATTCTTCTATTGTCTTGAAAATACGCCGTTTAACATAAATTTCATTCTTCTACAGTTTTGAAAATACGCCGTTTAACATAAATTTCATTCTTCTATTGTTTTGAAAATACGCCGTTTAACATAAATTTCATTCTTCTATTGTTTTGAAAATACGCCGTTTAACATAAATTTCATTCTTCTATTGTTTTGAAAATACACCGTTTAACATATATTTCATTCTTCTATTGTTTTGAAAATACGCCGTTTAACATAAATTTCATTCTTCTATTGTTTTGAAAATACGCCGTTTAACATAAATTTCATTCTTCTACAGTTTTGAAAATACGCCGTTTAACATAAATTTCATTCTTCTATTGTCTTGAAAATACGCCGTTTAACATAAATTTTATTCTTCTATTGTTTTGAAAATACGCCGGTTAACATAAATTTCATTGTTCGATTGTTTTGAAAATACGCCGTTTAACATAAATTTCATTCTTCTATTGTTTTGAAAATACGCCGTTTAACATAAATTTCATTCTTCTATTGTTTTGAAAATACGCCGTTTAACATAAATTTCATTCTTCTATTGTTTTGAAAATACGCCGTTTAACATAAATTTCATTCTTCTAATGTTTTGAAAATACACCGTTTAACATAAATTTCATTGTTCTATTGTTTTGAAAATACGCCGTTTAACATAAATTTCATTCTTCTATTGTCTTGAAAATACGCCGTTTAACATAAATTTCATTCTTCTACAGTTTTGAAAATACGCCGTTTAACATAAATTTCATTCTTCTATTGTTTTGAAAATACGCCGTTTAACATAAATTTCATTCTTCTATTGTTTTGAAAATACACCGTTTAACATAAATTTCATTCTTCTATTGTTTTGAAAATACGCCGTTTAACATAAATTTCATTCTTCTATTGTTTTGAAAATACGCCGTTTAACATAAATTTCATTCTTCTATTGTTTTGAAAATACACCGTTTAACATAAATTTTATTCTTGTACTGTTTTGAAAATACACCGTTTAACATAAATTTCATTCTTCTATTGTTTTGAAAATACGCCGTTTAACATAAATTTCATTCTTGTACTGTTTTGAAAATACGCCGTTTAACATAAATTTCATTCTTCTATTGTTTTGAAAATACGCCGTTTAACATAAATTTCATTCTTCTATTGTCTTGAAAATACGCCGTTTAACATAAATTTCATTCTTCTACAGTTTTGAAAATACGCCGTTTAACATAAATTTCATTCTTCTATTGTTTTGAAAATACGCCGTTTAACATAAATTTCATTCTTCTATTGTTTTGAAAATACACCGTTTAACATAAATTTCATTCTTCTATTGTTTTGAAAATACGCCGTTTAACATAAATTTCATTCTTCTACAGTTTTGAAAATACGCCGTTTAACATAAATTTCATTCTTCTATTGTCTTGAAAATACGCCGTTTAACATAAATTTTATTCTTCTATTGTTTTGAAAATACGCCGGTTAACATAAATTTCATTGTTCGATTGTTTTGAAAATACGCCGTTTAACATAAATTTCATTCTTCTATTGTTTTGAAAATACGCCGTTTAACATAAATTTCATTCTTCTATTGTTTTGAAAATACGCCGTTTAACATAAATTTCATTCTTCTATTGTTTTGAAAATACGCCGTTTAACATAAATTTCATTCTTCTAATGTTTTGAAAATACACCGTTTAACATATATTTCATTCTTCTATTGTTTTGAAAATACGCCGTTTAACATAAATTTCATTCTTCTATTGTCTTGAAAATACGCCGTTTAACATAAATTTCATTCTTCTACAGTTTTGAAAATACGCCGTTTAACATAAATTTCATTCTTCTATTGTTTTGAAAATACGCCGTTTAACATAAATTTCATTCTTCTATTGTTTTGAAAATACACCATTTAACATAAATTTCATTCTTCTATTGTTTTGAAAATACGCCGTTTAACATAAATTTCATTCTTCTATTGTTTTGAAAATACGCCGTTTAACATAAATTTCATTCTTCTATTGTTTTGAAAATACGCCGTTTAACATAAATTTCATTCTTGTACTGTTTTGAAAATACACCGTTTAACATAAATTTCATTCTTCTATTGTTTTGAAAATACGCCGTTTAACATAAATTTCATTCTTCTATTGTCTTGAAAATACGCCGTTTAACATAAATTTCATTCTTCTACAGTTTTGAAAATACGCCGTTTAACATAAATTTCATTCTTCTATTGTTTTGAAAATACGCCGTTTAACATAAATTTCATTCTTCTATTGTTTTGAAAATACACCGTTTAACATAAATTTCATTCTTCTATTGTTTTGAAAATACGCCGTTTAACATAAATTTCATTCTTCTACAGTTTTGAAAATACGCCGTTTAACATAAATTTCATTCTTCTATTGTCTTGAAAATACGCCGTTTAACATAAATTTTATTCTTCTATTGTTTTGTAAAATACGCCGGTTAACATAAATTTCATTGTTCGATTGTTTTGAAAATACGCCGTTTAACATAAATTTCATTCTTCTATTGTTTTGAAAATACGCCGTTTAACATAAATTTCATTCTTCTATTGTTTTTAAAATACGCCGTTTAACATAAATTTCATTCTTCTATTGTTTTGAAAATACGCCGTTTAACATAAATTTCATTCTTCTATTGTTTTGAAAATACGCCATTTTACATATATTTCATTCTTCTATTGTCTTGAAAAAAAAGCCGTTTAACATAAATTTCATTGTTCTATTGTTTTGAAAATACGCCGTTTAACATAAATTTCATTCTTCTATTGTTTTGAAAATACACCGTTTAACATATATTTCATTCTTCTATTGTTTGGAAAATACGCCGTTTAACATAAATTTCATTCTTCTATTGTTTTGAAAATACGCCGTTTAACATAAATTTCATTCTTCTACAGTTTTGAAAATACGCCGTTTAACATAAATTTCATTCTTCTATTGTCTTGAAAATACGCCGTTTAACATAAATTTTATTCTTCTATTGTTTTGAAAATACGCCGGTTAACATAAATTTCATTGTTCGATTGTTTTGAAAATACGCCGTTTAACATAAATTTCATTCTTCTATTGTTTTGAAAATACGCCGTTTAACATAAATTTCATTCTTCTATTGTTTTGAAAATACGCCGTTTAACATAAATTTCATTCTTCTATTGTCTTGAAAAAAAAGCCGTTTAACATAAATTTCATTCTTCTATTGTTTTGAAAATACGCCGTTTAACATAAATTTCATTCTTCTATTGTCTTGAAAATACGCCGTTTAACATAAATTTCATTCTTCTACAGTTTTGAAAATACGCCGTTTAACATAAATTTCATTCTTCTACAGTTTTGAAAATACGCCGTTTAACATAAATTTTATTCTTCTATTGTTTTGAAAATACGCCGGTTAACATAAATTTCATTGTTCGATTGTTTTGAAAATACGCCGTTTAACATAAATTTCATTCTTCTATTGTTTTGAAAATACGCCGTTTAACATAAATTTCATTCTTCTATTGTCTTGAAAATACGCCGTTTAACATAAATTTCATTCTTCTACAGTCTTGAAAATACGCCGTTTAACATAAATTTCATTGTTCTACAGTTTTGAAAATACACCGTTTAACATATATTTCATTCTTCTATTGTTTTGAAAATACGCCGTTTAACATAAATTTCATTCTTCTACAGTCTTGAAAATACGCCGTTTAACATAAATTTCATTCCTATACAGTTTTGAAAATACGCCGTTTTACATAAATTTCATTGTTCTATTGTCTTGAAAATACGCCGTTTAACATAAATTTCATTCTTCTATTGTCTTGAAAATACGCCGTTTAACATAAATTTCATTCTTGTACTGTTTTGAAAATACGCCGTTTAACATAAATTTCATTCTTCTACAGTTTTGAAAATACGCCGTTTAACATAAATTTCATTGTTCTATTGTCTTGAAAATACGCCGTTTAACATAAATTTTATTCTTCTATTGTTTTGAAAATACGCCGGTTAACATAAATTTCATTGTTCGATTGTTTTGAAAATACGCCGTTTAACATAAATTTCATTCTTCTATTGTTTTGAAAATACGCCGTTTAACATAAATTTCATTCTTCTATTGTTTTGAAAATACGCCGTTTAACATAAATTTCATTCTTCTATTGTCTTGAAAATACGCCGTTTAACATAAATTTCATTCTTCTATTGTTTTGAAAATACGCCATTTTACATATATTTCATTCTTCTATTGTCTTGAAAAAAAAGCCGTTTAACATAAATTTCATTGTTCTATTGTTTTGAAAATACGCCGTTTAACATAAATTTCATTCTTCTATTGTTTTGAAAATACGCCATTTTACATATATTTCATTCTTCTATTGTCTTGAAAAAAAAGCCGTTTAACATAAATTTCATTCTTCTATTGTTTTGAAAATACGCCGTTTAACATAAATTTCATTCTTCTATTGTCTTGAAAATACGCCGTTTAACATAAATTTCATTCTTCTACAGTTTTGAAAATACGCCGTTTAACATAAATTTCATTCTTCTACAGTTTTGAAAATACGCCGTTTAACATAAATTTCATTCTTCTATTGTTTTGAAAATACGCCGTTTAACATAAATTTCATTCTTCTATTGTCTTGAAAATACGCCGTTTAACATAAATTTCATTCTTGTACTGTTTTGAAAATACGCCGTTTAACATAAATTTCATTCTTCTACAGTTTTGAAAATACGCCGTTTAACATAAATTTCATTGTTCTATTGTCTTGAAAATACGCCGTTTAACATAAATTTTATTCTTCTATTGTTTTGAAAATACGCCGGTTAACATAAATTTCATTGTTCGATTGTTTTGAAAATACGCCGTTTAACATAAATTTCATTCTTCTATTGTTTTGAAAATACGCCGTTTAACATAAATTTCATTCTTCTATTGTTTTGAAAATACGCCGTTTAACATAAATTTCATTCTTCTATTGTTTTGAAAATACGCCGTTTAACATAAATTTCATTCTTCTATTGTTTTGAAAATACGCCATTTTACATATATTTCATTCTTCTATTGTCTTGAAAAAAAGCCGTTTAACATAAATTTCATTGTTCTATTGTTTTGAAAATACGCCGTTTAACATAAATTTCATTGTTCTATTGTTTTGAAATACGCCGTTTAACATAAATTTCATTCTTCTATTGTTTTGAAAATACACCGTTTAACATAAATTTCATTCTTCTATTGTTTTGAAAATACGCCGTTTAACATAAATTTCATTCTTCTATTATTTTGAAAATACGCCGTTTAACATAAATTTTATTCTTCTATTGTTTTGAAAATACGCCGTTTAACATAAATTTCATTCTTCTATTGTTTTGAAAATACACCGTTTAACATAAATTTCATTCTTCTATTGTTTTGAAAATACGCCGTTTAACATAAATTTCATTCTTCTATTGTTTTGAAAATACGCCGTTAAACATAAATTTTATTCTTCTATTGTTTTGAAAATACGCCGTTTAACATAAATTTTATTCTTCTATTGTTTTGAAAATACGCCGTTTAACATAAATTTCATTCTTCTATTGTTTTGAAAATACGCCGTTTAACATAAATTTCATTCTTCTAATGTTTTGAAAATACGCCGTTTAACATTAATTTCATTCTTCTATTGTTTTGAAAATACGCCGTTAAACATAAATTTCATTCTTCTATTGTTTTGAAAATACGCCATTTTACATATATTTCATTCTTGTATTGTCTTGAAAAAAAGGCCGTTTAACATAAATTTCATTCTTCTATTGTTTTGAAAATACGCCGTTTAACATAAATTTCATTCTTCTATTGTTTTGAAAATACACCGTTTAACATAAATTTCATTCTTCTATTGTCTTGAAAATACGCCGTTTAACATAAATTTCATTCTTGTACTGTTTTGAAAATACGCCGTTTAACATAAATTTCATTCTTCTACAGTTTTGAAAATACGCCGTTTAACATAAATTTCATTGTTCTATTGTCTTGAAAATACGCCGTTTAACATAAATTTTATTCTTCTATTGTTTTGAAAATACGCCGGTTAACATAAATTTCATTGTTCGATTGTTTTGAAAATACGCCGTTTAACATAAATTTCATTCTTCTATTGTTTTGAAAATACGCCGTTTAACATAAATTTCATTCTTCTATTGTTTTGAAAATACGCCGTTTAACATAAATTTCATTCTTCTATTGTTTTGAAAATACGCCGTTTAACATAAATTTCATTCTTCTATTGTTTTGAAAATACGCCATTTTACATATATTTCATTCTTCTATTGTCTTGAAAAAAAAGCCGTTTAACATAAATTTCATTGTTCTATTGTTTTGAAAATACGCCGTTTAACATAAATTTCATTGTTCTATTGTTTTGAAATACGCCGTTTAACATAAATTTCATTCTTCTAATGTTTTGAAAATACACCGTTTAACATAAATTTCATTCTTCTATTGTTTTGAAAATACGCCGTTTAACATAAATTTCATTCTTCTATTATTTTGAAAATACGCCGTTTAACATAAATTTTATTCTTCTATTGTTTTGAAAATACGCCGTTTAACATAAATTTCATTCTTCTATTGTTTTGAAAATACACCGTTTAACATAAATTTCATTCTTCTATTGTTTTGAAAATACGCCGTTTAACATAAATTTCATTCTTTTATTGTTTTGAAAATACGCCGTTAAACATAAATTTTATTCTTCTATTGTTTTGAAAATACGCCGTTTAACATAAATTTTATTCTTCTATTGTTTTGAAAATACGCCGTTTAACATAAATTTCATTCTTCTATTGTTTTGAAAATACGCCGTTTAACATAAATTTCATTCTTCTAATGTTTTGAAAATACGCCGTTTAACATTAATTTCATTCTTCTATTGTTTTGAAAATACGCCGTTAAACATAAATTTCATTCTTCTATTGTTTTGAAAATACGCCATTTTACATATATTTCATTCTTGTATTGTCTTGAAAAAAAGGCCGTTTAACATAAATTTCATTCTTCTATTGTTTTGAAAATACGCCGTTTAACATAAATTTCATTCTTCTATTGTTTTGAAAATACACCGTTTAACATAAATTTCATTCTTCTATTGTTTTGAAAATACACCGTTTAACATAAATTTCATTCTTCTAATGTTTTGAAAATACGCCGTTTAACATAAATTTCATTCTTCTATTGTTTTGAAAATACGCCGTTTAAAATAAATTTTATTCTTCTAATGTTTTGAAAATACGCTTGAAAATACGCCGTTTAACATAAATTTCATTCTTCTAATGTTTTGAAAATACGCCGTTTAACATAAATTTCATTCTTCTATTGTTTTGAAAATACGCCGTTTAACATAAATTTCATTCTTCTATTGTTTTGAATATACGCCGTTTTACATAAATTTCATTCTTCTGTTGTTTTGAAAATACGCCGTTTAACATAAATTTTATTCTTCTATTGTTTTGAAAATACACCGTTTAACATAAATTTCATTGTTCTATTGTTTTGAAAATACGCCGTTTAACATAAATTTCATTCTCCTATTGTTTTGAAAATACGCCGTTTTACATAAATTTCATTCTTCTATTGTTTTGAAAATACGCCGTTTAACATAAATTTCATTCTTCTACAGTTTTGAAAATACGCCGTTAAACATAGATTTCATTGTTCTATTGTTTTGAAAATACGCCGTTTAACATAAATTTCATTCTTCTATTATTTTGAAAATACGCCGTTTAACATAAATTTTATTCTTCTATTGTTTTGAAAATACGCCGTTTAACATAAATTTCATTCTTCTATTGTTTTGAAAATACACCGTTTAACATAAATTTCATTCTTCTATTGTTTTGAAAATACGCCGTTTAACATAAATTTCATTCTTCTATTGTTTTGAAAATACGCCGTTAAACATAAATTTTATTCTTCTATTGTTTTGAAAATACGCCGTTTAACATAAATTTTATTCTTCTATTGTTTTGAAAATACGCCGTTTAACATAAATTTCATTCTTCTATTGTTTTGAAAATACGCCGTTTAACATAAATTTCATTCTTCTAATGTTTTGAAAATACGCCGTTTAACATTAATTTCATTCTTCTATTGTTTTGAAAATACGCCGTTAAACATAAATTTCATTCTTCTATTGTTTTGAAAATACGCCATTTTACATATATTTCATTCTTGTATTGTCTTGAAAAAAAGGCCGTTTAACATAAATTTCATTCTTCTATTGTTTTGAAAATACGCCGTTTAACATAAATTTCATTCTTCTATTGTTTTGAAAATACACCGTTTAACATAAATTTCATTCTTCTATTGTTTTGAAAATACACCGTTTAACATAAATTTCATTCTTCTAATGTTTTGAAAATACGCCGTTTAACATAAATTTCATTCTTCTATTGTTTTGAAAATACGCCGTTTAAAATAAATTTTATTCTTCTAATGTTTTGAAAATACGCTTGAAAATACGCCGTTTAACATAAATTTCATTCTTCTAATGTTTTGAAAATACGCCGTTTAACATAAATTTCATTCTTCTATTGTTTTGAAAATACGCCGTTTAACATAAATTTCATTCTTCTATTGTTTTGAATATACGCCGTTTTACATAAATTTCATTCTTCTGTTGTTTTGAAAATACGCCGTTTAACATAAATTTTATTCTTCTATTGTTTTGAAAATACACCGTTTAACATAAATTTCATTGTTCTATTGTTTTGAAAATACGCCGTTTAACATAAATTTCATTCTCCTATTGTTTTGAAAATACGCCGTTTTACATAAATTTCATTCTTCTATTGTTTTGAAAATACGCCGTTTAACATAAATTTCATTCTTCTACAGTTTTGAAAATACGCCGTTAAACATAGATTTCATTGTTCTATTGTTTTGAAAATACGCCGTTTAACATAAATTTCATTCTTCTATTGTTTTGAAAATACGCCGTTTAACATAAATTTTATTCTTCTATTGTTTTGAAAATACGCCGTTTAACATAAACACGTATGGCAATCGGGTCACCTTCGGTATTGGCGATGCTCAATCTAGTATGGGATTAAAGTTTAATGTGTCATACTGACTTAAAATTATTTAAGAATGGCAAATTTCCTTTTAAAAATATACACGTACGAGTGTACAACAAGTGAAAAATATAAAAAAAAACATCCGTCATCAGTGTTCGAGTTTATTTTAATCCAAATCAACGTTACAAGCGGTGAAACATAAAAAAAGAAAAAAATGGCCCCACATAAAGAAATAAAAAAAAAAAACGTTTACAAGGGTTTTTGATATAGATATACATAAGAATAGTTTGATAAGTATGTTTCAATTTAAATAGGGATGGTATAATAAAATTGTGGGGTCTGTGTTCGCGCTTGTACGCGATGGAAATGTGGCACAAACTTTAACAAAGACTTTTCATATCTATTTGCGTAAGTATACTTTGTTTCAGTTTGAAAAAAATATGGTATAATAAAATTATTGGGTGTTCGTTCGCTCCTGACCTCCATAGAATGTAAATATGTCACAAAGTTTAACAAGGGTTTTTTAAAATAGCATTAATACAGTAAGTTAGGTAAACTGACTTTTTCGTTTAAAAATGAAATTATTTCCCTTTCGTAATTAACTTTAAAAAAAAAAAAATTTAATAAATATTTTGTGGGGTTTGTATTACTGTACACATAAGATTCGAAAAAGTTGTCAAAAAACAAATATATAACAAATAAATGTTATCAAAGGCAAGATAAGTTACTTTTCTACCTAACTGGATATATTTTTCGTGTTTTTATTCAATGTGACATATTTATTCAGCTCGAAAACCATACAGTGTTTACCGATGTATTGGAAAATTCCAGATGGAGTCTGATTCTCTCTTTAACACGGTAAGTTTGGGAAAATATGTTATAAATTAAAAACCGGATAAAATACTGTTAAAAACTCGCTCAATACAGGTTACTGTGACATAGGTTGACATATATTCGGCGGGTTTTTAATAGTATTTTGTATAGTTTTTTATTTATAACACCTTTTTCCATACTTACGGTGTTAAAGATGGTGTGAGACGCCATCTTGAATTTTCGAATACATCGGTAAACACTGTATGTTTTTCGAGCTGAATAAATATGTTACATTGAATAAAAACACAAAAAATATATCCAGTTTGGCAGAAAAGTAACTTATCTTGCCTTTGATAACATTTATTTGTTATATATTTGTTTTTTGACAACTTTTTCGAATCTATGTGTACAGTAATACGAACCCTTTTTTGTTTTGCTGTTGTTTCTTGCTTTTTACACTTTTAGATCGTATTTTAAACTAAACTTCGGAGGTTGGAATGCCCCCCCCCCACCTAAAATGTACTTGGAAAAAATCGATTTTATAGTGAGATTTAAGAATGGTTAGTCGAAAAAAAGGTGAAAAACAAAACAAATAATCAATAAATAATTGTTACCAAAGGCAATAAATGCTACTGTTTTGGTACTTATACAGTTTAGTGACGACATTAAAAAATGGAAATATTGAAAAAAAAAATTATTGTACGCAACTCTTATAGACTGAAGCCCTCCGAAAAAAAATTTCACTTCATTTGATCAAGTAGTTTTTTTTTACAGCGAAAAACAATTATTTATCACAGCTACGTCAACGTGGCCATTTTGGAAATGTTATTGCAGCGCCCAGGAATTCCCCAAGGGCAGGTAACTGCCGTACATAGCAGAATACCTCCATTTTAGGCCAATCTAGCCCTTTTTTCCCACCAGAATGAGATTTTTTTTTTTGCGAAGACAGATGCCATTTTTGGAGTGTTTTTTTTTTTTTTTTTAAATTTGTAACAGAAGTAAATAAACGAAATTTCGAAATTTTCGAATTTAAAATTTTGTTTCGAAGTTATCCATGCGTGTCCAGCTGCGCATGTTTCGAAAATAATCTCGTATTAAAATTCTTCAATTTCTTTGCATATTCAATAGTATTCTTATTTAAAAAAAAAAAACGCAAAAAAATTGCAGATTTAAAAAAAAAAAAAACGTAAAAAAATTGCAGATGTGCGCATCTCATTCTGGCGAGAAAAAAGGCTAGACTGCGAAATTTGGCCTAAAATGGAGATATTCTGCTAGGTACATTTCCAAAATGGCCACGTTGACGTCGTCGTGATAAATAATTGTTTTTGGCTGTAAACAAAAACTACTTGATCAAATGAAGTGAAATTTTTTTTCGGAGAACTTCAGTCTATAACAGTTACGTACAATAAAATTTTTTTTCAATATTTCCATTTTTTAATGTCGTCACTAAACTGTATAAGTACCTTTTTTTACTTACATGAATGAGTTTATTTTATGTTTTAAAGTATTTTCAAGTGCTTTTCTTTATTTTTTAATAATCTAATGCGGGTGTGTGGGTGCCAAATACCTCCAGATTTTCTAGAATTTCCCGCTAGATTGTAAGCGAAATCTCCAGATCTAGCAGGAAAACTGCTAAATTGTAATACTGGTCACGTGACAGGAAGCGGTAATAAATAATTGTCCCTAAATAAAAAATGGCCTCTCGGTACAAAGAAATCCACCTATTTATCATAGAAAAATTAAGTATAATGTTATAATTAAAAAGATATATATAAAAACACACATGGATATAGTAAACATATTATACCAAAACGTGGAAGCCATCCGTCCAGTGTTTTTTAGACAATTAATTCCGAATGAACCAACAGTTACATTTTTATATATATATAGATATGTATATATATATGTATATATATATGTATATATATATATATATATGTATATATATATATTCAAATACACACATAGAATTTGGATGTCTACTAGACAATACTAAAGTTTCTTTGTATAGAGGTTTTGTCAGTACAAGCTGGCATGAGGATACTTTACGGCAGAATTAAACTCTGACCAACTATTCAAAATCATATAGTATTCGCAGCCGCAATAATATCTCCGTATGGCTAACCACACTAGCTTTTACTAGGACTGGTCCACCTTCTTCAAGTGAGGGTACTTGAAGTAGAAACACGAAACTTGATACTTAAGCAGAAAAGATAGATTCTAGTCCTGAAATCTAGTAAAATGAAGAGACCAAATAAAAAGAACTGTATACTAAAATATATATTACAATAGTTAACAAAGAAGAGGAATATTAACTTCTCATCTGTCTTACTAACTTTATGTTTCAGAGATGAAAAGTCTTCTTTTATAAAACATTCGAAAATCTGTTTCTAGTGTTAGTCTCGGGTCTCTTGATTTCTGAGAACTTCGTCTGATGGAAAATGAAACAGGAGAAGTATATATATATATATATATATATATATATATATATATACATATATATATATATATATATATATATATATATATATATATATATATATATATATATATACGAATTCTCACGAGAATGAAACGTGGAATATTCTGTGTAGCTTAATTACCATATATATTTCCATAACTTAACACCTAGCTCTTCCTATATATTGAGCACTGTTTAAGTAAATAGATAAGAGAAGAATTCATATGATTAAATGAAGTAATCATATATATTACAGATACACGCATGGAATACTATCAGGGATCACATCAGAGATGCTCCATGAAGAAATATCTATCTGCGAAACAATGTGCAAATGGGATTAAACGGGCGTATCTCCCCAAACAGAAGTTCAATACCAAACTTCACTCTCTCCAATAGTTTACTTTTACATGCGCAGCTGCCATTGCACAAAGGCAGCATGCATACTGCAGATTTATCCGACAAAATTCCAGTAAAAATAGACCAAAGTAGATAGAAGTAAAGTAATAGCCGTAGCTTAGAGAGAATATACCGAAACCATCAGAAAACGCATTGAAATGTAAAAATTAGGAACTCTTTATTTCTGGAAAATTTAGAAGAGCATATTAAATTATAGGCAATCCAAACTTCCCCCATAATTCAACAATGTTCTACTTTGGACCCAGCAAACCACTCTTTCCCAGATTTTCCTTTGCGGACAGAAAGCACATTAGATGATCTGAAAATCACACTTTCTAAAATACGCGATATCATAAAAAACCTAGACACCTTAAAAGCATGTGGATTTGATCTAATCCTTGCTATACTATTAAAAAAGCTTGACTGGAGTTGCTCTAGTTCTCTCCAAACTGTTGAACAAATGCCTTAACGAATCTTGTTTTCCTGAATGCTTTTGTGTCAGTTTACAAAAATTTAAGCGGAAAAAAATGACTCATTATTTTATAGCCACAAATGACTCATTATTTTATAGCCTCATTTTCCTTCATTAAAATATTTTAATCCTTAATTAATCAAGTCACCACCTCACAGCTGCTAAACTGTGTCCGACCAAATATGGATTTAGGTAAGCTCGGTCTATTCGAGATATCCTAACTGTAATCTCTTGACGTATATACCATACATTGGATAAGGCAGGGGAGGCCAGGACAGTAGCCTTAATTATATCTAAGGAGCTTGGTATGGTATGGCATTATGGTCTTTTCATGAAAATCAAGTCATACGATATTATTGGATGAATAC
Source organism: Euprymna scolopes (assembly GCF_053919585.1). Lineage (NCBI taxonomy): Eukaryota > Metazoa > Mollusca > Cephalopoda > Sepiida > Sepiolidae > Euprymna > Euprymna scolopes. Next base: position 89,102,575 of record NC_136511.1, on the reverse strand, counting down.
TTAACATAATTAAATCATTCTTAGATAAGAGAAGAATCCAGGTTGTCCTCCATAGACGTACGTCAAAACAATATGATATAAATAGGATGTGTCTTGGACCTTTATTATTCTTGATATTCAGAAAGGACCTCCCCGATAAAATTGTCTCCAAGGCAATGGCGGAAACCTTAGAGGAAGATCCACAGCTTCTAGACTTTTGAGACTTCCCGAAATAAAGACGAAACGTTGATAAACACATAACTCGGTTTGTTCCTTTTTACTTTTTCCTCTCTCGATATATATATATATATATATATATATATATATATATATATATATATATATATATATATATTGTGTATTTAGGCAGCATGTCTTCATTTAGACAGACATTGTTAACAGCACGAAGTGTTTCTGCTTAATCGTTTTTTTTTGTAATTTTCTATTTTTCGTATGATCGTTCTAATATCACGTTCGATTTTGTGTAACAAAGTTCCATAGTCGTTTTCGTCCATCTGTTTTTTTTTTGCAATTACTTTCAGCTGATTTTCTTCAGTCGTCTTCAGGCAGTTTTTGATGACTGTTTCGTTTAAAATCTTGATGCGTTTATATGCTTCAGTTAAAATTGTATTTAAATTCCTTAAAATAGTGAAGCATCTTGTGTGTAAAAATATGTTTTTAATGTGTTAAGAACGCGGCTTAAATAAATGTACATAGTTTGAAAGTGAGATTTACAAAATGGTATAGAAATAAGTTTTTAAAAATTAATTAATAAATTTACATTGCAATATATATATATATATATATATGCATGCTGTACCTGGCCACGCGTTGTTGTGGCTCAGTTTGTTAAAATGGAACGCATTCCTCAAGAAAAATTGCATTTACTTTTAATATTTTCTGCAATTTTTTCCCCCCCAAAAAGATTCTTTTTTTACCATAAATTGTTTTTTGCAGGAAAACTTGCATTTTTTAAAAAGAAAATTGGCAGTAAACGTTTCTCTTTGCAAACATAATTTTTATTATATAAAGAAAAGATGAATGCTTTATATGAACACTGTAAATAGTTAGATGAAAGTAGAGAAAAGTTTTTTAAGAGAATGTGCAAATTATTTTTTTGTCAACAGATGTTAAGAAAATAAACAGAAAAAATACTCCCATCATTAATTAATTAATTAATTAATTAATTATGAAAAAAATAAAATGTTGATTTAGTGTTTCAACATTTAAACAACGCTCGGTTGAATCCGGTGGAATGAAATGAAAGGGGGGAGGTCAAATTCTGCATGAGTACCATTCTGTTTAATTTCGTCTTGTATTAAATTTTTGAAGTGGGCTACCAGCGAGTGCAAATCCAACGGTAAAATAATTTTAATAAGTGCTCAGCTTCTAATAAAATCCTAGTAAATCAATCCCCTTATTTGTTCGGTTGTTGTAAAAATAGAAGGGAAACTTAAATTTCGTTCCGTTGTAATTTTTTTTATTTGTTAAATTGTGCCGCCCCCAACGAATATAATCCACAGAATAACGGTGCTTCTACCCTTTATTGCCGAAATTGTAGACGCCATTTTATTTCACTCATCTTCTGTGCAAATCCTTGTTAGACTATGGCAGAACATAACATAAATAACCCAAAATTTAAAGTGTAGAACGATTGCCGTAAAAACCAAAAGTAAATAAATAAATAAGAAAACAACCCACTTCCCCGTGAAAAAAAAAGAAAGAAACAATCATTTAAAATAATTTGTTGTTGACCTTTCAAAGTTGCTTTAACTCAAAATAACGTTTTCAATTATTTATTTGTTGAAAAAAAAAAGAAAACTATTTTAGACACATCCAATGTTGCTTTCACTACCAAATTGTTTTATTAAGCTTTTAAGTGTTTGACTCAAACTTTTCAATTATTCTTTTTCCAATTATATAGTTGCTTTAATTTCCAAAAAACTTTTCGTAATATTTATTTGTCCGAGAAAAAAGAAACTATTTTATAAAAATACGATATTGCTTTCATTACGAAATTGTATTAAAAATGTACTTTTTTACGCAAATTTTTCACTAAATGTTTGTCCAATTATATTTTGATAATTTTTTATACAATAAATGTTTTGGGTTTGTTTTGTTTATCAAATGGCGCTCGCCCATATTAAGCCCTGGTGAATATGTCATGTGATTCCCCCTGTTAAGAAAGGCTTTCGGAATAGACAACCCGTAACCGTTTCAGCATACCCGGAAACCCATCAAAGTTGACTTGTGGCATGTGAACGATAACTTTGCCGTAACATAATAATGTAGCGGCATATCATTCTATCATTATATAATAATGTAGCGGCATATCATTATATCATTATATCATTATATCATTATATATTTGTTATATAATAATGTAGCGGCATATCATTCTATGCCGAAATTCCTAAGCTCCTTTCACACTAATTAATTTACGTGACTGAAATAGAAATTTGAAGCTTAAGGACCAAACGTAATTTCCCCCATGGAAGAAAGTTTTTGTACACGTGAGGGAAAGAAAGTGATGAGAATTTTTTTACCAATTCAGTTAATGTTTGAAGTTACGTAAAGCAATGCACAAATCCATTTCGTGATAAAGCGTAGTATTCTTTGTATAATTCAAAGATAATTAGTAAAGTCAACTCATAATCTAATGCAGTATTACCAAAAAGAAAACACATTGTTTGTGCTAAAAATAGCGTCAGTAGTGAAATTCATTTTAGTATGAGTTATATCGTAACGATGTTTACAACCGCAATGCAATCTGAAAAATGGGAAAATGAAAAGAAACGAAAACATACGAAACGCAGTAAACCGGAACGTCGGTTTTTAGAGATGCATAAGGAAATGCATTGTTTATATTTTTAAATGTAGTAATTCTCGATGTGAGTCGGTAAATATGTTAAAGCACACATAAATTGATTTGCTACTAATCGAGATTGATTTGTTCGTAATTGCTGTAAGTGAAAAATTGGCATTTTACATTTTGTAATACGTTAACCGGAAAATTAATATGTAAATCAGTAATCGAAAAAAAGTAAACAGAAGACGAAAGCAGGGAACGAAACGAAACGAAATGTAAAGGAAATGATATATTATATGTTAATGAAAGAAAAAGAAAAGGAGAGAAACGTTTTTTTTATCCTAGTGTAATAATGTTTCGAAATAAATTGTAAATAAGCAATTTATAATTATGCGTCGTACGTTTCCCGTAGTAGGAAACATTTCAGTTTTTGTATGTAACTACAAAACCTCTAACTGACGTGCGTTTGTAATAGTTCATCGACGAAGCGGCGGAGGAAGCAAATGGAGAGAAAAGATTTTACATTGATTCTTACAGGTTTTGGCAATGAACTCTCATCAGAAAAAATATAGGAATGTGCGATTATCGAGCAAGTATAGAGGTAATAGGCCTATAGCACACCTCAGATAATGTCCTGCAGTTTGTGCATATTACATTTGCATGAAATCTCTTGAGTTTTAATCCTATTAAGGTAAAACTCAGAGGGGAAAAATGACTTCATTTTATTTATATATGGATAAAGTGCTACATAATTCCCGAGTTCATTTATGTGTTTTAAAGAGAAAATTTTCAATTTCATCTTTTTTGACTGATGGAGAGTATATCTTGCTTTTTTTGTTTTAATTATTGCCGAAGCAAAAGAATAAAATGTGTGTGCGTGTGTGAGAGAGAGAGAGAGAGAGATAGAGGGAGAGAGAGAGGGGGGAGAGAGGTCGAACCTGTCACGAGAGAAAGAGAGAGTGTAGGAGACGGATAGAAGGAGAGATAACGAGGAAAACGAAGTAATCGGTCAACAGATATGAACACCCCCGCCACCTCTTAAGGATGAGTCAGTGATTTGACACGGTCAGCTCACTACCTACCTCTTTTGGTTTCGAGAGCTTAGCAGCAAAAAATTAACAAAGAAAAGGAAGGGCAAGCCAAATGCAGATGAACAGGGAGAGAGAGAGAGAGAGGGGGGAGGGGGGGAAAAAGAAAAAAATAAACATCTTTCTGATAGAGACTACTCCGCAAACTGCCATGGCGAAGAAATTCCACCCAAACAGCGAAAACAAAAAGGCGACCTTCGATGGGCATGAAGCTTGATGAAAAACTAAACGAAAAAAAAAAAAAAAACGGAGAAGAAACGTAACCAAAGGAAACACACGATTTGCAAAAATGTCAGTATTCAAACTGGTCTCTCTACGAGATCGGATTGTTGAAGAAACCACTGTCGTCAAACGAGATTTGACTGGTAAATGTAAAGGGCGAAATCCGTCGATGGAGATAATGGCGGCAACGTGCCCAAAGCTGGGGGCACGCTTGAGAACACGATGGAACAGGCGAACCAATATGCATAAAGCAGAGTGCTAGAATAACGAAACTGCGTGTTAAGTGAACACGGAATTACCACGGGACATGAACAGTTGAGATCCTCAAGAAGAAAAATGACCGAAATAAACAGAAATGTGCATACAAACGGGTAAACATCGCACACAAAGGACAAGGAACTATCTGTAATTTTGACCGTCCTTTGCTTTCTCTCATTCTCAGCGAGTTTATATTTTGCTCTGCTAAGTGTTTTTATTTTGTTTTGAAGTTTTCATTTATTGATATATTTTCGTCGGCATATTTTAGATATTAGAATAAGACACCCATATTTATGATTTTTTTTCCTTTGTTTAATCTCACCTTCATTTCTCACCGCCCCCTCCTCTCATAGTCTATTTTGTAACAAAATTAGTTTAAACTTTAACACTTGTGTTTGCGTTTTGTTACTTTCATATGTCGTTCGTTCGTTCGTCTGTTCTATATTTTCCAGATTTTGAAGAAGTCTCACCCATCTTCTCTTGTTCGGCAAATGATTTTGTTTATTTTTTTCCGTTAATTTTCTTTTTATTTTGTTACGTGAGAACCTTACGTAGTTCAAACGTGGATCGTGATCGTAACAAAGGATATACATATGTAACTATATATGCGCGCGCACGCACACACACACACACACACACACACACACACACACACACACACACACACACATATATATACACACACTGGATGGTTACGCACTTAAAAATGTTATTACTGTTTTCCAAATTTACATTGTTAACTTTTGTCGTTTAGCTCTTATATAAAGTGCTTCCAGTATTTTTAGTCTTTTTATGTTTGGATCCATATGAATGATTTTCATATTTTCAACTAAGATTTTTCTACATTGAGAATGTGGACAGACATGTTGTTTTACGTTTTGGCAAATGGAGCCTGTATCTGAATGATGTAGGCTGAATTGTATGGACAATGTGTTGATCGTGTGTTTAATGTAGCTATGAGTTTATTGATTGTTGGAGGTGCATTGTCCCAAGGGACATTTTAATTGGTAGACCACATTGGTTTCATCGACTAATTTTGCTTTCCGGGAAGTGTTGGTTTTGATAATAATGTTAGTAGTTGTTAATGTCTTGCAGTAGATTATAAATAACATCTTATTATTATTGACTGAGAATATATATCGATGTCTTATATTCCTTAGTAATTTTTCAGCTGATTTAAAGTTGTGGTGTAGCTGGGTGAGATAAAATAAATTAATGGGGTGGGAATTGGAAACTTGGTTATTATTAGTTTGGTCTAAGTTTCTTACTTAGTTAAATGTGGTTATCTACTAAGAAACTGGACAATTGGTTATTATTAATTAAAACTTGTTTTATATATTTTAATTCGCTGTAGAATATTTTTTATTCGAGGACATTTATTTGGCTCGATTAATTAGCACTTTTCCTCAGTTTCTTTTAAAATATATATATGTATACCTCCTTATATATATATATATATATATATATATATTCTTTTAAGATATATATATGTATACCTCCTTATATATATATATATATATGTTGTTTTTTCAGAATTTAAATATAACCACTAAACTTATATATTGCTCTATTCTTAAATATTGAGCTTCTCCTTTTTGGCTAGGATCGCCCTGAAAGTATCACTTCAAGTAATATCTATCAGGATTATTCATCTGATTTCTAATCAGTGTCTTACCTCGATTATATATATATATATATATATATATATATATATATATATATATATATATACATATATATATATATATATATATAATGTTTCGGACTTATATAACTTGAAAATATCTTTATCAATGTTAACCCTAATCTACATTCAACATATAATTATTTAAAATCGACTGTGGAATTTTATCTAAAAAAATTAGTAACCTATAAGTAAGAATGAATATTATAAATTTAAGTCGATACATTAGTAGTTGATAGTTTTTGTTCATAAACAGGTTTGTTGCCAAATGAGTTATTTTGGTTATTAATTTTACATATTATAATGATATGAATTTTCTCTAAGAGCTTTCTCTTTTTATCGGGAGAAAATATACAATATTGACTTAAAAATATCGAGTGTTCCCGTAAACAAAACAGTTCTGTAATGTATGTGTGTGTGTGTGTGTGTGTGTGATCAATTTATGAATTTGAAGTCCCGTAATCAAGTGATCTTACACTTTGGTAAAGAATAATTGCACTGCTCTTTACAGAAACCAAACCATCTGCGGGCAATTACAATCTTGTTTAAGTAACTTTCTGTAAAGAAACTGCAATAACGCTAGACGTATATATATATATATATATATATATATATATATATATATATATATATATATATATGAAATCATAGTTACTCATATAATTTGCGTGTGTCCTTGGAATACATAAACACTGTATAACTCATAGTGATGTTCCCACATAAGTAATTACACCGATTAGCGTACATGAAACTGCATTATCATTGCTTGAAGTATTACATATATATTATATTAATATCTAACACGATTTTAATTTATTATTTTTTTTCATAATACAACTTTTGGGTCTAGTTTGAAATCGTTTGAATCGAAAATCAAGATTACGTCCACAACGAATAAAAACATTGTAAGACACGCAGAAAAAGTTGCATTAATGCATTTAATTCCAATCTGTATGCGCGATTGATGAACATCAAATAAAACACGTACGTAATCATTTCTGCAGTGGAAATTTTACGTCGTCCTTTTTTTCACTGCAGATTATAGTGAGGATTATATTGACGATTCTCCAGTCCTTTCGAAATGATCTTTACTGTATCAATGAACTTACCTAAAAAGAAAGAAAAAATGCAGAAATTAATGAATAAATAAACAAACGAATATATAAATAATATAATATATATAAAATAATATAAATTATTTATCAGGATATTATACATAATATACGCATGGGGGGGAGGTTTCATAACTATAGGTACAAATTTCTTCTCTGCATTCCAATTCTTGTCATAACTTTATCCTTATTTACAATGAAAAGCCTAAGCAAAAAAGTGTTTTAACAAGCTCAGGACACATGGCATTAACATGGTATTAACATGACATTTTTTTGTAATAACTGCCACCTCCCTGCTCACGATTAATTTGAATTCTATGTCATATTAGCAGAGAGCCGCTTGACTTTGCCGTCGTAAAATACGCATATTTCAATTCATTCAGATTTCGTATTATTAGAAAGATAATTCTCTATTGAATATTATATTGTACCTAATACATAATAATAATTTCAAAAGCAATAACACAAAAATGAATTGGTTGATATGAACTATGATCGAAATAAAAGCAATTAGTTCTCCAGCCGTGTTCGCTATCGTTTTAGCTAACCCGACAGGTAGACATGAATTCAATTTTAGATGATTAGTTGCACAAACTAACGAAAAATGTCGGCGAGTTGAAATGAACATTTTGCATTTCATTTCAACTTACTGACTTCTGTGCGCGTTATTCATCCAAACAAGGATTTTACTCATTATAAACCATCCTTGGGGTAAAATTACTATTTGCTGTTAATTTTAATCTTATGTGACCAGTAGGTTGGGTTGATTGGTTAAATACTTGCACACAGACACAAATACATACATCTCCTCTTTTATTTATACAGATTCCTGAAATTGAAATCAACGCAATGAAACTAATCGAAAAAAAAAGTTACCGCTGCATTTATCTTAAATTTTAACGAACAAGAACTCATTTTTAAACTCTCTTTCTCTCTATCTCTCATTGTCAGTACTATGCACCTAAATACACATTTCCGAGAACTGAATATAATAATTTATTGTAAGAACTAACTAAGATCTTGATTTAACTTCCAAAAATCAAAAATATTGATTCGTTTAAAAATGTAATTTTTGTTTCAAATTAAAGCTCTCTCTTTCTCTCTCAAACGTACTTATCTTTCAATGAGATAAACAACAGATTGACCAAGCATGAGTGTACGGCACATTCCGTCAAAATAATACAATTTATGAACAAATAAATCAAACATAGAAAAAGTCAGCAATAATAATGATCGACGTCACCGGCTAAACAAAAAACAACGGATTTCTAAAGTGTTGATCAGTATCGAAATTTGAAAGAAGCATCGGAAGCCGCTATTCTTCCTACTACTGTTCTTATTCGTTTCTCCCTTCCCAGTCCATAGTTTGTTCTGCGAGTCAAGCCATTCACATAGGTTCACGTTGTATAGATTAATAAGAGGCTGATAGCTGGGTTTAAAGTGTCGTATTAAACAGAAGTTTTTATCGTTTACAAGAAAGTATGAATCGATATTATTACTTTCAAATATATCATATCTCTAATGCTGTTTTGCTACATTGGCCACACCACCAACACTTTATCACGAAGACTAACCCTCCATCTTTCTCATTCCAGCTTAATATCACAACACTTAAAAATATGGCGGCCATCATTCTGAATTGTGCAGATTCATATTCGAAAATACTAAGGTCCTACACAATGGTACTAATGTAAAGAGACTACGATTACTGGAAGCGTTATGCATAAAAGCGAAACCACGTCAAATAACATTTTAAAATGATTAAGTTCGTAAATGCTAAATAATGTGTATATAAAAAGTGCAATGTAATGTTAATCACCCGAAGAAGGCCAGAGGATGAGTTGGCCGAAACGTGGTGAAACAACAACTATGAAGATGAGGATAACAAAAAGAATAAATGCACAAATTATGAAGCCTCACGTCAAAGGATTCCAAGAATAAATAAATAAAATAAATAAGATAAAATAATAAGCTTGTCTAAGTTTCTCGATCCCCAAGACGAGAGTAATTAATTTTAACTGTGGTTAGATGTGAGTGAGCGAGTTGATGAGAAGCTTTTAGATGCGTTAAATTAAGCAGCCTTTCTTTCCCTATTGCATTGCAGGCTCAAGATCAGAAGCGAGTAGAAATCAGAGAGATTTTTGTCATTGTCGGCTTTTGAAGTGTTGCCATAAGATGGTAGTGTCGTCGGCATAAATGTCTACGAATGATCTAAGAATTTGCTTTGGGGGATCATTGATAAAGATCAGGAAGAGACTTGGGCCCAAGATAGAACCCTGATCGACGCCAGTGTTAATAATATGATCTTCTGATTTCTGCCCATCGACAGCTACTCTTATAAACCTACTAGAGAGACAATGGAGAACACATTTTCAGCTCTTCTGTAACTGGAAATCTTGTAAAGTATATTTTTATGTAATACCCTGTCAAAGGCAATTGCTATCGAAAGGAAGTTCCCATTGAGAGATCCACTAAATATTGCAATTAGCACATCAGCTGTAGATATAGCAGAACAGACACCACATTGAACGTCACTGAGTAGGTTATTTTTCTTAGAGTTGTTGATTACTTCTATATTTATCAGATTCTAGCAAATTACTCATGACACACAAAAGACTGATTGGTCTATACTTTTTGTAAATATAGATCAGAATGTTAAAGTTTTCCAAGCTGTTGGATAGCATTTCTCTTTAAGGCAACATTTAAACAGCTTTGTACGTATGGAGATTAGTTCCGGTTGAGGTTTTTAGAGCACTATGATTGGAATGCTCTAAAGGCTACTTGCTTTACTGGAATCAAGGTTTTTGATAAGTTTGGCAACATCAAGCACATGTCGGATAGCGTATTTCAGTCACAGAAAATACCGGAGTAAGGTTGCTCTGATCGCAAAGTGTGGAAATTGCTTCAAAATTCTTAGCAAAGAGTTGTAATTTGTTAGATGCTGAAGAAATTACCTCAGGTCTATTGATAGCAGTTGGGATAGAGGACATACCTCTGTTTAGAACTGTCACTCGTCAAACCCCGGTGGGAACCAAGCCGCTGCTCAGCTAGTTTAAACTTGATGGACTGAGTGCACGACTCTCTCGCGTTCTTAATAATTATTTTGCGGTTTTTACTGGCAGTCCTAAAGGCTGCTCTAGTTGTAAAACATCTATTTCGTTGAAAGCAGTGAAAATAGTGGTTTTTGTAGGCAATGGCAGCGACACATTTTGGAATAAACTACGACTAGCTGTTAAGTTTTTGCTGGTATTTTTTATAGTTTACAAAGCAATCTATACCGACAATTAACCAGTCTAACACTGACAGTTAATTAGATCTCATACTATAACGGATTCATTCTTTTTAAACATGGAGCACAGAAGTATATCCGATATAAATGTTCAGAAGCTATTCCAGCCAGACAAAGTATTGCTACACTATACAATGAAGAGTTACATCTGAGGTTTTATTATATTTTGTTATTATCTTAACTGAGACAACAGAGTGATTGGAAGATCCCAGTTGCGACAGAACGGACGATGAGTACAGTTCAGGACAAGTTGTAAGAAAAAGGTGTAGGATCATACTGTTTGTAAGTGTCAGGGACATGAGTTGGTTCATGAACAATCTGAGTTAGCAGATAAGCAACGGAGAAATCAAGACGGGCCTTTCCCCTAATCATCTGTCTTGTTTGAGTCGGTTAGCTATTCAACATTGTGAACATTGAAGTCTCCAAAGACGTGAAAGTTAGCCGAGGGATAAGCAGACAGGATGTCAATTTTCTCAGTTCTCCCAACCATAGAGGGCAAATATGAACGCGGTGTTTTGCACATAAAGGCAATTTTAGATCTTCTAGATTGAAAGAACTGCTGTTCTTACTTCCGGTGCCGAACATTCAATGAATAGAGAGTCTTCTCTTTCTAAAAACTTCCCCTTTTTAGAAACTCACAACCGTGTTCCTACAGATTACATCACTGGCATCTTTAATATTACTATTACCTCTCAGGAATTGTTCTCTTTAGTGATTTTATAAATTCCAGCTATTTTCAACCCCCTCATCATATATCTAATTTTACTACTTATATTATCGCATTAACCATTATCTTCGAAGAATTTTTATCTTTTTAAGTTGTGAAAAACCGTCTCCGAATATATTTAAAAATAGACAAGAAAAACACTTCTTTCACTGTTTATATTTTATTAGAATAATAAATGTCCGCGGAAATTTGTGAATAAAAAACTTTTACATACAGAACAACTTTTTTTTAATTCTGAAATTATTTTTTGTAGAATGTTCAGTCAACTTAATTGCAAAGCAGAATCCACCAGAGTTTTATAGGAAAGTAAACTTTGAAATGCATGCCAAAATAAACAAATCTGAACATTTCTGTGCAATTTCATAAATTACCAAATTTTATATTTCAAAAAATTCTAAGATTAGATTTTCCTAAGAAATAAGCGTTAGTCAGGAAATTAAAATAAATTACTTCCCAAAAGAAAGCTGTAAAAATTACTAGGAAAAATCGCAAAGAGGGAATATACATCGTAAAAAGCACAACACTGGTGAAATATTAAGAAAATCGTTGGCTACTCAAACCAGCCGATATTGTTAAGTGACACGAACCAACACCATTTGACGAAATATTATAATACAGCGGAAGAAAATTTACTAAAAGAAATATAAAACAAAGTGATTTATGAAAAAATGGACATGTGGGGAGAGTTCTTGTGGCTCAGATTTCAGAAAACACTGTTTTCTGTTTCAATCGAACCATCACTAGAAATGTATCGTGTGCAAACTCCTCGTGGGTAATAAAAAAAATGACAATAATTTCTGTGTTCGCTGATTTTTCTAAGTTCAGTAATTTTTCATTTATTTAATGGTTCGAGATTCCGTCAACTGTGACTCGATTAATTGCAAGTGCATGATGAAATTAGTTGGAAAACGCCTCGCGTTGCTATAAACGTTATTGAAATTTGCGTTGAATCTTTAGCAGTTAATATCTGAATGTGATATAAATCAACTACAAAATGTTAATAAAATTAATCATTTTATTCATGTTGTTTACTTGTGTGGAATTAACTTCAGTTTTGATTAATGGTTTACACATTTTTCAGAAATTGCAAATCGTGTACAATAATAGAACAAACGTTAACAATTATAACTGCACTATCAATTACTATGACTTAACTCTCTTAATTGAAAAGTATCAACAGTAATAATAGGTGTACCAACCTAATTAATAATCTATAATATACAAATGCATACGAAATAATCAACAACTCATTATTCCATTTCCAGAGAAAAGGAAAATAAAAACAGGTTTCCTCATAAATTAGCAAACGCAGAAAAACATCCTTCAAGATCTTAACATATCTGAAAGAGAGAAAAAGTTTGTAGTTCAAAAGTGGAGTGATGTACGCCTTCATAATGCTTATTAATTCAACTTATACATTTCTATACGGCATAATCGTGTTGACAAACCGGTTCTCGTCAGATCACCGAAGATAAGCAACGTTGAGCCTGGTTAGTATCAGATGGGTGACTATGTGGGAATTCTAGGCGCTGTATGTGCTCTCCGCTTATCTCGGCATTTGTTTCCAGTCGTCCTGTACTTCACTTGCCACTGGTATTTAACAATGTCGTCTCAGGAGAGGTTTGGTTGGAGATTGCGCACCTCCTGCCACAAAAAGTTCACGCACAAGCAACCCTTCATGTGGTTTGAGTTGTCCCCCTTTGCAAACTGGCTGTTTGGAGAAATGGAAAACTAGATGGCTCTAGTTGATAGTAAATTTGCATAAGTGGAGAAATGGGCAGCATATAAAAGGTACTTTTTAAGCAGGTGTGAAGAGCGCAGAGAGGTAAACGACGGTTGGAAGAAGTGACGGCGAATTCTTTTTGTGACGGTGAATTATTTTTGGACGTTGAAGAGCTCGACCTTTTGGAAGGAACAGCTGTGTCTTATATATATATTTTTTAATTTGTTTTTTTCTTCTACTTCACTACAAGCTATTTCGGCGGGAACTATGGAAGCAAAGAGGATCAGCAGTGAAATGCTTAAGACGTTCTCTGGAGAGGGAGATGTTATAACCTGGCTGACCAAGGTTAAACTTGTCGCTAAGTTGCGGGACATCGCGGATGTAGCCAGCTTGATACCGCTGTATCTTGATGGCGATGCTCTGGCCCTATATCTGGAGATGTGGGAGGAGGATCGACTGTCTGTTGACGCCATTGAGGAAAAGTTGAAGGAAGCATTTACCGAAGGACCGTTTGTGGCATATGGCAAACTAAGCCGTATGGTGTAGACCGGAGAGCCTGTCGATGTTTACGCCAACAATATCAGGAGGTTGACGGGACTAGCAGGATTCAATGGAGGAGGCCGTCGACAGATGGTTAAGATGGCCTTTATCAATGGCTTCCCGGACCATATTTCTATAGCTCAGCAGCAACTGCCCGGTGTAAATACTATGGAGGTGGCGGAGTTGATTACACAGGCTAGGGTGCTGGCCAGGAAAAAAGAGAGTGAGCAGGGAATCGTAGCTGTCGCTCAACGAAGCAAACTGCAGCAGGAAATTGTGAAGGACGAAAAGCAGCGAGGACTGTGGCAGAGACCTAGGTTCTCTGGCAGATGCTACCGATGCCAAGGCCCCCATATGGTGAGGGAGTGCAGGGAGCCAAAGCCAGAAGTCACGTGTTACCGCTGTAGGGAAGTCGGCCACATCAGCAGATTCTGCCCCCCCCCAGGGAAACGAACATGGGAAAGCCACTGCGCCGGTGGCTACCCCACTTATTCGATGAAAGCGCTTCAGGGTATGTCACCACAAGTAGAGGTGACCCTAAATGGACGAAGTGCAACAGCCCTTGTCGACACGGGCTGTACGTCAACAATTGTCACCAAAGACATGGTTGACACATGCAATGGAACCAGCAGCATTACGACAGTTGACGGCAGAGAGGTGAAGTGCAATGGCACAAGTATCGTTCGGTTGATGGTACGTGGGATGTCACTAACAATCCAGGCGATTGTTATTAACAAAATTGTCACGGGTGTCGACGTGGTGCTAGGGATGGACGCAATTGCTCGACTAGGGGGCGTTACGGTATATAGGAACTCCGTGAGATTTGGAGGACATCAAGGGGCTGCAGGTGTGCAATTCGAAAAAGGTGTCACAGGAACGGTTGGGTTAGACAAAAGTTGCACGATAGAGGACCAAGATTTCTCTGCACACTTTGATGGTGAGAAATGGACAGTCAAGTGAGCATGGAAGGGAGAACCTCCCATACTGAACAACAGAGTGGAATTCTACGAGCATACGTTGCGAGGAGGCACAAGAGTTGAATTTGAGAAAGAATGTGGACCGATGGATCTCAGAGGGGATTTTAAGACCATGGACGGAGAAGGTGGAAGGTGTGCTGCCGTTAATGGCGGTTGTTCAGCCCACAAAACAAAAAGTTCGGCCAGTACTGGACTTCAGGGAGCTGAACGTACACGTTGCGTGTCACACGGGAGGCGATGTGATGGACGTGTGCGGAGATACCATGCGAGAGTGGAGGCATATTCAGAAGGTTGCGACGATTGTGGATTTAAAATCTGCATACCTATAGATCCACATTTCACAGGAATTCTGGAAATACCAGCTGGTCAGATACAAGGGCCGAACGTACTGCCTGACTAGGTTGGGTTTTGGCCTGAATTCTGCAACAAAAATCATGGCATCGATCCTCAAAACGCTAAGCAAGGAGACGCAGTTAGAAGAGCCACCAGTTCCTAAATTGATGATATTTTGGTGGATGAGACGGTAACAACTGCGGAGGACGTAATAAAACACTTCAACAGCTTTGGGCTAATTGCAAAACGCCAGGAATCGTTGGAGGGAGGAGCTGTGTTAGGGCTCCAACTAAGAAAGGACCGGATAGGACGGTTAGTGTTCCGGAGGGGAAATGAGATCCCGGAGGTGTCGGAAAAATTGAGCAGGCGAGAACTCTTCTCAATATGCGGAAGACTGGTGGGCCATTACCCTATTGCATGATGGCTACGGACTGCATGTAGCTATATCAAAAGGCGAGCTAGTGGAGCGAAGTGGGAGGATGGAGTTGATAAAGAGACTGTGGACATTATGAGAGAGATTATTGAAGAGGTGAAGAGGGAGGATCCAGTGAGAGGTGTTTGGCATGTACCCAACAGTGCAGAAGGTGTTGTGTGGTGTGATGCAAGCTGTATAGCAGTGGGGGTCACCTTGGAGATAGGTGGTGTTACTGCAGAAGATGCTGCTTGGTTGCGGAAGAAGGACGACGTGGCTCACATAAATGTGGCGGAACTGCATGCGGTTATGAAAGGCATCAACTTAGCCTTGAAATGGAGGCTACAGAATGTTGAGGTGAGGACCGACACAGCCACTGTGTTCTCTTGGATCCAGTCCGAAGCTACAGGAGAAAGGAGGGTGAAGACGAAAGGCGCTGCCGAGATGCTAGTAAAGCGTCGATTGATGATGTTAAGGGAGCTGATTAGGGAATTTGATCTTAAACTTAGGGTCACTATCGTTCCTTCAGCGAAGAACAGAGCAGATGTGGCGACGAGGGTGCGGTAGACCTGGCTAAAGGCGCTGAATGAAGCGGCTGTTGCAATATGTTGTTTGAATGAAGACACTCTGAAGGATTTGCATGACATGCACCATTTTGGAGTGGATAGAACCTTGTTCTTGGCCAGGAAGGTGAACCCCAGAATCACAAAGGAGGCCGTTAGGACAGTGGCTGAGAGATGCAGCCGGTGTCAATCAATCGACTCTGCGCCGAGTAGACACGAAGCTGGTGAGGTTCAAGTGGCAGAGAACTGGAGCAGGTTGGCGATAGACGTAACGCACTATCGACAGAGGCCGTATCTGTCAATGGTCGACTGTGGACCAGGAAGAGTAGCCATTTGGAGGGAAATCAAGGCGGAAAATGCAAGTGAAATTGCAAAGGTCTTGGAAGAGGTGTTTTTGGAGAGGGGTCCAGTGACGGAAGTGCTAATGGACAATCGAACTGTCTTTCGCTCAGCTGCCATGGAGAATGTGTTGAATAAGTGGGGCGTGCGGCGCTATTTCAGGGCTGCATATAGACCAGGCGGAAACGGAATTGTGGAGCGGCATCACAGGACCATTAAGGCTATAGCTGAAAGGGGCCAGATTTCGCCGCCAGAAGCTGTCTTCTGGTATAATATGGCTCCAAAGTCAGGGCAAAAAGTGGAGTCAGTACCGCAGAGGGCAGTCTTCAAGTACAAGTGGCGGCATCCCCGAACCGCACAGGTACCCACGGAGGAAGGCGAGAAGCGAGCGACTGTGCGAGTGGGAGAGGAAGTGTGGATCAAACCGCCTGATGCTCGCTGTACCACACGCTGGGGGAGGGGCATTGTGACAATGTGATTATGATTGTGTACTCAATATATAGTAGTGCTTTCAAAAGTAAAAATATTGAGTGCCATTAATTATAATCGAAATAAAATATATAGCTCTCAGTCTTATTCCTTACTATCTGTACTATCTCCTTACGCATATAAAAACTTTCCAAATAAGGTTATAAAAGTTGTAAATGTACATTTGCGCACTTTAAGTCTACTTACACCTTTCATGTTCACATATTTTTAAATGCTCAATTATTTATACCAGCGAAAAATCAAATCAGAATGTGTTCCACAGGTCGATGTGTAGACCAAAAATTTAGAAGGGAGGTTGGTAGTGGGTTTTCCTTAGACAGGCATATGCTAAACCTCACACATTTATATATTGACCAGTCCTCTAATCATCCTCATCTAATCATTAAATCTATAATACCATCCATTTCTACTAGAATTTTTAGGTTATTCGCTAATAAAAAACACTTTCGAACAAATCCCATTTTCTTCGATAATTCCCTAAGAAACACAGCATATACTGAAAAGTATAATTATTATATTCTGAAAAGATTAAGTATAATCATAATACGCCATTTACTTTAAAGAATTACACAGACTAAATGATACTATCATATTAAATTTAATAATAATAATAATAATAATAATAATAATAATAATAGCTCCACCCAATTTTACTAACCATCATTCTAGCCATAATAACCTTAGCTCATGGAAAAGGATGGAGAAGAAACAATACTATTTGGTTTAACCCCCCCTATCAGCTATAATGTTAAACACATATCCCTAAAGAATTTTTCAATAGTGAAGAAAAATAATTTAAGTCTTTACAGTATTATACTTAATAAAAAATCCATTAAGACTCCATACGCAACAATGCCTAATTTAGGTCAGATAATAAGACAATAATCTCATCAAATAATGAGAAAATTAAAGCAGCCCAGGCAATTCCTTTCCCCTTGGCTCCTAAAACTAATTGTAACTGCTAAAAAGTGCAATTGTCGTCTCGTTAATAACTGCATCCATGAAGATGGTGCTTATTCTTTCTTCCTCAACTGCTTGGAAACGGAATCTTTTTACAGATTTAGATTACGTACACTTTAGAATTTTATATTTTAATCTATTTGTCAACATTGTAAATTCGAAATCTTCTGAGAACATAGACTTTTATAATAATTTCGCCTTATAATAACATAACCAATCTAGAGACTTTTATCTGGCGATTTAATCTTAAATTTTTAACTTACTTTTTCATTTTACATTTGTCTCCATTTTGTGAACTCTTTGCAATAAACACTTTTTTTTACATGTATGACTAGCGATTGGTGTGCTGTTGGAGAAGTATGGGGTGCGATTGAGGATGCCTGCTGGTTGCGATCGGAGAATGACGCTGCTGATATCAACATGGCAGAGTTCGATGCAGTGATAAAAGGGATCAAGCTAGCACTCCAGTTGAAGGAAATTACGCATACACGCTGATTCCCTATGCATGCACCACTGGATATTGGACAAACTGACAGGCAAGACCAGAGTGCGCACTAAGGCAGCCACGAAAACGCTGATCAGACGGAGGTTAGAGACCGTAAGAAAGCTAGTAACAGTACAATCTGTCTGTGGATGCGGTACTGGTCACTTCAAATTGCAATGTTGCTGATAGGCTGACTCGGGTGCCACAGAGACGGCATGACACCATGAAGAAGGAAGCCGAGCCAGTACCATTATTATGTGCCGCCTCTATTGAGGTGGCGGACGAAATCAAGAAGATACACCACCTCGGTGAGCACCCTAGAGTGAGACGGGCATGTAATTGTTTGCAGTTGTCGGTGTCCAAAAGTGCAATCCGTTGGTGTCAAAAGTACAGTGAAAGCGGTAGTCAAGGAATCTGTCGGTGCCCAAAAGTGCAGTGAAAACGATAGTCAAGGAATGCCAAACATGCTAGTACATCGACCCCGCCCCGGCCAGATGGCGGTAAAGTCGGCTGGGTATGGGCATAACCTACTACGATAGCCACCACTTCCTCACTCTGATCGATTGTGGACCGACAATGTTTGCGATTTGGCACCCATTAATAAGACAGGATTCCTCCAGTGTCATCCGTGAATTGGAGTTCATATTTTATGAAAGGGGGGGGGGCGCACGAAAAGATCCTCACGGACAACGACACAGCCTTCTGCAGTGGGGAATTCAGGCGTTACGTAGACGAGTGGGGTATCCAGCTCAGACATCGATGTGTGTACGTGCCGAGTGGCAACGGCATAGCAGAGCGGTGTCACGGAAGCGTGAAAAGGATCGCGGATAAAAACAAACAAAATAAAATGCACGATCGCAGAGGCGGTCTATAGATATAATGCAACACCAAAGAATGTCGTGACTGCTGCAAATGCACCCGCCAATGCGATCCATTGCTGTCGAATGCGCATCAAGGATATTGACGCCCGTCTGCCAGATTAGCAGAGAACCCAAGGACCGTATGAGTCAAGGGGACACTGTCTGGGTGAACCCTCCACATAACCGATACACAACCAGCTTTCAAAGAGGACGAATCACTGGCATCATCAGTGAGCAGGCCGTGCTAGTCGATGGTACCCTACGCCATTTGAAGGATATTCAGCCTGCCATAAATACAAACCAGTTGGCAGTAATGGCGAACCACCAACGATGACCTGTGGATCCAACCTATTCCCCGTTATCGTACGATTGCAAACCTCCACGCTGATGCCGATAGTTCCAGTACCTCTTCTAAAGCTCCGATAAAGATGAAGAAGTCCAGCCTGATGGTATGACTACAAACCCTAACGCTGATGCCAATAGTTTCGGAGCCTCTTCTGAGAACTCCAATGAAGATGAAGTAGCCCACCTAATACCTCTTCGTAGAAGTGCTCGCAACAAACGACCACGTCCACAATGCCACATGTGTAATCTGGATATGGGGGGTGTAGAGTTGAATGCAAAAAGCAAAGAAGAAAGCGCCCACGTGTGTGTGTATTATGTGGCTATACGACTTATCTTCAGGTGGGATCTTAGAGAGATAGAGATTAAAGATGGCGGCCGTGGCTTTATAAAATGTAGCCTCGTCGAATCGCACGAAATCACACCGCCCACTGCACACTTATGCAAATGAAATGGAGTTAGTTTTTTAATAAAATGCCTGTTGGCAGAAGTGAGGAGGAGAACGCATGCTGGAAGTTGAGAAAGTTGTGAATAACGAAGTTGACAGTGATGAACTCTAGCTGAACTTTTTATTTATTTTATTTATTCATTTAAAAAAATTTTTTTTATTCTATTTATTCATTTTTTCGCTGTTTACCAGGCCATTTAACTGCAACCTAAAACATAAACAACCTTCTTTGTCTCTAAAAATATAATTACATATCGCCAATTCTTCTACAACTAACGCAAAAGACTTAATAGCACAAATGGTAAGTAAAAATTCTCAAAATTCCCTATTGACAAAATCCTCTTGATCAACCTATTGAATCAGAAATGAACCCAATTACAGAATCAATATAAGGATACGTTGACCATATGATCAGCAATCTTACTAAAAATCACAAGACACATTAAATATACAATAGATTTCCTATACACAATAAAATTAACACATCTCATGAATAAATCAGGTTGCATATACATATTAGATATGTGATGGTGCTGTATATTCCTCGCTCTATTCGAGGATATAATTGAAAACAAGCTCTATGCGAAGATTATGCTACTAAAAATGTCTTAACATACCACTGATGTATTCATTTCGCCTTAACAACGAGAACGGTTCGCTAACCCTATCCGAGTAAATAGTAGAGTCGAGCCGTATATCGAGCTGACAAAGTCTAGCGGTACCAATCTCTTCCCAGGCCCAACCGCTCGAAGTATAAAATTCCACTCACAAGGGTTGGATTGTTTAGTGACATATGGTTTTCGAACACTTACCAAAATTCTACTACCAAATAGAACAGTTTGCTGTAAAGCTTAAATGATTCTCCGAGTGGGTTATTTATGACCTTCAGAAATCCATATAAAGTATATATTTTACTTTACATTTAAAACAAAGGAACTGGAAAAACCGTGGACATGTGTCGCCATTCATTCTGAGAAAACACTAAAAGTATTTCTTGGTCTAATTTAAAGTTGACTTTTTATTCTCACTTCATTTTCTTAAATTTTTCTGACTTTTGCCTTCTATAATTATTTTCTTTTTATTTGTTCATTTTTCATGCTCGTCCCACATTTCCAGTCGTTTCTCAGGAATGCGCGTGCGAGAGAACAGAAATAATATATATATAGAGAGAGAGAGAGAAAGAGAGAAGGGGAGAGAAAGAGAGTTCCACTTCCGATGTGAGTCTTTGCTCCTCTACGTCCATATCCGCCCTCATGATTTCCTCGGATAACAGCCGCCACAAATCATGCGCTGAAATCATATTTGGCTTGCCATCCAAGAAAAATTTTCGAAATCTCATCTTCTTCCTGCCACGTTGGCTCACCGCCCCTGTTCAGTGAGACAGCACATCTTGTACATAATTCAGTCAAATATCTTCACTTATGCCCACGAGATGAATAATAAAACGAGCCAGTTGTGCCGCAGTGAAACTATTGATTTCTTGATGGAAAATACAAACTTAGGAAATGCTTGGTAACGGAATCCGAACGAAAGGCTGATTGAAAAATAAAATAGTAACGTAAGGACCCATAAATCAGTAAATACCATTTAGTTAAGTGCAGCTAACGTCAGGCAAAACAGTTTCAGTTTGATTGACACATTAAACGAACATTTATATTTCAGTTTACTTGTTATCAATAGAAACGATTTCAGTTTTGTCGCACTGCTGACCATACCTTATTCAATTTGAACAACTAATGTCGTCTGGGAAGAACTGATTCCACCCCTGAACTCCATCTTTCAGGTTTTTCCAAGAAAATTAAACTTTGTATGCATAATAATAACAAATGTGCACTTTAATTACGAAAGTAATAAATAATAAGCGATGAACGTTGGTATTAGTGTAGAATAATGAAGATTCTCATACAAACGATCGTATAAGGGAAAGTTATTAATGTCTATGCACCTACACTGGAGGGAACTATTTTATAGAATTATACTTTTTGTAAATAAAAATACATTTTTATTATTATCATTAAAAAGTTAAGAGTTATATAGGATATTATTCAGTCATTAAAAAGTTTTATATTGCAGAACAATTCGATCGGTTAACATAAGATGACATGTTTATTTTTAAATATCTTTATAGCAATACGAATTATTTTACTGCCTGCATACAACCACACCACCTAGTTATCATAGTAAAATGTGACTAGTTTGTATGTAGTGAATAAAAACGTGTTGTGTGCTATGAAAAGTTCATATATTCAAGTGAATTCTGTTCATAGTCGTAATTGTCATTCTCCGTTACTATTTTCTAACACAGCGAATATTCTGCATTAAATAAATGTTCCTAATGTGCTATAAAAGCATTCTATATACAGACAAAATTTTGTGATTTATTTAATTATTGTGCATCTCTATACAAGTGTCTCGCCACATTGCAGCAGAAAACACAAAATAATGATAACTGATAACTACAGCATATTTGTTGTTTACGGGCCATGTAAATAGTTTAAAAGCACAACTTTTATCAAATATTTAAACAATGTCATTATGAAGTAAATTCAAGTATTTGTATTGTTTCTAGTCGGCAATCTTACTGTATACTGTTTTCTTTTTAGCCTTCCAACAGTAGTCAGGTGTAGTTGATAATATAACGTTGTCGAACGTAACACGAATTTAAATAGTTTTAATCCGTATTTATTTTACGGTATTATGAGTCCAGAAATAAAACTTACGTCGTCTTCCAATACAAAAAGCAAAAGCTGTGTTGATCATATAAATAATAAGAAAACATTTGAATAAAACAATATTTTTATCTATGTAAACGCAGACAATTAGTTTGCAAATTGAACAGATTTGCACATACGTAGCTTATGGTTTGGAAGCTCTATCGTTACGAGGGAGATCAGACATCACTTTATAAGATATCAGACACAAACTCGATAAGCACATTCATACTACACTTGTTATGTCCGTTTCTTTGTCCGGGAATTCCATTAAAGACAAAGACTAGTATTAAGATCGAAAAACAACTTTTCTTGAGTAAAATTGAGTGGCATTAATTTAGGGTTTTAATTTGTTTTACATTAATCGTGAGGAGTTTGCATTTTTCATGAACCACAAATTCGACGTATTATTTCATTCTATCTCATTTATCATGTGAGAAAAACAATAATAGAACGGTCAAAAAAAGTACACAAAAGGTCACATTAATTCCTGTGGGTGTTTCTGTTAAATATCAGCTGAAATTACAATATTCTAAATGCACACATTCTATTACCCATGTTCAAAACCATTTTGATCTAATAGGATAATGTTTCATATTTTGTACAAACAAGGTAGTTTGGTTAATAACATTTCAATTGTTTTTAGTGCATTCAGTGCCTATGACAGTTAACTTACGAGGAAATATTTGCGCTTCCTACTCGAATGAAATCAACTATATTTTTCTTTCTATCCTAAAACGTGGCAATTCTTTGTAAAAAAAAAAATGCAATTTAATCCACGATAATCGATGTTGGCTTAATTTTAATGTTTCCCCGTTTATTTGACATTAATAAAAATTTTAATATGAAAACAGGCAGAGCAATTAGGGCTTGCTAGAAATAAGCGCGCAGAAAAAAACACAGATTTTATACAAATATTTAATCATTTTATACAATTTCCGGATGACCGAATGCACTATTCTAATTGAAACAGTCCTAGCATATAAAATTATTGTCTCATAAACTCGATACTTTTTTTACTATTTCATAGTGTTTTCTTTCTCTTTCCGTATCATTTGAAGCCTCATGTTAATTCTCTCGGGATCACTTCTGAACACTAGTTCGCACAATAATAATTATCTCTTTATATTTTCCAATTTTCTAACTTGTAGAGTAGCAATATATATATATATATATATATATATATATATATATATATATATATGTATAAATACGTATACGTAAATATATAAATAAATATATACATATATATGAAAAAAGATAAATAAATACATACATAAATAAATACATATATACATATGAATATATATATAGATATAAATATATATATATATATATATATATATATATATATATATATATTAGTGGGGATGCCCTTTTCTCTACCCTGCAACCTCTCTCCCACAGAAGAGACGTTACGAGCCTATCCTTTTTTAATCGTTATTTCCATGGCAGGTGCTCGTCTGAACTCCAATCTCTGGTCCCCCCTAGCCAATCTTTCACGAAAAACACCCGTCTAGCTAAATCCGCTGTGAAATATTTCCCCCACTCTATATCTGTTCCTAAATCAAAACGCGGATTCCATGAACAAAGCTTCTTTCTTAGAACTGCAGGCCTGTGGAACTCTGTTCCGTCTGCCTGCTTCCAACCGGACTAAAACTTGGATGTCTTCAAGTCCAACGTTAACAAATTCCTAATGAACCGATCCCTTAAGTAAACACGTCATCAAATCTCTTCACTAACGTAATGTACTTGCAATAACCCTTATCCCTGAGTGGCTTCCGGGCCTTGATAAGTGGTGATCACTGTGTAAATATATATATATATATATATATATATATATATATAAATAAATATATATATATATATAAATATATAAATATATATACATATATGTATAAATATATATATATATAAATATATATATAAATATATATATAAACATATATATAAATATATATACATATATATATAAATATAAATATATATATAAATATATATATAAATATATATATAAATATATATATAAATATATATATAGTCTTGGAAGTTTTTAACCTTTAAAACTATACAAAAAAATATTTTTTATTATTCGTTAGAAAACCATCTAGTAAGTAAGTCATTTAATCACCCGCAATCACTGCATCAACTCGCCCTCGAATTTACTATAATACCAATAATTTATTTTTCAAGGGATCATCAGTTGTTTACCATGAAACACTGTTTTGGGGATATATATATAAATATATATATATAAATATATATATATATAATTATATATATAAATATATATATAATTATATATATAAATATATAATTATATATATAACTATATAATTATATATATAAATATATATATAAGTATATATATAAGTATATATATTTATATATATATAAATATATATATAAATATATATATAAATATATACATAAATATATACATAAATATATACATAAATATATATATATAATATATATATATAATATATATATAAATATATATATATATAAATGTGTATATATAAATATATATATATATAAAATATATATATATATATAAATATGTATATGAATATATATATATATATATATATATATAAATATATACATCCTAGCAAAAGTACCCGTCGTTGACCGGGTTCAAAAACAGCCTACGGAAAATGGACTCTGATTTATGAACGTATGATAGGTTATGAAAAGGATGTTTTGTAAAGAGATAGCTTCCAAGTTGAGGGTATCAAAACCAAAGCAAAAGATGATGAAAGTAAAAGTAAAATTGATACACACCAGCATTTATTATACCATACTGAAACACTTATCAAAATATTCTGTGGATCTATATTAAAAAAAACTGTGTTAAACTTTGTATAATATTTTATAAATATTTGTGTCTATTTCCATTCCATGGGGGCCAGGCGCGAACGCAGACCCTGCAATTATATTATATCATCCCTATTAAAGTAAAAACATACTTATCAAATATTATTATGTACATCAATATAAAAAAAATCTTGTAAACTTTCTTTTTTACATTTTTTCTATACTCTGTGGATCAGGTGCAAACGCAGATTCCACAATTTTAATAGACCACAGTTCTGCTGGATAACACATACCACTCATGTGTCTCGATAACCTTCTATCATTCTATGCGATCCTTTTTTTTTATAATAGTCAACCATATAGGAACCTATTCGTGGCCAGACATAGACACACACACATACAGACATTCAGCTTTATATTATAGATATATACATAAATATATATCTATAAATATATATATAAATATATATATAATATGTACATAAATATATAGATATATAAATATATATATATATATATAAATGTATATATAAATAACTATCTATATAAATATATAAATACATATATAAATATATATATTATAAATATATATAAATATATATATAAATATATATATATAAATATAGAAATATATATAATATATATATAAATATATATAAATATATATACATATATATAAATATATATATAAATATATAAATATATATATAAATATATATATAAATATATATATAGAGAGAAATAAATATATATACAAATAAGTATATATACAAATAAATATATATATAAATATATATATATAGATATATATATATATTAATATCTATAAATATATATATAAATATATATATTAATATCTATATATACCTATATATATATATATAAATATATATATATAGATATATACATAATATAAATATATAATATAAATATATATATTAATATGAACATAAATATATATATAATATAAATATATATATATATATAAATATATAATTATATATATAAACATATATATAAATATATATACATGAATATATATATAAATATATATATTAGTATATATATAAATATATACATATGAAATATATATACATATATAAAAATACATGTATAATATATATAAATATATTAATATATATGTATATAAATATATATGTATATGATTATATATAAAAGTATATATATACACAAATATATGTATATATATATAAATATATATATTTATATATGTAAATATACATATAAAATATAAATATATATATATATAAATATATATGTAAAAATATGCATAAAAATATATAAAAAAAATATATATATATATATATTAATATATATATATATATATTTAAATATATATATTTTAATATATGTAAATAAATATATATATTTTAATATATATATAAATACATATATTTATAAATATATATATATAAATATATATATATTTTAATATATGTACAAACATATATACTTATAAATATATGTATATATATAAATATATATATATAAAAATATATATACTTATAAATAAATATATATATATAAATATATATATTTAAATATATATATATATAAATATATATATATTAATAAATATATATATAAATATATATGTATTTAAAGAGATATGTATAGAAATATATATATATATATACTTACTTATATAAATATATATATATATATAAATATATGTATATATAAATATATATATAAATACATGAATATATTACATATTAATATATATATATATATATAAATTTATATATGCATAAAAAATATATATATAAATATATACATAAATATATCTATATAAATATACATATGAATATATACATAAATATATATATATATATAAATATATATATATAAATATGAATCTACATAGTAATATATGAATCTGCATATTAATATATATATAAATATATATATAGAAAGGTATGTATATAAATATATATATTAATATATATAGATATATATATATACATAAATACATATATATAAGTATATATATTTATTTATATGTATATATATTTATGTATATATATATATTTATGTATATATTTATATGTATATTTATGTATATATATATAAATATATATATACATAAATATATATATATAAATATATATATAAAAATATATATATATATTTTAAATATATCTATATAGATATATATATATGCATACATAAATATATATATATACATAAATATGTATATACATATAAATATATATATACCTATATATACATATATATATATAAATAAATATATATAAATAAATATATGTAAATATATATAAATATATTTGAATATATATATATATATATATATATATATATATATATATATAAATTTATATATGTTGATATGTAGTTTGCTTGAAGGATTGTGTGGGATAAGTATGTAGTAGAGATGTAGAAGGCTATCACAGTGCGAGGAATTTAATATTGTCGTAATTAGTAAAAGAAACGAGAACACGTGGCGATTTACAAAAAACAACTACATACAAAGATCTATCTATATATATTTATTTAGTTGTATTAGGTAAAAATGTCTTACTTGTTATGTCTGCGACAATATCCATTATTAATTTCGGGGGAAAATTCCCTTGTCAAATGGTGGACGTAACAGATCGATTCAGAGCATGCTAGATGGTGGAGCGTAAGTTGGATAGCTGTGTGGGGCCTCGGAGCAAATGTGAGTAGGGGAGGGGTCATGTATGATCTGATTAGGCAATTAACATGCATATATTATTCATTTATTTTTATTTATTCACATATTTTTTAGTTTATAACTTGTTGCTTAAGCGTGAGCTTTTTAATTTTGTATGTTCTTTATTTTGTTGTCTTTATTATTATTATTGTTTTATTTATTTTCTGCTGATATTTGGGATGTCTTGGTTTATCTAGGTCACGTAGGTCGCAAGTAGGCTGCGTCCGGTTAGCTTTTGAAGGATAAAAGTAGTGGTGGGATGTGAGAGAGGAGGGGAGGTGTGTGCGGAGTGGTGCGCTCCCCATCGTCTGCTAGGTGTGTAGGTTTGTGTTGCCAGGAGTAGGAAGATAGGTTGGAAGAGGGCACTGGGATGACATTCCTTAGGAGTTGTTAATTTATTTATTTCCAAAGAATTATAAGTGGTAATAGATCGGACATTTTCTTCCATTTAAACATTATTTGTCATTGGTTATTAATCTATTTGTGCTTGTTGTTAGTGTTATTACGGTTGTAATAGGTGAGTTAGCTTAAATCAAAGTTTTTTTTAAATTTGTTTATGTTACTTCAGTTAGTTTTGCTTTTATTTGTTTGTTTTTAATATACTGCTGTTTTTTACTTATTAAATTTCTTTCATTTTTATTTTTGTTTATATATATATATAATTTATATGGGAGGGGATTGTAGTAAGGTCCTAGTTGGGGTGTGAGTAGTGTGCTGTCGTGTACCTGTTCTAATGGGTTATGGTTGTAATGGCAAGCCTTTGGTGGGAGTCGTATGTAAAGTTATATAATGAATGAAGATCTGAGCTCCAGTATGTTGTTGAGTTCTGGCCGTAATTTGGATAGTAGTAATGATTCTTTTATGCGAAGATTCCCAATAATGCGTTCTGTGGTTAAGATATCGACTTTAATAGATGTACTAGTGTTTCTGCAGATGTTAAGGTTTTTGCGGAATTATGATGCTTGTGTATGTGTGTGTTCCTTGATTCTTATGTGTAGGGGTTTCCTGGTGCTGCCAACGTAGAATATGACCGAGTTGCATGTGCTGAGGGATTGACGTTCGAGTCTGTCCAAGTATGAGATGGCCAGCATTCCTGAGAGGTTGGAACCCATGGGCAGTCCTGTAATTTGTCTGTATGTTTGGCGTTGGTAGGTGAAGTATGTGTTGTCTACTATTATAAGAGTTTGTGGATGTCTGAGGGAGTGACGCCTAAGCCGTGTAAGTTGTAGGAGGAGATATGGTCGGTGATTAAATCTACTGCTGGGTGTGCAGGTACTGTGGTGTAGAAGGCAACTACATCGAGGCTGAAGGTGTATTTACCTTGTTTTTGCTGTTGTGGTTGGAGGGTGTTTAGACGACGGAGTACTTCATCGGAAATGCTGACGTGTCCGGGGAAGGAGGAGAGTAATCGTTTAAGTAGTTGAGAGAGTAGCCAAGAGATCAAGCGGCCTTCAATGTTTGCAACTATTGGTCTAATTTGTGGGATTGCTGATTTTTTGTGTGTTTTGATGAGATGTTAAAAAGTGGGGAGTCTGCTATTTTTAGTAGTGAAGTTCTGCTTGTATTTGTTGGGGAGTTTTCTAATTCTACATATGTAGGCCCATGCGGTGTTGATGTTGTTTTCGATTTGCGTGGATGTAATGTCAGTAGCTGGGGTGTATATATATATAAAAAAATAAAATTAAAATATAGCTAGCAAAAAAAAAATCTACTACCACTTATAATCTCATGGAAATAAATAAATTAACAACTCCCAAGGAATGTCATCCCAATTCCCCCCTCCCCACCTATCTTCCTACTCCTGGCAACACTAACCTAAACACCCAGCTGCCGACCGAGAGCGCATCACCCCACACCCCACCAGCATTCCTCTCTTACATCCCACCCCTACTCTATCCTTCAATAGCTGACCGGACACAGCCCACTAGCGACTTACGTGACCCAGATAAACCTAGACACCGCACACACCAGCAGAAAAAAAGTTGTGGACCGGAGCGTTGTCCTGCAGGAGGAGAGTACCTTTGCTGATCTTGCCCGCCTCTTGATTTTGATAGCTTCCCTTAATTTCCTCAAAAGTGAAGCATATTAGGCTCCTGTAATTGTGGTACCCTTTGCCAGGAAATCTGTTATCACTACTCTGTCCTGGTCCCAGAAGACTGAGCATGACCTACGCAGAGGAGGGCTGCACCCTTGCCTACTTTGGAGGTGGTGAGTCCAAGTGCTTCCACTGCGTTGACTGGGCATGTCTCCAGAATGGACGATCATCTCCTGCCCAAGATAGTGCTATATGGCGAACTCCCTACTGACCCTCCTTGCAGAGGGACACCGAAGAAAATATATAAAGACTCTATGAATTAAGTCCCTTGGTGACTGCCACATTGACCACCTCCAGTAGCCTTTCTCGCTGCTGACAGTGTTACCTACTGGACGTACTGTCCACCAGGCTGTCGCCTCCCTGGAGATCATCCGCACAGAGAATTCGGGAAGCCTCAGCAGCCACACCTGACGTGACTTGACTGCAGCTCCTGTCTCCAAACTTGCTTGTCCCGTATCCTGCTCGTCAGCCACAGTCGGCCCTGCAGTCGACGTGGAAAACACCCTCATAGAATCTTCGTTTGCAAAGTACTGCCAAGAAATGAAAAATACATATGTATACAAATGTGTGTGTATATATATATATATATATATATATATATATATATATATATATATATATATATATATATATATATTCCTATAAATACACATAAATACATTGTACGAATTGAAATTGATTTAACTTACCGGGGGTGGGTCGGAGTGAAGAAAAGACACTGAACTGCTGTTTTGCCGTTACTGAAAAACTGGGTGTCTATTTCCTACTAAGTTAAATAGACATTCTAATCTCGTTGGAAATCACGTTGGAATTCTTGCCACTGAGAGTTAGTATGTATAAAAGGAGTTGTCTCACTACGGGTTAGTGATTAGTTAAGAACCTGGTTACCTAGCTTGCTAGTCGGTTGGCGTCTCTTAGACTGATTACCTCGTTACTGTTGTTCGGCAAACGTTACCAGTTAATTGTTACCTTTACAAGGAAAGAAAAGACTGCTTGTAAGCAACGTCACCATTTCGTTGCAAGCCCTTACTGCCTTTTCTTACCCCCTCTTTTTGTTGGTAAAATAATCCCGACAAAATTGCAACGAAATTTTATTAGCCCTCCTCTAGTATTGAATTATTCTAGTATTTACTGTCTTTTGCTTGAATTGTAACATGGAGGATTCAGTCTTTATGGAAGAGCTTGATCTTAAACGGAAACTTCTGCAAAGAAATGTACTGACTACTCTAGAAGGACTAGAAAAAGAAAAGAGTCCTGAGGAAGTGCTTTCTCGTTTCAAGAGGGAAATTGAGGAATGGATGGAAGAGCTGGAAGCCATTTCATTTGGTATGGAGGAGATTTATGCTAAAGTTGAAGAGACCCTGGCCAGCTTAAGTACTGCCTCCTCTCGCTTTAAATACGATGTCAGACGAAGGCTAAGTTTACTGCGAGAGACTGAGCAAGGCGAGACCCCAGCGGTCACCTCATTGGATGGAGATATTGACTCGATTCCTAAGCAAGAGAACCCTGTGACCCCTGATAAGAGATCTTCACCTTCCAAATTGGCAGCCTAATCATCATTTTCTAAATTGGAATCACTTGCTGCAAAAAATTCTCTCATCGACTATTCTGAGCGCCGTTCACTTCCTATCTACATACCTGACTTCCAGACAGTTGATACCAACGGAGAAAAATATGTGGTCTTCAACATATATATGGCTGACAGACACTTGTGCTCACGCAGGCACAAAGAATTTGATTGTCTTCATGCCCAGTTAAAAAGAGAATTTGCAGATTTCAATTTTCCCAAACTTCCTGGTAAAAAAATATTCACATTGTCCGAGCAACAGCTGGATGCCAGAAGACGAGGACTTGAACAGTATCTGGAAAAGGATTGTGCAGTACGAGTAATTGGTGAGAGTGAAACGATGCAAGAATTTTTGGCAGCAAGTGATTCCAATTTAGAAAATGATGATTGGGCTGCCAATTTGGAAGGTGAAGATCTCTTCCTTGTCGGTTGGCGTCTCTTAGACTGATTACCTCGTTACTGTTGTTCGGCAAACGTTACCAGTTAATTGTTACCTTTACAAGGAAAGAAAAGACTGCTTGTAAGCAACGTCACCATTTCGTTGCTAGCCCTTACAGCCTTTTCTTAACCCCCCTCTTCTTGTTGGTGAAAAAATCCCGACAACATTCCTATATATACGCATAGATAAATTTCTATATATACGCGTAGATATATACCTATATGGTGATTGTCACTTCTTGAAAGAAGAAGACCATCTTTCCCTTGCTTTATCGTTGATTACTCATTCATTTTCATGTATTTTAGATACATACCTATATATATACGCATAGATACATACCTATATAATATATATATACATTTTTAGACACATATATATGTACATACATATATACACATGCATATATATGCATACATATACACATGTATACAGAAATATACACAGTATATACATCCCTACATATTTACATATATATATATCCATATATATGCATATATACATCCATATACATACATCCGTATATACACATATATACATTCATATATATATATATATATATATATACATATATTCATATATACACATATACACCTATATATATATTCATATATATATATATATACATCTATACACATATATACATTCATATATATATACACTCATATATACATTCATATATGTACACATATATACATTATATATACACATATATACACACATATATGCATACATATTCACACATTCATATATGTACATATATACACACATTCATATATGTACATATATAAACACATTAATATATATACATATATAACCACATATATATAGATGCATATATATACATGTATATACACATATATACATGCATTTATACATAGATTTATGGATTTAGATAGCTATATATATATGCATATAAATACACATACATACAGATATACATATACACATACATATAAATACATATATAAATACATTTTTACCTATATATATATACATACATTTATACACACACATATATATATGTGTATACATACATAAATATATCTACATATACACACGTATATTTCCAAAATGTTTGTGCAATTACGCATATAAGAGATATGCACGTTCTTGTATTTGTTTTATTTTTTCATTTTACCACAATAACTCACAGTAACGCGTGGCCTGGTACAGCCGCTCTTTCTATATATAAGTGTGTTTGTATATGTGTATATAACAAATCATTTATATGAATAAACTTTATAAATAAAGAGAGTTTATTTGAACAAATTACATAAATTAGCTAACGCGTTCTCGTGACTACGCCCGTCTTGTTTTATATTGATTAGCATAATTGCGTCAAGACCCGATAGCTATTATATAAAAAAGGATAATAATAAACAAAACAAGTAACATGTAT
Organism: Euprymna scolopes; assembly: GCF_053919585.1. Taxonomy (NCBI): domain Eukaryota; kingdom Metazoa; phylum Mollusca; class Cephalopoda; order Sepiida; family Sepiolidae; genus Euprymna; species Euprymna scolopes. The sequence goes on along the minus strand of NC_136511.1, from coordinate 89,069,190 downwards.
AAGAGGTATAAGAGATTTTAATTAAATAAATAACCAAATGACAATATATATATATATATATATATATATATATATATATATATATAGATAAGCAAGTTTTAGAGATATGCTCAGCCTAATAGAAAAACCGAATATATTGAACATGGAAATCAGTCTCTATTACGACAAGATCGATTTACTAGTGTTCGTAGCCACTTACTTCCGGTCAGGATTAAATAACTGATATTTTATTCGCAAAAAGAAACAAAAGTTAAACAAAATGATAAATTAACAAACAGATAAAATAGATAATATATAAACCAGATTAAATTTAATAGATAAATAAATGTGAACGTTAAGATGTCTGTAGTAATAGTGATGATAATAAATAAAGAAACCTTATGCGTAAACCCTTTTCTGCTTAATAGTTGATCTGTTCGCACACTCAGTCTCACTTTATATTTCACTGTTTTATTTTTAAGGACGGTTTTTGGTCCCTTTTCTTTTTAAAAAAAAAAGAGATATATTCTCGAAATATTAAAACTTCCACTAACCCAGTTATATCAAATAGTAAGTTCCTGTTTACTTTTTGTATTGTGATTATATTGAGAAAAGGTACAAAATACAATGGACAACACCATTCTGAAATCACAAATAGACAAGTAACAAGGAAATACTAAGATTCATGGTGAAAAGATTCTATTTGATTGATTTTATGCATTCAAATCCGAAAACAGCACATCATATTTCTATACTTCCAATTTAGCGACGAATGGTGCATTTCACAATGAAAACGAAGAAATAAACAAATACTTAATTTAATTCCATAAAATTGTTTTATTAACATCCGAATCTGATGATCGTTTGTTATGAAAATATTATGAAATATCCTGGCAGCCAATGCAAACCGCGGAATAGCGTTTTATTGCATTTTATCTTCTACCCTTCATTCATTTCCTATCCAAGGCCGCAAAGAAGATTTTAAATCAAATTTGTTGACTGGACACGAACTCTCGAAAAATCAATTTTTATCAGTTTCTCTCTTTCTGGTTTTGTTTACGAGCAGATCTACTCAGCAAATATGATAACTCTGGCGATTTGTCGGTCACGATTATACACTTATTTCATCTAGAAATGAATAGCATTGATTAAAACATGATTAAATCTAAAGATTTAATCATTAGTGGTGAATATCCTGAAAAAAAATGATCAGTATATACATTATACACAGTAAAATATCCAGTCTGTATGGCTTATCGAAGAATATCTATGAATTTTGTTTTGCGCTATATTCCTTTTACGTCATACTATTTCGATTTTAAAACCAAAATATTAAAAATAAAAATTTGTGAACAAACAAACGCTAAGGTCAATGAACGAGGAATAGCTGGCTGAAACGTCGTTAAACAACTATAAAAGTTTGAAAGAAATAAACTAAATACACATTATTACTAATGTAATTACTATTATTATCATAATCTCCCTTCTCTAAATTTTTGCTCCCCTATTAAAATAATATAAACTTATTTTATTTATATATCTCCCGTGTTAATAAATCTTTTGTTAATAAATTTAGTATAAAATTGTTTAATTGCATTTCTTACTTAGTGTTTAATTTTCTTATTTGATTCTATTACGAGTTATTATGTTATTTAATTATATTATTTTACAATTCTCTTACATATTTAATACTTCATCATTTTATTACTTTTAATTTTTTATCATCTAACAGTCGTAATATATATTTTGGTATATTTAGTCTTAATTTATTATTTAATTATAATATTATTGTTCTTATATACTAATTAGTTTTTTCCCTTATTTATAGTTTTTATTATTTTAGATTATTTTTTATATCTCCTATTATTTTTTTAATACACACGTGTGTGTATATATATATATATATATATATATATATATATATAAATATATATATATATATTTAAATAAGGGGGTAGTCACCAACAATATGTATTTTTCAATATTATTTTATTATTCTGTGTCTTGGTTTTTCATTGAGAATTATGTTTAGATCATTGTAATAATGTTTTTTTAAATCATTGAGATCGTTTTTAACGCGTTTCAGACGTTTTGTGAAGCGTCTTCGTCAGAAATTATTTTCCAATGTGTTGGAGATGTAAAAATAGCATTTTCATAGTTCATTTGAAGTGTTTTCAAGGGGTGGAAGTGTGTAAATGTCTACTATTCATTGACCAGCTCTTCTGAAATAAGGGTAGGGGTGCTTTCATTCTATTTTGATATTTATTTTTTGGATTATTGGATTTCAGTATTGTGATTTTTCGTTTCAGTCTTTTCGGGTATTCTTTATATTATGTTTGTTTAGATAGAGGGGTGTATTTAAAAAAGGGGATTTTTTAAATGTTTCTATTTATTTGATTGTCTCCTCATGTGGGTATGGCCAGACACAGGATCGGTTCCTAGTGTGGGGTAGATCTTGTTCCCCAGAGGGGAGGGACCAATTGGAGGGATATAGGTATGGGAGGGGGATGATAGAAGGGATGATAGTTGTCTCAGTCATGAGGGATTTCTCCTCCACTGACTGAGGAGGGAGCGAAGTGTTGGAACAGATATTATACTATGGTTCTAGGTGTTTCCTAGTGTTGTTAGTTTCAAGGTTAAGTAGGGTTGGTATTGTTCAGTGTGTTGTATTTGAGATAGGGGTGTTATGTCTGTGTGTGGTTGTATGCGCGCGTGTGTGTTTTAATGTGTCGGTTCTGATTTATGTGTGGGTGTGTATATGTATATGAATGTGCATGCGAGTGTGCCTTGCATTTCATGTTTTTGTGTGTTGATATTAGGCTCTGTTCAGTTCAGGAGTGAATCTTGTGATGAAGTTTTTTTTCCTGTGTAAGTAAATAAAAATAATTTTGTGTTTGGAAGATTGGCATTATTTTGAAGCTGTTTCCACTGCATGTGTGTACGTGTTTTGAAACATAGAGGTGTCTGTTATCTGGAATTTTGATGTTGCTTTTATGTACGCCCACTCTATTGCTGAAATGTTTGGTGGCGCCTATGTAGGATTTGTTGCATGCTGTGCAACTTAGTGCATATACTACATTTCTGGAGGTACAATTTAGATCCTTTTTTATTTTGAATGTTTGTGCTGGGTTTTTGAATGTGTATGTGTTTGCTTCTATTATTATGTCACATACTCCACATCGCGGTTTGTTGCATTTTGTAACCCCTTTTGTAGTGTTTGGAACGAGATTTGAGGAAGTTAGGATGTGTTTTAAGTTTTGGGGTTGGCGTTTGCTTTTTATTATTTTTGTTGTTTTAAGTATGTTGTTTAGTTTGTCGTTCTGATTGAGGAGGATAAGGATTTTTGTTATCTGTGTGAATAGTTCTGGGTTGTTTGTGTTGTGTGTAGAGACGTATGCTAAAATTTGTTCTTTGTTTTGTTCTTTTGGGATTCTTAGTTGGTCTATTGGAATTTTTTTCAGTCAGTTCAATACCTTTCTGTATTAGTGGTAGTGGATATCCTCTTTTCTGCAGTGTTATTTGTAGTTCGTTCAGTCTAGTCGAACGGAGGTGTCTGTCTGTTACTATGGTGTAGACTCTACGTGCTAGGGAGTGGGTATTGATTTTAGACAGTTTTTAGGATGGTGGCTTTTGAAGTGGAGGTATTGTTGAGTGTCTGTGGGTTTGTGGTAGATGTCTGTGATTATGTTGTTGTTTTTTTATTGTTACTAGGATGTCTAGGAAAGGTAGTTCTGTGAGGCTTTGTTCTAGTGTGAAGTTTATTTTTGGGTGTAGATTTTGTAGCAAGTGTGGAAGTTTTAAAAGCAAAAAACAATGCGAAGAAAGACTGGAATTATGAAAGTAAAGAAAAGAAAAGCAAACTAAAGTAGATGGGTATGTTTGAGTAGAGAAATGTCTAACTGTTTATTCGTCTATCGTTTCTCACTTCAATGTATAATTATTTTATAACCAAGTTGCTGGTATGTCCGGTGTTTATAAAGTCCATTGGTGGTATGGAACTTTGATTAATTTCGGGAGAGAAGGGACCTCTCCTTTTCAAAATAGAAAACAAAAGTATATTCAAGATGGCGGAAGATAATGGGACATGACTGCAGAAAAACGCCAGGATTCCAGAAAAATGTGATTAGTTTAGCCGTAAGGAACTGGGGGTAATTTTATTTAACTTCTTATATTATTATCTTTTTATATTTCTGTTATAAGCATTTATATTTGTTTTTTCATCTAATATCATACAATTTATTATTATTATTATTATTATTATTATTATTATAAGCGGACAAGAGGTTTCATTCTTTGCAATAATAGTATCTCAGTGAAAATTCACGTGACCTATTGTGTGAGGGTGGAAGAGAGAAGATTACTGTGTTAGACCTTATTTTATCTCATTTTATTGTATTATTATTATTATAGATATATATATATATACGTTTTATACTATTTTGTATTAAATATATATATTCTTTTTGTTGCTGTTGTTGATGTTTTTATTTTGTGTTCTTCTGTTTTTAGTTTTTTTGTGTATTTGTATTCGTGTGTAAGGTGGGTAATTCGGGCCTATTTTTATATATTTTTTATTTGTTATATTTTGCAGCTATTATACCTCATCTTTGTTTACGTATATAGGCATGTATTCATATATTTTTTCCGTTAATATGTAGTACCGGGTAAATTATGATGTAAGGGAGATAATTCTGCTTAACTTTATTACGTGTGTCTTTGCTTTTCTTTTTTTCTTCTTTTTTTCTTTCTAAAGTTTAGTAAATATATATAATATATAATATATATATAATATATATGTATAATATATATATATAATATATATATAATATAATATATATAATATATATAAAATATATATATAAAATATATATATAAAATATATATATAATATGTATATAATATATATATAATATATATATATATAATATATATATAATATATATATAATATATATATAATATATATATAATATATATATATGCACAAACGCACGCACACATATATACATATATACCACACGTACACAACATACACATAATATATTCAGTAAATTATAGTATAATGGAGACAACTCTGTCAAACTTTATTTCTTTTACTTTTTTCTTTCTTTAGAAAGTTTTACTGACTTGCTATGAATATATTTTATTTCCCTGGTTTGTAAGACTCAAACACAAGATTTTCGACACACTTAAACACGAAGAGCCGCGCATCATACCCAACTTGTCAACAGCCCAACACCTGACTCTGGAGCGCCTCAAAGAAAAAGCTCGTCTACCTACTCTCTGACAAAGATAAACAAATTTATGTTATCTCTCAAGACTCTTATGCCTCCCTCGCCCAAGAGATTAGTAGAACCTGGTAACATATTTGCTCCCACAGGAATATCCCAAAACAATATAGACTTAACTTTACTACCAAAAACAGCAAACTCTCCACCTTTTACCATCTCATAAAAACTCACAAAATAACCCACACATACAAATCAGTCCCATAGTTTCCAGCGTCAACAGCCCCCTCTATAAGATCTTGTGGCTCATCTCTAGACTACTTTACCCCTACTCTCTATCTTTCCATTGCATGTCAACAGTTCTGACCAAGGCATCGACAGGATTAACATGTTACCTTCCCAACAATTGAGGCTTAACAGATATTCCTTTGTCCCCCTGTACACTTCCATCCCGACATACCCTGCCATCAACCTCATGGTTGACCCCGTATTCTTCAATAACTTACACTGTTTCGGAATAACGCCTACCGACATCCAACAACTCCTCGGAGTGATTGTTGACAACACATACTTCACATTTCTAAACCACACTTATAAACAAGTATCTGGCCTACCCATGGGCTCTAGCCTCTCCGCTCTCCTGGCTATTGCTTATATGGATAGGCTCTATCCGTAGAGCCATACGCCACGAGAAGCTAGGCATACAACTTATCTACACCGGCACCACCTTAAGACAGCACCTAACCCGGAAACTCCACCACATACCTCCGACGCTTGCTCCCTATCTAACTGTCCTATCAAAGATACAGGCATATGTTTGCGAACCCACGTGGTCTATGACCTGCAATGCACTAAATGCAACAAATCCTACATAGGGAGTACCACTAGACCACTACACCAACGCATTAAAGATCATATAAATACCAGGATCTCCTCATTCCACAAACATATTATTTCATGCAAAAGCACACAACGTAACATTCGCGTTTGTATCCTTGCCTCAGTCAGAAACGTTGGAAACCTTAGAATTGCAGAAGCACTCCTTATTTCGAAACACAAACCTTCCTTGAATAACAGGCTAGAACTGAGCTCTCCCTTTATCCTTTGGCCCCCTAATAACAAGCAAACCAGATCAACGACAACATACAAATTATAAAATATGAATATATATATATATATATATACATATATATATATATATAAAAGTATATGTAACAAAAAAAAACGACAACACACAGTTACTTACGCATAGACTACGAGGTATATAAATAACTTAACATCCACATGATACATGACGTACAGAGGAGATCATATAATGAGCATACAAATATATACCGACTAAAGAGCAAACGATATGAATTAGAAGATAGATAATAAGATACATATAAAAATTACACACACATGAGCAAATTGCATGTTCACATTCATATGTGTGAGTTAACGCGTATATGAGTTCATATATATGCGTATGTTTGTATACATGTGTGTATGAGTATGCATGTATATATATAGGAAAATTTGTATATAGATAGAAATCATAATATATAACTCTATGCATCAATAACACCCAACGCATCCATACGTAAGGATCAGGTGTTTAGATCACCTTATATTTAAAAAGTAAATAAATAAAACTAAAAAAATAATGATAATAAAAATAACGGCAGGAATAGATAAACTAAACCTTGATATAATAAAAAAGGAATAAAAAATAAATGGAAAAAATGTAATGATGACAAACGCAAAGGAATGTAGATTGATTGTGATAGACGAGAGTAAAAAATAGACGAAATGAAATTAGCAAGTAACAAAAACGGAAAAAAATAAATAAATAAAAATACGGAAAATAAGTAAATAACCATGCATAAACTAAGAAGTAATATTATAACCACTAAGGACACACACACACACACACACACACACATATATATATATATATATATATATATATATATATATATATATATATATATATATATTTGTGTGTGTGTGTGTAAAATATATACAAACCAGGAAAATAAAATATATTTATAGCAAGTCAGTAAAACTTTCTAAAGAAGGGGGAAAAAGTAAAACAAATGAAGTTTGACAGAGTTATCTCCATTATACTATAATTTACTGAATATAGTATGTGTATGGTGTGTACGTGTGGTATATATGTATTTATGTGTGTATATCTATTTATGTGTGCATGCGTTTTCGCACGTGTATTAGGTATATATAATATATATCTTTACTAAACTTTAGAGAGAGAAAAAAAGAAAAGACACAAGTAATAAAGTTCAGCAGAATTATCTCCCTTACACCATAATTTACCCGGTACTACATATTAAAGGAAAAAATATAAATAAATGCCTATATACGCAAACAAAGATGGAGTATTATAGCTGCAAAATAAAACAAATACAAAATATATGAAAATAGGCCCGAATTACCCACCTTACACACGAATACAAATACATAAAAAAACTAAAAACAAAACACAAAATAAAAACATCAACAACAACAACAACAACAAAAAGAATATATATATTTAATACAAAATAGTATAAAACATATCCATATGTATATATATATCTATAATAATAAAAATAATATAATAAAAAGAGATAAAATAAGGTCTAACACAGTCATCTTCTCCCCCCTCACGCAATAGGTCACGTGAATTTTCACTGCGATAATATTATTGCAAAGAATGAAAACCCTTATCCGCATAATTATAACAACAACAACAACAACAATAATGATAATAATAAAAATAATAATAATAATAATAATAATAACAATGATAAATTATATAATATTACATGAAAAAACAAATATAACTGCTTATAACAGAAATATAAAAAAAATAATAATATAGTAATAAGTAAAATAAAATTACCCCAACTCCTTACGGCTCTTCCGCGATCTTGAATATACTTTTGTTTTCTATTTTTAAAAGGGGAGGCCCCTTCTCTCCCGAAATTAATCAAAGTTCCATACCACCAACGGACTTTATATACACCAGGCATACCAGCAACTTGATTATAAAATAATTATACATTGAGGTGGGAACGATAGACGAATAAACAGTTAGACATTTTTACACCCCTCTATCCACTAACAAAATCCATAATCTAATTAACCCGAATATTCCCAACAAATATAGTGTCAAGCCTACACACAAACTAATACAAATAACCAAGCAGTCGGCCCATAAATAATTGCATCCTTTCATTGTGAAAGTTTATTTACTAATATACCTATAGATGAAACGATTGGGACAATTATTAATAACGTTTTCAACAACGCGTCTCTCTAGCCATTCAAAACTAATAAAAAAACATTAAAATTAAAACAATTATATTAATCTGCATTATACAGATGCCCTTTTGTGATCCCAAAGTTAATATATGTACTCAAATTGACGGAGGTATTTTTTTACAAATGGGTTACCACATATCAAGGCCCTGAGGCTACTCAAGGATAAGGGTTAATGTGTGTATTGAAGTCATTGGGACAGTTTCGAAATACTCTTTTGTCAAAGTAATTTAGTATGATTAAATCATTTACGAGGACGACTCAACAAGAACTTGGTTACGTTTGACTTGAATATAATGCTATTGTAGTCAGCGGGAAAGGAGACCAATGGAACAGAGTTCCACGGGCGGTCAAGTTCTAGGGAAGAAGCCCTGTTTATGGAATGCATGCTTAGGTTTAGGCCATAATATTTTAACAAATCTTTATAATACTTCTGTATATTAAAAACAACTGACATAAATTCCTGAACTTTAAGATTGACTGTCCACAACGTTACAAGATGGCTAGAATTAAAAATCGCCCAAAGCTGATCACATCCACTAGAAAGGCATGACTTACCGAACTAAAAAATATTAAACAGCTACTCATTAATAATCACTTCCCAAACTACATCATTGATGAACAAATAAAACTAAATGCTACAAATCCTACAAAATCCTAACAATAATATTGGTCAGCACCATCATGCAAATTCTATGATTATATTTTACCAGGACGTAATGCACCCAAATTTAAGAATTGAAGAATAGAAAAATAAAAACTTCGTTCATAGATACTTATCTCCGGCGGAAAAAATTATATACACATACACACATTTTCGTATACCAAATATAAATATATATGCATACAGGAATTTGTTGATAGCCTGTGTAAGCTTGTGGATGAAATATGAATTAGAGGGAATAGGGATATTTTTTTAGCAGAGAGGGGTACAACCATCTATACATAAATATATATTAATATATAGATGTATATATTTATGACATATGTACATACATATATATAAACTTATATACACATATATTTTTATATATGCATATTATAAATGAACATATACACATATAAAATATTACATGCATTTACACATATATATATATACATACACATATATATATATGCATAATATATGTATATGCATGCATATATGCATATAATGCGGTTTCTACAAACAAAGAAACACATATGTATATAATAGTTGTATCGATTAGTTTTCTAGATGTACATCCAATGAAACTCCCGTGATTATTAAAGAATGCTCAATGTAGGACAGAGCTGGTGTATAATCCGTTTATTATACAAATATTATTGGTTACATATGAACATACGTGCCCCAGTGGGATCCCAATTGAAGATATCACCTCATCAGACCAAAAAAGAGTCAACATTGAAAGGAAGTCGAAATTATTAGTTTTATAAGATATTTAGGTGTAATTAACGTTCTGGAAGGAAATAGGGTGTATACTTTGTGAATGTGAGCAGTAAGGAATGTTTGGAGAGAGGTGTGGTGAAGGAAGAGAGTAGGGGTGAGAGAGGAGGAGAGTAAGATTTCGTGTGGTTAAGTTGATGCAGTGGAGAGGTGTATGCATATTTTTAACTTGGCGGTTATTTATTGACCTTAGCTTTCGTTTTGATCTGAACTAATATTTTACTTTTATAGTCGATATCTTACGTTTTTATTGTTTTTTATTTTTTTCTAGTGGCGACTTCATTTCCATATTGACACATTTTATGTATTTATGTATTTATTTTTATTTACTATAAGCACATAGGTACATACACACGCATATATGTATATACTTATATACATATATATACATAAATACGCATATATGTGCATATACACATATATACATATATATACATAAATACGCATATATGTGCATATACACATATATACACATACATATATATCTGTAAATATACAAATATATACATATACATATTTATGTAAATAAGCATTTTTTTCTCTGCTTTAATTAAAATCTGTTTTTTTCTGTCGAATCATTCAACCCATTTATTCCATTGAACCCTTCCCTGTTCAGGTCAGCACCTTTCTCATATAGCGTTATCCGTTCCTACTTTTATTTTAAATCTATTTTGGTAGGATTTTAATTTTATTTCTAATCTTTTTTTATATTCTAAGGGAAATTACATCACTACTTTTAGTATTATTTATTTGATTATTGTAATGGTAATTATTATCAATAATTATTACTACTTTTTCATTTTATTAATAATATTACTATTGTTATTATGACTGTTGTAATAATTATTATTACTACTACTGTTGCTGGTCTTTATTTTTATGTCAATAAATACTTTTGTATTTTTCTATGATTTTACCCTAACTACCATTCATATTTTTCTGTCTTTACTTGAATATATTCAGCCCGTAGCAAATATTTTTCGATTATCTCGTTATCATATAGAACCATCTAGTACTAGTCAGCATACGTTTCTCTTCTCGCCTACAAATCCTATCTTTTATTTCACTTTATCTTATTTTTTTTACTTGTGTCCTTTATTATCTTTTTTCTCTATTTCTTTTCGTCCTTTATTCTTATTTTACTTGTATAGATCGACGCATGTAACTCTCATAAAAAAATTGAGCAATTATTGAAATCCCATAACATATAGTAAATACTCCCTAAATCGTACTCTATCCTCTATTGCCTAATCCTACTAACGCCCCTCTAAATATCACAATTATCCAATGATCCTCTAAGAAACCTTCTAACATATTCAACCCATAGAAAATCATGTATTATACGTTTTGCTTGACGTCGCATCCTTATGTTGTTACTTCCCTTTCTGATGAGTAGTAGGAGGCTTCGAAATACCTGGCATAAAGAGCTTTTATAACTCCTGCACGCCGTAATTTATACCTTTATTTCAAATTGATAAGTAAATCTATATATTTTCCTATTATTAATATAGTTTCCTCTTGTATCTTTTTTTTTTACATGGGGGTCACCAATTATCAAGACCCAAAGGCCACTCGGGGATAAGGGTTATTGCGTATACAGTAATCAATGAGATAGTATTGTAGAATCATTAGTATTCGGGGTTTTGATAGAGTGTCTTACTTAAGGGGGCGGTTTGTAAGGAATTTGTTTATGTTGGACTTGAAGACGTCCAAGTTGTAGTCAGGTGGGAAACAGGCAAACGGCAGAGAGTTTCACTGGCGTGCAGTTCTAAGAAAGAAGCTTTGCTCATGGAATCTACGTTTGGATTTAGGCACAGATAAAGAGTGGGGAAAATTATTGACAGTAGTTTCAGCCAGACGGGTGTTTCTCGTGAAAGATTGGCGAGGGGGACGAGGGATTAGAGCTCAGACGAGCACCTGCCATGGAAATAGCGATAAAACAAAGACAGGCTTGCAAAGTCTCTTCTGTGGGAGAGAGGTTGCAGGGAAGAGAAAAGGGCATCCCCCACTAAACCACGAAGTCTATTTTGTACTATGTCAAGGCAGGATAGGCTGTTTTTAGCAGCTCCTGCCCAGATGTGGCAGTAGTACTCCATCCTTGGACGTACTTGGCTTTTATACAGATAGAGAATTGCATCAGTAGTGAGATATCTTCTGGAACGGTAGAAGGCTCCCACTATTTTCCACGCGTCCCTGGCAACAGATTTTATGTACGTGTTCCATTTCAGATCAGGAGTAAAGGTCAAACCCAGAAGCTTGTCAAAACATGGAGCCTCTCTAAGACGAGAGCCATCCATTTCAATTGATGCCAGATGGGGATCAGAGCGTTGATGATGTAAAGATAGAAGCTTGGTTTAGGATGCATTAAAAGTGACCAGCCACCTCTTCCCCCATTGTACCACGTGCACAAGATCAGAGGAGAGAGAATTAGAGAGAACTTTGTCATTTACGGCCTTTGATGTGTTGCCATAGATGGTCGTGTCATCAGCATAGATGTCAACGAATGATTTAAGTATGTGTTTTGGGAGATCATTGATGTAGATCAGGAAGAGAGTTGGACCCAGGATGGACCCCTGAGGGACTCCAGCATTAATACTGTGGGCCTCTGATTTCTGCCCATCAACCACTACTCTTATGAACCTATCGGAGAGAAATGATTTAATGATTGAGAAAACATTTCCAGTAATACCTTAGCTGGAAATCTTGTGAAGTAGGCCCTTATGCCATACCTTATCGAAGGCCTTCGATATTTCAAGAGCAATTGCCCTGGAAATGAAACCTTTGTCAAGAGATTCACTAATCCTGTGTGATATAACCGTTAGCACATCTGCTGTAAATCTTCCAGAGCGGAAACCATATTACATGTCACTAAGAAGGTTGTTTCTGTTGAGGTGGTTTACTACTACTTTATTTAATATGGATTCCAACAACTTACTCATGACACACAGGAGACATATTGGTCTGTACTGATAGGGAGATGACTTTCCACCTGAATTCTTAAATACAGGGAAACGCATGCAGATTGAGCATTTCATTATATCAAAAAATCGCCATTTAAAGAATCTTTATACATTTCTTTGATTGCTCTCTTTCTTTCATATTATGTATATATATATATATATATATATATATATATATATATATATATATATATATATATATATATATATAATGTTGCCCGTTGGAAGCATAACCTCCCTCCCTCCCTCGTAAAAAGTTTAAATACGGTTGGTATTGCCCAACCTCCAAACTCTTCATGTTATGAAAGGCTTTTTAAATTGACACTCTCAACATCCTCATGGTAAGAATGGCTTTCGGAATGGACACTACAAACCTACTCCTATTCCGAACGGTGTTCGGAATCGGCATCCCATTTGGGGGGGGGGTCAAAATACCTGCACCAAATTTAACCTTGATAATCAATGTCATGATCCCCACGCGCAAATACAATGAACCAACCTGGAAATTTGGGATGTGCAGTGCCGGTCGGGAAAAATGTAAATTTTGAGTACTTATGTATTTTTGTTATCGTGCTGAAATAATAATGTTATTATTTTGAAGAACATGTTAGAGAATGCTGTTCTGCAAGTAATCTGCACCTCCACCTTAAAATTTAATAATCACATGATTACATGTTCAGTAATTACGTGATTAAATGTTACCTCTATAAAGTTTGTGAAGCATTTATAATATAGACATATTGTTCATATCAAAATGTAAAAAAAAAAAAAAAAAAAAAAAAAAAACATATGTTTACATCCAGCGAGATACCAGTGTTAACCTTAAAGACCCCTTTTAAAAAAAAGCAGTAAACAAGAAAGAAAAAGGAACAAACAGTAAAAAAAGTCACAAAGTAGAGTCGTCGGTAACTACCTTTCCAAAAAGTTTGAATAAAAAATAGTATTTTTAAAACGCAAATAGGTCACAAATACGTAGGTTAACTAAAATGATTTTTTTTTAATTTCGCAACTGTAATAATTGTAATTGTAAAATAATTTTGTGCATATGCACCTCAATTTACCCCAGCGGTATTTTCTACAAAAAATAGTAATAACAATATTATATTGCTTAATATTCGTAAACTAGTTATTTACGGATAATCAAAATGTGGTATTCTTTTTTTCAAACGCAAATAGCTCACAAATAACGTAGGTAAACGATAATGCTTTTCAAAAAATAAGTTTGCGACTGTAGTTTCTATAAAACAATTTTGTGTTTATGCACGTAGATTACCTCCACGGTATTTAAAAAATGTCATAAAAAGGATATTGCTTACTATTCGAAAATCTATTTATTTGCGCACAATTGTAATACGATATTCTTTTTTAAAACGCACATAGGTCACTAATAACGTAGGTAAACGATAACAATTTTTAAAAAAATATTTCGCAAGTGTATTTCTATAAAATAATTCTGTGCTTAAAACGCAAATAGGTCACAAATAACGTAGGTAAACCAAAATAATTTTCTGAAAATAATTTAGCAATTGTATTTTCTATAAAATAATTTGGTACTGATGCACAGAGATTACTTCCACGCTATTTTGTTTAATAGTCATAAAATTATATTGCCTTATCCAATAACTACTTATTCGCGGACGATTAAAATGTGGTATTTGTTATCAGCATAGAAATTAAAATTATTAAAATTACAATTATAAAAAGTTGTGCGTAAAAGTAAAAATGAAAATACAAAATAGTTCCGTCCGTATTGTTTGTAATTGTCACGGGGTTAAATAGTAATAAGAACGAAGGAACACAGGATTTTTAGAAAACGAACATGTATTCACATATATTACAGGCAAAAACAGATTGAGTAATACCCTACTATACGGTTGGGTGTTTGCATCGGACCGCCTTGGTCGCGTGCCAAACTCAGACTGCCGGGCACCGGTACTCCATACCGGAAGTGAACTCACAAGAGGAAATGACGTCATGAGATAGTCCGTTAATCCCATACATATGGAAAAACATTTTTTTACAAAGATAAAGAAACGCGCATTTATCTGTCTAATATTATATATATATATATATATATATATATATATATATATATATATATATATATATATATATATATAAGTTACAGTCCCCATGAATGACCTATATCCCTAGAGTGTATGTGTAGTTTCTCTATAAACCAGAAAAATGTAACACATTGGATGCCTTGTTGAACTTTGATTAACTTTTTCAGTCACTATTACGAAAACGGTGTAAGAAACAGAACGCACATGAAGTTTTGGGCTTGGAAAATTGTTTTGTTTTTTGTTTCGAACATGTTTAGGGTGTCTTCTGGTGATTTAACCTACTCGCACGGCAAGAATGAACAATGCCTGTAAGTTTGTTAAAATTAAGGGTAAATAGTTGCACGCTTGCTTGGTTGGGAACACGTTTAAATTTACAAATATATTTGACTCAGTGGTCCCTAGAAGTTTCAACTACGACCAGAGACATCTCGTTATTAAAAAGATACGACCTTATATGCATGAATGGGTGTTCATTCAATAAATTCTTATAGTTTAAAAGTGTATGGCCGACATACAAACATATAGCCATCTCTCATATTATTATGTACTAGCAAAACCCCTGGAAATTCTAAGGTAGTTGAAAACATTATCAGATAAACAAACTAGACTGTCCTTTAATAGAATAATCAGTGTAATGTAAGACCGTGAATTTAAAAATAAATATTTTTGTAGCCAAATATCGTGAATTACTTGAGACATAGTATTACAAGAAATACAACTATAGTAAGGCATCACTTTTTCTAGTGATCATAATTTTATCAAAGTGACTTATAAGTAAATAAGTAATAACTGTGTCAGTTTATTTTCTTAATAATCTGATTTGGCATGTAACTCATAAGATTTGATAAAACCATGTTACATGTCAGCTTTTGCAATTTTTCATAATTATAAGAAGATGGAATGAATGAGTAAAAAGCGCAATTGGTGGGATTTTATTAAGAAATAAAAGTATATGATGTTGGCAGATGATATGGAAATGCTGGTGAAATATATATTTCACCATTATGAAATTGAATGTCTGAATTTTTTAGATGAAATAAAATGATTTGCTTCATCTTTTCCCGGAACTGACTCCTTATTCCCCAGCTTTCTTAAAAATATATATGAAATAAAGTGATTGTAAATTGCTTCACCCATTACCGAAAGTCATACCATATACCCCACTATTCAAAATATATGTAAAATAAAGTGATTTTTCGATCGTATACTGCTTCAGCCATTTCCAAATGAACAATGACTGTAAGTTTGTTAAAATTAGGGGTTAAAAATTACATGTTTGCTTCTCCTTATACCCCTTCCGTTCCCTCTTCCCACTTCCATAATAATATGAGGAGAAATAAGGCACTTGTTCAGTATCTACCCAAGAAATAAGGTACCTATACAGTATTCTACGTATATGGGAAAACAATGAAAAGTCATACTACTCAATGATTTTACGTGACTTTCAGTTTTAATCACTTTTATGTACGTCACAAGTAAAATTTTCTTTGTTTTTCATATCGGTACTATACTCTACAAGTACGTTATTTCTTGGGTCGATTACTATACAAGTACTGTATTTCTTATTTAAAACGGAAACTACTCAATGATTTTACGTAATTTTCTGTTGTGCCAACTTTTCCATATGTCACGAATAAGAGTTGTTTTCCTATAGGTACGGATACCACATGTATAATAATAATTGGGAGAATTGCATTGTGAAAGCAAGTGAATACTACCCCCCCACCGATCGCGTAAACAAAAACGCACTTAGCTCTATATTTCATTCGAAAAGATGTATTGTTGTCCTAGAATAAGACAAATACAATGACGACACACACACACACACACACACACACACACACACACACACACACACACACACACACACACACACACACACAGGTTAGTGATGAACTAAAGAGAGAAAAAAATCGAACAATGCAAGATTTGTTTTATTTTATCTCAGATATTTTTTAATGTATTTTTTCTTCAGAGATAACGAGTATTGTATCATTCTTTTCCTTTTAATTTCTTCTTTTTAAGTTCATATGATGGTTATTAATTAAAATCCCGCGTGTCTGAAAGCGATGCATGTGCTCTCATATGAAGATATTAGTCGGTGAATTTCGAATCAGATGCAAGATAGATATATGAAGTTCTTCAGAAAATTAGAACGGCAGCCAAATAACAGGATTGATAATGATTCACATTTTTGTTCCGTCATTAACAAAAAAGTCATAAAAATCTCGTTTGGGGCAAACTGAACAAATCCTATCGAATTAGTAATAAGGAAAGAGGCTTGATATTCTTCATAGAAAAAATAAAATTTTACATATAGGAATTCAACGATTTTTAATAACATTTAAATCAGCTTTCAAAAATAAAAACTTTAAGCAAACGTGGATTATGTACGTTTCAACTGGTGTAACCTCAAACTTTTAAGTACATATTTTCGAACTTAGGAATTTATGTGGACTTTCAAACTGATGCATTTACTTTCATCTCGTTCCGTCAAACAAGACTCGCTATAGGTGTTAAATCATTTTTTAAAATCTTATTCTCAGCACCAAATGTATTGAGGATTGAAAATTCAAGCTCCAGAAAATTGATTGAACTTAACACATTTATCTGTTGCACCACCGGGTTATGTCTAGAATTATAGTAGGAGTTTTGGTATCTTTAAATCTAATCTTATTTTAGAGGTGTAGTATATATATCTATCTCTCTCTCTCTCTCTCTCTCTCTATCTCTCTCTCTCTCTCTCTCTATATATATATATATATATATATATATATATATATATATATATATATATATATATATATATAAGTCCCTTATACAATTTAACAAGAAGCTTTGGACTAGAAAGGATACCCCTGATAATTTTGACATCTTGATTGGTGCTTCTGACTCTGGAGAAGTTACCGATTTAGTGGGACTCTTCTTATTGAAAGAACTTTAATACCACTTTAAACATATCCAAGGGGGTCTTTATAGAGACGATTCCCTTTTTACTACAACAGCCAGGCCAAGAGAGTACAACAAAACAATTAAAAAATTACATAAATTCTTCAATAACTTTGGCCTTTCTATAATTATCGAACCAAACAAAAATCTTCAAATTTTCTAGATGTTACACTTAATCTTAACACCGAAACTCATAGCCCCTATCATAAACCTAATCTTACGCTTTTATACGTCCATAAATCTTCTACCCACCTCAACTCAATTATAAAATCTATAGTACCATCCGTCTCTAGAAGAATTTCTGCTCTTTCTGCTGATAAAAAACTTTTAATCAAAATGCTACTTTCTTCAATAATGCCTTATGGAACTCAGGACACAAGTAAAATATTAAATACAACAATTATGCTCCTCCTGCAGGCCGCCTTAAATCTGTAATCACACACAGTATGACTCGTAAGAAACCAGTTCAAATAACAAGATCTGCGGCTATCAATAAAAATGAACCAGTCTACTTTTATAATCCAAATCAAAATGCTACTCGCAATACCTCTAACCCACCAGTCGCATCAGGAGAAAGAAAAATATTTGGTTTAATCCTCCATTTAGCCTAAATGTCAAAACTAATATACCTAAGGAATTCTTCAACATTGTACAAAATTCTTTCAAATACCCACACAGATATAGTTCTATTTTCAATAAAAATAAAAATTCAACTAGGATTTCCTATTTAACAATGCCTAATTTAGCACAAAGAATCTTAACATCTAATAACAAAAAAGTTAAATCAGCCCAAAAAATCCCTTTCCCAATTAAACCCAAAACTAACTGTAATTGTAATAACAGACATCTTTGCCCACTTAATAATGATTGCATCCATAAAGATGTTATATATTCTTGCACTATTACTGAGCTCCCTCGCAATCCTCCCATAAAAGACACTAATATTTCGTCTTCAAGTTATTCTTCTTCCCATCCTCCATCTGATATAGTTACTAATCAAATACACCACTTGAGCAGCCCCTCCATCTACAATCATACAACTAGTAATACTGATAATACTGATAATAATAATAATAATAATAATAATAATAATAATAATAATAATAATAATAATAATAATAATATTTCTCCTAACAGCCATCCTAACACTAACAACATTTATTATCCCTTCCAAAATAGTCCTCATACAGAGATTGTCCCACTATTTGTTGAACACTATGAACAAAATTCAAACTATTTCCCCAGTACAAATCAACAAATTAATATTAATTTCAGACCTCGAGCTTTTAATAAAGTACACACGTATATCGGCGCTACTTCAACATTAATTAAGAAAAGAATATAAAACCACATTTCTTCTTTTAACAACCTAATTCTAATTCTAATAATAACCAAGGAACTTCTCTAACCACTTTAATTAAAAAACTTAATTCTAACAATACCCCCTTCTCAATTAAATGGACTATCCTAAAAAAGGTTAAGTCTTATACTCCAGGCCCTAAGTCATGTCGCCTTTGCACAACCGAAGCTATAACTATAATTACTTCCTCTCAAAGTAACAATATAATAAATTCTAAAAATGAACTGATCTCTTTCTGTAAACGTAAGTCTAAATTTAATTATGGCAATTTTGAAATTACATAGACATTATTTTTATCTTTTATATAGATATAAAAAATCGTTTTTCTACTTACTTCTTAATACTTCATAATTTAATAATCCTTTATTTTCATTCTTTATCTCTTCTTTGCATGGCCGGTTTTTTATCTGCATTTTCTTTTTATCTGCATTTTCTGCTTTATTCTTTAAACTTTCCTATCTATCTAATATATCAATCTACCCACACTTTCATATCTTGTATGTATATTTACTTACATTTTACTATATGCTTTTATTTACTTTTTTTTCTTGCTTTTTCCTGAATTTGCATATACCGGCCATCCTCTCCCCTTAAATAATTTTTATTTTTTATTTTATATTTTATATTGTATTTTTTTTTCATTTCTTTATTGTTTATTTATTATTTATTTTCTATTTATTTATTGATTTATTTGTTTTCCATTTAGTGTCTTCTAACAACTCTTGCTGGACTTTTTTTTAAGTGATGACCTGTACATTTCAGTTGACCAATATTATCTTGCCCTATATATTTTTTCGCGCCTTCAATATTTCCTGTCTGGGTCATTTTGACATTTGTTTCTCTATTTATATTTAACTTTATCACCATTTTTTCTCCTCTTTTTCTTCCTTGATCGTTCTTATTTATATTTATATCTCGGCAGTAGAATGAAAAGTATATCTTATTTTTCTTTTATTAATATTATTGGAATTTTTTCCTTTTTTCCTTGCACACATTTTTTGTGAATTTTTCCATGGATTTCTGCCTTTGGATTATTATGGACCATCTTCTTCCATTTACGGGATTTTTGGATTTTACTTGTGCAAATTGAAATTCAATTAACTTTCTTGACGGTATATATTTGGATTTTACCGTCACTGGATTATTTATCTTCCACCAGACTATCCATTCGTGTGTAATCACCTTTTTCTTCAACATATTCCCTTTGCTTCACTTTTTTTTTGTTTTCAAGTAAGATCTTTGACTTACTTGTTGTTTCATCAAATACTTTTGCATGCAAAATCCGATCCCGCATTTTGCTAATTCCTACCCTCTGATGAGAAGGGAAGTATTTCTTCGAAACTCCGCGGATTAAGTGTTTCCTTTTCAGATTAAATATGTTTTTCCTTTTAAGAATTAATATATTTTTTAACACATTTCAAAGTGTTTTTTAACATGTTTTATTAACTCGTATATACATATTGTATTAACTCGTGTATATATATATGTGTGTGTGTGTGTCATATTATAATGTATATACTGCATATCAATGTTGTTATTATCAATTCATAATCGCTGATTCTCATATACTATTAACCCTGTTTACTTAGGTTACCATTGTTTGCAAGCATATACGCTTCTTCTTTCAGACATCTAACTCTCCGACGTTCTTCTATCTCTAATGTCTACTTCGTCTTACAAGGGTGGACGTTTTCCTTGTTATAAGAAGCAATCTGCAGGCAATCAGAACGACTAAAATAACAATGATGAACAGAATAATCTGTTAATATTTATAAACGCTAATCCTTTAATTACATTTTCTTAATATTTGTATTTCTTTTTTCGATTTCCTATTTACTTTGTCCGTCAATCACAAGTTTTTATCGGATCAGGACCAGTTTCAATTCCATTGTCGCCGTCACCACCGCCGTCGCCGTCACCGCCGCCGTCACCGCCGCCGTCGCCGCTGTTAATGTTTGGCACTGAAATTTCAAGCGTTAGTCATCAAATAATTACGGCTCAAATTTGGTCGGATTAAAAGCTTGTGTCAGCAGTAGCAGCAGCAGCTAATATCTCTTTGTAACCCTGTCGAAGGAAGTATTAAGTAATAATTTAAAGTATTTTAA
Source organism: Euprymna scolopes (assembly GCF_053919585.1). NCBI lineage: Eukaryota > Metazoa > Mollusca > Cephalopoda > Sepiida > Sepiolidae > Euprymna > Euprymna scolopes. The sequence continues at coordinate 89,047,815 of NC_136511.1, read as the reverse complement.
TAAATGTTATTCAAGATTGCTAATCTATTATTGTTTTCGTTTCAATAATTAGTTATTTAAAATTCGAGAAAAAGAAAACTACACAAAAGTCCATAAAATAACGCAACCAAAAAAACGTTAATCCTATCAGACGAAGGATTTTCAATGAAATTTAATTATTTTTTCTTCTATAATCTGATATTCCCTAAGAGATTCGTCCGATGACGAATCCAAGACAAATCAGTTTTACTCCATTTTAAGATTATATCTGATACTTTTATAATAGACCAGAAAAATACCCGTCTTAGGGCGAATAAAATTAATTTCCAGAACAGAACACTGTTGCATAAGGTTTATGTCCGTTACGAATATTATATATATATATATATATATATATATATATATATATATATATATATATATATATATATATATATATAATTTATGCATAGAATCATCATTCCGTTTTGATAAACATTCATTACAGGCTTTTCATTGCAAAAATGTTCAAATCCAATTTAAAGGGTATTAAGAAAGAAAATGTAATTTAGGAAATCTTCGTAGTATCTAAATTACTATGGTCAAATTCAATACAAATCTTACATATTTGAATAAAACAATAGAAGAGTGATGCAAAATTATCCTCTTAACACACTTTAAATATATTACCAGTGAAATTGTAATTTCGAGAACATTATTTGATGTTTATTGTTAAAATCGAACAAAAATTAGATGCGTCTGAATTTTCACAAAGGATCTCTTTTATCCCTCTTTGCATAAAAGCAAATCAAGCTGAATATACTTCACATTTAGATTCATTATATGGTAGTAAGTGTGTTTCAAACTTCATAATATTGGATAATTAGTTTGGGCGTGAATCCTGTGCATACAAATATACAAACACGCCTAGCTTTGAAATATACAGATCACGTGAGTAACTCGTATATTTTAACTTTTTCTTGCAATTTTGTCTGCACTCAACTGAAAAATGTATTTGTTATACACATTTATAACTTTAGGGTATAATGGTATGAACTGAAAACCAGTTCGAATCTAGTTTGCTGCACAGAAACACTTTCACCAATCCAACATTTGATCTTGTGTCTAACATCCTAAAGATGAAGTAAATAAATTACCTATCATAAATAAATGACCTATCATAAATAAATTGCCTATCATAAATAAATTGCCTATCATAAATTGCTTATTGACAATAAATAAATAACATCTGTATGGAAAATGGATATTGCAATGTTACCTTTTTTCTATGGGCACTACATATCAAGACAGAAGGCCAATCGAGGATAAGGGTTTATAAGTGTCAGGTGGATGGTGAAGCGATATCGTGATGATCACTAATGAAAGAATTAAAATTTAATACAGCATATGTCATTCATTTTTTTCAATTTCGTATCAAACTAAAATTTACAAATCTTAATAATAATAAATCAGATGTTTTCTACTTTTTTCTATCTTGATTTTACGTTGTGCAGCTTTGTAACTCTCACTTCTCTTATTTTGTCCTTTAGGCCTCACATTCCATGGACGATGTTTCTGACAAAGGGGAAGAATTGCTTTTTTTGGGTAAGAATCTATTCTATTTAACACTTATCTTTGGCAAGTTTTGACCTTGAAGTACTATATTTAAAAACTCCTCGCATCAAGTAGCTTTACGTCTGATCTGGGGCGATTTCCATAAAAAATCCATTTCGTGCATAAGGTTGAAGAGAGAAAATAACCCCGGACATTTTTGAATGCATCTAAAATCTAAAATTGTAATAGAAAATCGATTAACACTTTAACGGGGAGCAACTTCATCCCAAATGTTTCATTGTCAAACATTTCTTCGATATGAATGGTCGAATATGGATTTTAAGCTTGCATTGTTTCAAAATCAGATAGCCACCTTTTTTTTCGCCTATCACCTGTCAATGATGAAATGCAGCCAGCGAACCCACGTCGACTCGAAACTCGAGCGAACCGATTGAATAGTATTAAGATCAACCGTTGCCCTACTTAGAAAATATGTAAAATAAATTGTAGCATCATATATATATATATATATATATATATATATATATATATATATATATATATAATTATTTTTTTACTATAATAATTAAACACCTACAGACACTAGTGTTTCATCCTTTTGGGAATCTTCAGTGCAGGGTGTCATATATATATATATATATATATATATATATATTACTACTAGTAAACGACAGAAATATATTCTTAAAAGACGATCATTGCAAGAAAACAAACCTCTTAATATCAGAAAAGAAAAAAATTAAACTGATTTTCGCAAAGAAAAGTGATCGATATACTATCAGATGAAAGTATAGACATAATAAAAAGTCCTTAGCATCGATCAGCCAAAGTATTTGCAACAATGGATGAAGTTTAATACATTTTATTGTAATTTACTATTTATTAGTAAGACTTGAGATAATGAGAACAGAGGAAACCCAGGTTTCTGTCTCTAAACAACATATCATTACTCGATTTTTAATTATTACTATGAACTGCAGTGCGCTGTATTAAACTGATAAATGATGGACATTTAACCGTTTCTATTATTTCATAGCTTATTTTCACAGCAGCGTATTAGAGATGATGAATTCGTTTTATTTGTATGATCTGTCTACGAAAGACTCATTTTGAGAGAATAATCAATGCCGTATAAATGTTGTATTGTTTTCATATGACGAGGTAATATAATAATTTAAACCATTAAATTAAAATACGTTTACGTGTAGACCAAACTTAAAAACGCAATCTCTACAGTGAGTTGATAGATTATCGATTATAAAAATATGGACTCTTTTCAAAGAAATCCATATTTATTTCAACGTCCCGAATTCGCGTTACTCATCAATTCTAAGTACAAGTTGTTCCATCTTGATTTAATTAGAAATTTTAACATTTGTGTTTTATTTGTTAAGACATTTTCGCTAAGTAAAATCAATCAGTTTCTTTACTTGCATGTTATCTTTTTGGATGACTGCGAAAATAAAAAAAAATATTATTTTGCTATCTAATTTACGTACGATCTTATAGTGTACATCACAATATGTACATTGTTTCGATATAGAAACTAGCAGGCCGCCTGGCGTTGCCCGGTCGTAAAATACGCATAATATTATATTTTGATTCATGCAGATTTCTTAACTATTATATTGAATACTATATTAAATATTATCACATATATAGTAAAATATCTTGCTATCCGCTACAATGGAAGCCAGAACGTTTAGCAGTCCAACCTTAGTCGTTATTTATCAGCGCCGTTACCGTCTGACCTTCTAACAGATGAATACGAAATATCAAAAGTTAAGCGACTTGAACTATGAACGTTTAATTTTTGTACATGTGCAAAGGTAACAGCTGAGGTAATTTTTTATTCGACTTACCTTGCGATGGTCAACTATTTTGTTTTTAATTTTGACCCCTAGCCGCAATTTTCGACGTTTACGAACAAAATCGAAAGGGTTCTACTGGTCCCAATACCCTATATATCAAAAATTTTACTCTGTAAATCAAATATTCAGAGAATAATTTGGTAGAGATTTTTCGCACACACACCGACAAGGTCATTATATATATATATATATATATATATATATATATACTAGCAGGCAGCCCGGCGTTGCTCGGCTGTAAAATACACTTAAATATGATATAATTTATAGAAATATCGTATTTATTTTAAAGAGCAAATTTTCTATTGATTATTATATTGGGTCCAGGTATTGACAACCAAATAATTTCAGTGTCATTATCCGGAATCAAGCAAAAATGGAGCTCCCAACTTTATCGTTATTTAACGCCTCGTTCAGTGGCGTTACTGTCTGAGATAGCCTTGGATGGATAAAAAAGCGACTTCAAACTAAAAATGTGTCTGCATGCATGTTCTGAAGTTAGTCGATTAATTTCCGTCAAGGTCCACTGTTTTTTTTTTTATTTTAACCTCTAAGCAGCTATTTTTAGAGGTTATAAAACAAATCATGCGTGAGCCACATGCCTAAATACCCTATATATCAAATTTTAAGTCTGTAGATAAACTATTTAGGTGAGAATTTAGTAGATTTTCGCACACACCGAGAAGTTCAATTATTCTTAATTTTTTAGATGAGGATTGGTTATTCGTATTAGTTGGATTTTTCAGACTATTGGTTTTGATTTAGAGTGTGATTTTCATAACGTTCCGGTCGATGTAACTCCGACCTTCTTTACGTGTATCTTGTTGAACTCAGTCATGTTTCTGACGAACTCGGAGATGTTGGTGGAACTTTGAACGGAACTTTTTCTTTAAGAAAAAATATTCTTGCGAATTACGTAGGATTTTTATCCAGTCATAGACAATGGAAGAGAGCATGCCACCCTCGTAAAGTGAGTAAAGGGCTCCGTTCGAAATTTCACCCATATTCCTGAGTATGAGGGAAACATTCTCGAGTTCAACAATATACACCTGAAGAAAATCGGAGGTAACATCGACCAAAATAATGTGAAAATGACACTCAATATGAAACCAGTGGAACGAAGAATCCAAATAATATGAAATAATATGAAATTATATTATATATACATAATACATACATACATATTCTATAATATAAAGCTGAACGTATGTGTGTGTGTCTGGTCACGAATAGGCTCCTATATGGTTGACTATTATAGAAAACTGATCACATATAATGATAGAAGATGTATCGAGACACAGGAATGGGTATGTTTGATCTGGCATAATAATGATTCATTAAAATACTTTGATAATTATGTCTCAGTTTGAAGAAATATGGTATAATAAAATTATGGGGTGTTCCTTCGCGCCTGACCTCCATAGAATAGAAATATGTTACAAAGTTTAACAAGGTGTTTTAATATAGATCCACAGAATATTGTGATAAGTGTTTCAGTGTGAACAGGTATGGTATAATAAATTATGGGGTTTATCAATTTTATTTTACATTCATCATATTTTGCTTTGGTTTTGATACCTCCAAATTCGAAGCTATCTCTTTACAACCCTTCCTTTCATAAGCTATCATACTTTCATAAATCAGAGTCCATTTTCTGTAGGCTGTTTTTGAACCCAGTCAGTGACAGGTACTTTTGTTAGTATATATATATATATATATATATATATATATATATATATATATATATATATTTCCCAGTGGTGAAAAAACCGGAATAGAGTGCTCAATGTGTAGCCAGAGCAGTATATAAGAAATTTATTACTGTGAGTCCAGAATGAGTTTACATATTGTTTCAACTAGAGGAAGATCCCCAAAGAGAGGAAATATCCAGCTAGCATCTATTAATTCTGACGATGCTAGTTGGATATTTCCTCTCTTTGGGGATCTTCCTCTAGTTGAAACAATATGTAAACTCATTCTGGACTCACAGTAATAAATTTCTTATATATATATACATACATATATATATATATTAAATATATTATATTACATATAATTTCTATGAGCTAAAACGTTCTCATCCTATATTCTACGCAACTATGCAGAATGTAGAAACTATGGATTAATGGAATTCGGTGGAATATTTTAATGAAACCAATGATTTAATAAGAAAACATTAAAGGAATGTATAATTAAGGAGTATTCTCTAAAAGAAATATAAAAATTATTTAACCTTCCTGTAGTAGCTCGCACATCCATGATAGAATATATTAAGAAAGCTATTTTAATAATTTTCAAATAGAAAAAGTATGCTTTTAATATAAATGTTAGAGCGAGAAAAATATCATACACACACACACACACACACACACACACACACACACATATATATATATATATATATATATATATATATATATATATGCATATGCGTGTGTATGTATGCTTGGGCTACATTTTCTCTTTTCATTAAATTGAATAGACGTTGTTAGTCCATTAGTTTTAAATTGGATCCTCTCCATTTTTCGTATTATAGTTTTTACTTCAAGTGGGAACTGGCTAATGTAATAAGCATAACTTTGATTTGCCCAAGAACTTTCAAATCCTTCCCGATTCATCTCCAGGGATTACTATTTATATTGGGGGATGCTTACTTTTCATTGTTTAATAAATTATTGTTTTTTTTTTTTGTTTTATAAATACTTCAAAAGGTTAAGACTATTAGTAAAGTTTATTTTGTTAATGTTAGTTTTTTTTATTAGTATAGCTTCGAGTGTTTCAAGTTTACGTTTATTGTTACATTGTATAAGAATAAGCATAAAAAGCTCCAATATATCTACGATATGTCGATGACATGTTTATATTAAAAAAAAATTTACACATTACAAACAACTTTCAAAAATAATTCCCTATTAAAATTCACATATGAATTAACAACAATTCCTTTTCTTGATGTTCTTATCGATGCTAATGAAAATGAATTATTCACCTTTACATTTAAAAAGCTGATAAATAAATATCCTTCTACTCTAAATTATCTTGAATTCAACTTGAAGCTATACTAATAAAAACTAAAAAAAAAACAACTTTACATTGGTAGCAAAGAGAGAAATAGGTGATGTTCTCAGTTAATATAAATTTCGATTTGATTTGAATAATAAAAATGGAACTTTTTCCCAAACATAACTAAATTCCAAAACTATAGAATATTTTTGCATATATTTTATGCTATTTAAGGAACGTCTACAGAACATAACATTTGGTGAACTCGGGGTTAGTATCATAATAGATAAACTATAAAATATATGTTATAACGGGTCTCCATAATTATAGTTTCTGTTTTTTTTTTATTATACTCAATGAAAGCATTTTCGTGTCTCGGTCGAAATGGTAATGAAACTCCTTGAATAATGCTCGAAGTATGTTGAAAATCAACGAAGAAATATTTTGAGCGGAGATTCAGTGATAGTTTTCATTTTACTGTCACCAGCTGTCGCTCAGATGAAAATATACGTGCATTGCCAGATAGTCTCGTGCTCAAATAGAAATAAATAACAATTCTTGCTGTTCGGTCGCCAATTTCAATTCGTTTTGATAGATTTATGTAACTTATTTCTGGCCAATCATATATGATTGATTTATATAACTTGTTTCTGACCAACCATGTGTGTGTGTGTTATACATATAAGGAAAGGAAAATATATTTAACATATTACTATACTTCTAAGAAGAATATAAACAAATTTAACTTGTATTTAACTTGTCTTTGCTATTTATTTTCTACAATAATACCTTGAAGTATTCGTAGATAGACATTATAAAATGTATTTTCAATTTTATCTGAAAAAAAGCAATAACGTAAAAAGGGGGGGCATTGGTGTTTGTCTTTTCATCATTAATATTTATATCCGCTTTACCCGGCCACGCATTGCTGTGGCTCAGTGTAGTTGAGAGAGAGAGAGAGAGAGAGAGAGAGAGAGAGAGAGAGAGCAAAACGAAAATGCAAGTTTCCTATATATGTAATTTTACAATACTTTGAGTAGTTCGATTTTCTATATAGTTATAAAGGTTATTTGCTTTGTCCACTCGATAACACGCGACCTATAATTATCCATGTGAGAGGCAATCATTTTGTTTAAACAACACAATTGTAAAGATTGCCAATTTGCTTTGTAAAGTAATGACGAAGTAATAGATTTTTTCTCGGAAACGCCGAAAACATTTTATTCTTTTTATAGAAATATTAATAAATCAATAAATATTTACAAAATAATATAGTTATAATTCTAAAAGGCAACTTAAAACTAGTGTAAAAACATTTATGCCAAATATAATAAAGCATTACATTTTCCTGTAAAGTATAAAATGTAGGCAAGTTGCTTATTTATTTAAATTAAAATAGGAAGTCCCGTTTTGATATACATTTTCATTGTATTATTTAATGACTTTTAACGTCGGGATGACTTTAATTATAACCTTCTACGAAATTATATCCCTCAGTTTCAAACACAGAACAGAAACGAAGGAAAGTTTGTTCCTTGTACTGTATGCGAGTAAAATCCACTTAGAACCGTAGGAAAGAAAAACACAGTATGAACACCGAACGAAAAGTGATATGTCGGGTATTTTCGCGAAAAATCGACTTTCAGAAAGAATTTTTTTTTATAAGTAATGCAATATTTTTTTTTATATTAAATCTATTAAAACAGCTAGTATTTAGACTATACAATACGCTAGTATAACTACTATAGCAAAAATGTTTGCAATTAATGTCGTGGAAAGGGCCTTAAGCAGTCCGACCCGACAGAAAAAGTTTAAGAAAAACACAGTCACGTGTAATTTCTGTTAAATTACAATGACAAATTTGTCACAAATAAAAGTAAATAATTTATTAAATAAACATTTAGCAGAACGTATTAATTTAAACTTATATTTAAACACGCATTTATTCGATTAAAGCGCTCTAGTAAAATTTCAATCGGACCAGTAGTTTTTAGACTACCTGTAAGTAACAAACACACATTACGATTTCTATATAGATCATACTACATTATGAATGATGTGTTATCCTACCTTTTTCTAATGCGTCCTTCATTTATGACGATTTTCTCAGTACTTTACAAAAGAATATTTCTATACTTACACAGTTAATTCTGAGTATCGACAGTAAACGCCAATCAATCCCGATTTGAACGCCATTGTTTTTAGGACGTTTTTAAAATCAATGTTATGAAGGTCTATTTTGTAACTGCAATCCTTCGCAAACAACTATTATCTGTCTTTCAAACCTTGTAATGGTTTCCAAATAGTAAACTCCGTTGTTCATTTTTCAGAGATAACTCGAATTCTTTGTCAATACCAGGCACTGAAATAATGTGGATACCTATTCCGTAAAACCAGCATTCTTTTTATCCCTGGTCATTATTTGTGTATCGTGATTTTCTTTACGTCAATGAATACCTTGAACTAATAATTTTGACGTGTATTTTCGAATGAATCAATAATCATGCACAAACTAACATAATCAATTGCATAGAACATGACAAGGGATGCATTACAAACAGTGGAATATATTATCAAATACTTAACCAAATGTTTACCACAGAATGACGAATGTGGTTTAATTAAGTGAAGCGATTATATGTTGGATCGGCTTGCCACATCGTAGCTATAGACATACACGTAAACATCGCGTTTATTATTAATTATTACTTGTTTAAGACGTTTCTAATACTATGACACCAATGTATCGTTTAATAGGAACACCAGGATTGGACATCAACACATTTCCAGTGGGTACTCATGCACTTATTGAACCGTGCTGAAATAATAACGTTACTATTTAAAAAGCGATTCTTAACATGGGGAGGGGATGGTGTTTTGTACCTATTCTGTACTTTAATCTTACAATTGAATAAAAAACATATCATAAAACTTTAACTAAACTTGGAAATACGATTTAAAAAATAGCGCGGATTAGTAAATGCATTAGCACCTTACAGTGTTATAGTTAACATTATTGCAAAAAAAAAGAGTTTACATGCCATGTGCCTTGCCTATAGATAAACGTAAATTACAGTGGGAGGCAAAGATTTGGGGAGGAGGGTGTTTGGCTTACACAGATACAGTAGAACCCTAGGATACGGCATAAAAATTAGTAACAAAATACAATACAGTATACAATTCACATATATATAATCAAATACCATTATTTATAACACCGTAAGGCGGGGTAAATGCAGGAACCAGGAGCCGGAAAACATCGTGTTTCGCATGTAATCTGAAAAGACTGTACTCTAGGGCCGCAGTATCCCGGGATTCTACTATACAAATATATACAGGTACCTGCGTCAGTGAAAATAATTCCCGTTAAAATCTGTCTAACGTTTCCGAAGTTATAGTGCGCGTCTAAATACGGGTCAGTCAACGTTTGTTTTCTTAAGGTTTTTAACTATATACTTTAAAAAATGTCATGTCATATACCTTAATTCTGCAATTGAGGTATGTTTGAAAAAATGTGTTTTTTCTCCTGATTGCAAATAATTTAACAAGTCACCGTGTCTCGTACGTCTGTATATCTATCTATCTATCTATCTATCTATCTTCTAGCTATACTCCTATAAATTCGTGTTTTTTGTGTGTATTGATATTCATATTAAAAACCCTAGTTCTATTTATTTAAAAAGAAAATACAATTTTCTTATATATGGGTCGTGGAATTGAATTCGTCTGCAAAAGATTTAGCTAATTCGCATATTCTTTTAAACATTCATTTTAATTAATTCCCTATTAGTGTTTTTCGGTTTTCTTATGGGATGATAATCTTTAGTTAACTATTACGTGTAATTATATTCATGCAGATATTCTACATGATTTATACTTGCATAATATTTGCGTATAAGGTTTACAGGACACACAATATTGTTTCCATATATATTTATGCATACGTATATATTTTTGTTTAATTTATCTATCTATCTATCTATCTATCTATCTATCTATCTATGTATCTATCAATCTATCTATCAATGTGTGTCTGTGGGTGTACATTTCCCTACGCAATAATTCTGTCAATTTTAAGTGTAGACTCGAAATTTGATATACAGGGTACTGAGATTTGGGAAAATCTATGTGATCGATTTTCGGCCAGAAATTTGGCTGCTAAGGGGTCAAAGTTAAAGAGAACTCTATCAAACTCTCCGTCAATTTTGGGTCCAAACACTTGACATTTTAGATATAGGTTCCCGGGACATGGATCTAACTTGATAACTTGATTTGAGCCCAAAACAATAAATTCTAAGTGGTCATAATAGGGGTCAAAATTTAAAAAAATTGGCCGTTTTTATTTTTTGCTCAACATACACCGCCAAATAACCGGGCAAAGCCGGGCTGAAATGCTAGTAAATAATAAATTTAATTCTACTGTTGCTATCAACACGAGTTAAGCATCCATGGACGATGCCTTTAATTGCCTTTTCTTCAACTCTAAAATTTCGTTGCATTTCATTTTGGTAAAATAGGTTAAAAAAGTTGGATTATTCTGCTGGTTAATATTATCATTAAGGTTTTGTGAAGATTGCACCGTTCGTTTTGTCTGTTCATCAACAATATATATATATAGGGAAAGTGATTATTGATGAGTACCTGTTTTTTATGCTTTTATTTCGATAATTAACGATTTTCTAGTCGAGTAAATCATTTGAGGCTATTTAATAAATTTTTAATTATAGCTATTTTGCACCCTTATGAGAATTCGCTTTTAAAGTTCAGAAATTTTCAATCCCTTTATCATTTTTTTTTATTTCAACTGCTACTCATTAACCACTATTCTAAAATAAAATAAAAGATTTTGTCTGCAAGTTTAGAATATTCATCTCTTAACTGATGATTTATAAACAAGTAGAAAAACGCTGTCTCAAAATAGATGATGTGATTTAGCCAAACTTGATGGAGTTCGACTAGTTGTGTATGTTAATAAAATCAGATAGAAACAACTAAACTAAGAAAAATATTTGTAGGTTATAAATACGATTCCATTTTTTCCATGAATAATATTTTTATAAAAACAGTTTTTTCATGAGTTACATCTTTAGAAAAACATTTCGGCCAAGACGAGAGTAGGAAGATTGCCAACATCTCAAATACATTTTCTTTTGTTTATTTGCCTTTTGTGAATCACATTTTTAATGGATCTTTAGTTTTTATGCTTGACATTTGTTTATTATTGTGGCCGTTATTTCAGAGTGGACAATACGTAAACTGCCGAAACCAAGTTGTCCGATCGAACAGGAAACAAACCAAAGAGACCATTTCTTTGCGTGATAAAATATTGAAACAGATATTCGGATAACGATTAGAAGCACAGTATTCTCTTCATAGAAAAACAAAAATCATCCGAGGGAAAATGTTTTCGTTATTTATCGGGACTTGTTGTGGTGTCATGGATTTCATTTTTTTTTTTTACATTGAAACTATGAGTTTTTAGATTCTGTATTCAAACCGAATACAGAACAAGGCCTATCTCGACAGGAATATTTCAATTGTTCCCGGTTGACAGAACAGATCGTAAATGGTCGAAGCAATTTACGATTGAAGAGCAAAGTAAAAAATGTAAAAAACAGATAAGAGTAATCATGCAAAGTCTTAAATTATGGCTTAACTAGGTTTATTAGTAGTAAATTATTTAGATATGTTAGGATGCACTCACCGTAAAAATGAAAATATGTTCATGAATTCATTTTGAGCAAGAGTGTTTAGCTTGCAACTTGCTTACTCGCTTCTTTCATCGATTAAAAATGGTTCCGTCCTGTAGCCAAAAAAAGGCACGTTTTTAACGTGCTGATATTTGTTTGACGGAACATATTTACCGTAGAACGCTGGAATACGGGATTACAAATTAGTAACAAAATACAGTACAGTATGTAATACACATGTATATAATCAAATAACATTATTAATAACACCGTAAGGCGGGAAAATGCCGTAATCAGGGACCGGAAAACATCGTATTCCATATCTGAAAGGGCCACCGTATATCGGGGTTTTACTGTATATTTAAATAAGAGCACATCCCTCATTATTTCCGAGTAAAGGATGAATAAAGCAGCTGTGGAATATTAATTGGTTACAGTAGTTAATAAAAATAGTTTTCTTTTAATCTTAATAATATGCGAACGCTAAATATTATTATAGACAATTGACTACGAAGATATTTCGTTTGTAATTCATATTTTATTTGAATAAACTATACAAATGAATTTATGACTAAAGGAATGGAACTTCTACAGGATTTCAATAAAATTAAACCGACAATTGCTGAAGCCTAGTTTAGGAATTGGCCGCATACAAACAAAACATGTTTCCAATCGGAAATCGCGAATAAATTACGTGTAAACGACAGTTAATGACAATAAAAACGTAAAATTATACAACCTAGAATTAATTTAAAAACGTTAGTACATTCTATTCAGTCTCCCTATCGGGCAATTGAATACTGTCAAAATAAAACTCCTTATTCGTCTGCATGAAGAAAAATAGCGTTGAGAGGAAGATGGATTCTTCGAGTAAATCAGAAAATGACTGTTAATTTTTTTTATTATAACTATAAACTAATTCAAATTAACCCACAAATTGACTTTTTGTCAACGACTGAGGTCCTTTCATACAATAAACAAACATCAAAGTGAGTCATTCAAAAATTATCGGAAAGCAATAGAAAAATTGTTTCAGTTTTGTAAACTTCGTTCGGAAATTTCCTTTATCATACAAAAAATGCAATCAAGTGAATATTATTTTGTATATTTATTTTCAATGTTTGACTCAGATCTTCCAGACTGTTTACGTAAATCTCATTAATCAAAACTGGTTTGGTTTGGCTCAAATTTTGTCGAAATTAAAATAATTTGTTAAAAAAAGAGAAAGGCTAAGTTATTGGCGGTGCAATGTCTCAGTACATTTGTTTCTTAATTGTTTGTTAATTAGAGTTGGTGCACGCTAACGGAAAGGATAAACAAAATTCTAGTCTCGTTTTCAGCGTCAGACAATTTAGGTCACGTGGTACTAGCTGATCGGTTTCACATATCATTGAATTAACACGAATATAAAAAACATAAGCCAATTTTTCAGTTTGTTGTCTATAGTAATATATACTCGAACTTCTTAGAACTGTTTTTCATTACTTTTTTCGAAATATTAAAATTAATAAAATTAACCAAAAGCTACTATTTTGTTTGTAAATTTGTAAACAAAAGCTACTATTTTGTTTGTAAATTTGTAAACAAAAGCTACTATTTTGTTTGTAAATAAAATTAACCAAAAGCTACTATTTTGTTTGTAAATAAACATACTAAATATGTACAACTAAAAATGATGTACGATCATTGTATGACCAAATTACAACTGCTGCTGATTACAGCAACTTTGACACAGGTGATGAGCTGGGTCCGTCAGCATAAAATATCATAAAACAATCTTGTAATATAAATAAAACAAATTTACTCAGAAGTTTCAAGGTTAGTTTTGGCAAATATATTTTTAAGTCCATACTTAAAAAGATATTTACTAAAAAAAACTCCAGATTTTTATCAACTATTTTCTCTTACACAAGCGATCTACTAAGTCTGTCAGCGCAAAAAAAATGTTATTAAAATAAACAATAACACTTTAGTCACAGTCGTGATTAATTTTGGCAAATTCTTAAAGATTGAGACTTTTTCAACCCAGTGGACCACTTTTTTTTCTTTGTAAAATAAATAAGTTTATTTCTTTATTATTGAAATAAAAACAAAACGAATTTAGTCAGTCACAACTTTCAGCGGAGATTTTTTTTTTAACTTAAATTAAATTTTACAAGTGACCTTTTTTAATTTGAATTTTATAATACAATAGCAATATAACACGAGAAAATTTTTAAAAAGTATAATAAATCTCTGAAGACTGAAGCAGTGTTTCCAATCCCGCGATACTATTTTAGGGAAACTAGTTTTCAACACATTTAAAACATTAGTGTCTAACTGCTCTTGTGAAGAGGAAAATAAATAACCATTATTAAAAAAAAATTCAGTTTTTTCTTTTTTTTAATAATATTGCATAAATTCCGTTTTATGATAACGCACCTATGACTCATTTCTCAGAAAAAAAGGTCAATGTGCGCTGCTTGTTCAACGTGTAAAGTGTGTTTATTCCGAAAGTTGTGGGGAGGTTGAAAATAAGAAAATGCTTTTCGGAATTACCACCCCAACCTCACCATGTTAAGAACGACGTTAGGAATAAACATCCTTTGCAGCTTTGACAAGCAACGCACATTGACCCCCCCACACACACAAAAAAGCAAAGAAAATAATTTTAAAAAGTTTCCTCAAACATTTTTTTTAAATTTATGTTATCAACTATTGCTAGTTTTTTGTGTTTGTTTTTTTTATTTAATTAAACTGGAGTAACTATATTCTAAAGCTTTGTAATGAAAATTTATAACAAAATTTGAAATATCTCGCAACACAAATAGTTGTATTTCTATTTTGCTTACTTTCTGGCCTTAGAATATTAAATAAAAATATCGGAATAAAAGTAGCACACAGAATTGGAAAAATAATATTAAAGAATGTGAATACTTTTTATATGGATTTAAAAACATATTTACAATAAAATAACTTCTCGATTGAAATTTGTTAGTAAATTCATTTCATGGTTTATTTTAATAATACAAGAGAGTTTTACGATATTTTTCACTGATAAAAACCCAGTAGTAAGTTCGTGTAAATGTTTCTTTAATAACAAAACAGAAGCAGAGGTAAAAAAAATCGTACATAATTAGTCGTATAATTTTAGTAAACCCCCTTATGTACGATCAAAATCCGGCACGACTAAATGCCCGATTCTGCTGCTGATGATTCACGCAACTTTACCCGTTGTTTCTATATGACAAACAACAGGAGCAGTGAGTCGTACAATGATCGGGAATAATTTGGTCGTACATATTTAGTAAAACCGGCGATTGTTTTGTAAATAAAAAAACTGGTTTTTTTGTGAGGGGAGGGGCAGTTTAAAAATTTAAAACTTTAACTTAATTGTTGGCTTTGTTTCCTATTTCTACAAACAGACTGCACATTTCAACTAAACTAAAGGACAAATTACAGAAAGAAAATGAAATATCTATTATCAGATTTAGGGCAATTTCACACATATTTTCGGTCATTTTGAAACTGTATTAACCTTTCCAGATTACTTCTCGCATAAATTTATGGATCCTGAGTAAGGCCTCACTCTGCATCCGACAAATTTTATGTGAGGGCCTATGCAAAAGCCTAGACCCTGTTCGTCGCCTGCCAAGGTTACCGTGAAAATCATTATCAATAGTTTGTCTTATTTTTCTGATATTTTTTGGTTCGTTTCTTGGGAGTGTGTGAGGGGGAAAAAACCTTTCACTTTACTCGAGAGGTGGAGGTCAGAAGAGAGTCAGATTCTCTTTTGACTTTGCAAAACTTGGTGACGTTCTGGCTAAAGCTTAGGCTGCTGCTCGCTGAAAGCGTTTTGCATACGTGACAGTTGTTTAATATCATTGCTTCCCTTCAGTGAGAAGTTCTGATGACGGTCACTTTTGAAGAACCTTACTAGAGTTCGGACGCACAGGTTTATGATTTATAGTTTTGTGTTACTTGACTCCTGCCAGAGCTGGGGGTCGCGATTTAGGAATAGTTCGCAAACTTTACATCAGACTATCCACTACTTTGGTGTCGGAGAAATTTTCGACAATACACAATAGTTAGCAAAGTTCCTTCACCATACTCTTGTTATATATATATATATATATATATATATATATATATATATATATATATATATATATATATATATATATATTAATAATAATAATAATTACGTTATTAAAACCGTTCGAAACATGGGAAGCTGTTTTATACGTTCACCATCAAATTGTCTCCAACAAATAAATATAAGTTTTAACTAGGTGCTATTTTATTAACGTCGTTATTTTGAAATAATAAAAAATGTCATCTGTCTTTCATTTTGCTGTTCATGCATTCACTCAAACTAAACACAGTTTAAAAAATTCCCCAAAGATTGATCACATGGAAAAATGTCCGTAAAAATAATTAAAAAACACAAATCTAATTTAGACTGTAGAATAAGAGTTTGTGTTAATAATGAACATTTACCGACTGCGAGGTTATTTGCTTGTCGAGTCGCTATTTTCAATCGTTAAATATTTCATATCCAAAGTTGCGGTTATTCGGTTGATGCAAAAACAATATCGTTTCCTCACACATGTTACTTTTATATATGAATAGCCTGGGCGCCCGACGTTGCCCGGGATGTTTGGAGGTGTGTGTTGAGCAAAAAAAAAAAAAAAAAAGTGGTAGTAAGGAGGTAGGCTCGAACTCGGACCGTGAAAGAGAAAGGAACGTGACAATAAAAAACGTGACGTCTTTGCCATTACTTCCATCGCCAAAGCGCAAGTGGCGAAGGTTTAAATTAAGGCTAGGCAATTGAAAAGTGAGGATGGTTTTCGAAAATATCGACAAAAAAAGCGACTCCTCCTTGTAGAAAAGTTTCCAGTTGAGGGGGAAGGAGTTAATATTTTTAGCAAATCTTTCGATAGTTGTCGTCCGAAGGGTCGAGCTTCAAAACGATACCGATCTCCTAAAAATCAGTCACCTCTCGAAAGTTTTAGGCAGATACATACATGCGTACATACATAAATACATTTAAACAGACCAGTCAGATTTATCTTATAGATTTCTCAATTAATTTATTGATGTATATATAGCCATAGTAAATATTTTTAAGCGTGTTTTTGCTCTATCGAAGCGTGTTTTTTGTTATCGTTCTTAATCTCTTCGTTCATTTTTGGCAGTCTTTTCGACATCATAAACAAAACTAAAATGCGCTCGGTTTTCTTGTCCTAGTTCAAACTATTTCAAACTAGACCGAAACGCTGTCGAGACAGCTGGTGATAACAATGATACGTTTGGCTCATGAACCACTAACGAACGTGTGTACAACAGTGGTTCAAGAAATTTCGCAATGGTGACGAGAGCCTCGAAGATGAATACGGTCGCGGCCGACCGACTGCGGTTGATAAAGAACATTTGACACCCTTAATTGAAGCTGATCCTCGCAAACCAAGCGAGAATTGTCTGTTGACCTCGAGGTCGACTACTCGACAGTCGTTTGCCATTTAAAGCAAATAGGGAAGTCAAAAAAGTTGGATAAATGGACGCTGCAAGAATTGAACTATAATTTAAAAAATCGTCGTTTTCAGGTGTCTCATATGCTCCTTTTTGCGCAACAAAAACGATCTATTTCTTGAGCAGATTGTGACGTGTGATGAGATGTGGATCCCCTGACAACCTGCGACATTCGGCACAGAGGTTGGATGCCAGAGAAGCTTCACAACATTTCCTGGAGCCGAAATTGCACCATAAAAAGGTTATAGACTGTTTGGTGGTCTGCGGCCAGTCTCATCCATCACAGCTTCTTGAATCCGGGCGATTACGGCGGAGATGTACTGCTGACAAATTGACGAAATGCACCAGAAGCTCCAACGTATGTGCCCGAGATTGGTCCATATGAAAATACCAATTATCCTCCATGACAACGCTCGCCCACATGTTGCTCAACATTCTATGCTGTGGATCTATATTAAAAAACTTTGTTAAACTTTGTGACATATTTCCATTCTATGGAGGTCAAGTGCGAACGAAGATCCCATTATTTTATTATACCATATTTCTTCAAACTGAAACATAATTATCAAAGTATACTTACGCAGATAGATATGAAAAGTCTTTATTAAAGTTTGTGCCTATCTCCATTCTATGGAGGCCAGGCGCGAACGCAGACCCCACAATTTTATTATACCATCCCTATTTAAGTTATAACATACTTATCAAAGTATTCTTATGCACATCTATATCAAAAACACTTGTAAAGGTTTTTTTTTATTTTTAATTTTTTTATTTCCATACTTTGTGGACCAGGAGCGAACGCAGACCCCAGAATTTTAATGAACCTACGTTCTGCCAGATCAAACATACCCATTCCTGTGTCACGATACGTCTTCTATCATTATATGTAATCAGTTTTTTAAAATAGTCAACCATATAGGAACCTATTCGTGACCAGACACACACACACATTCAGCTTTATATATATATATATATATATATATATATATATATATATATATATATATATCTGTTCGATTCTAAATGTATTATTGTAGTTAACAGTTAACACAGAATGAAGTACATTCTTTTTAAAGCAAACGACACCAAAATAAAGTGAAACAAAATCCAGAGGTAATCATATTGAAACTTTAAACTTTTCCATGCATTTTGATATATATATATATATATATATATATATATATATATATATATATATATATATAGCACTCCAGCGACAAAACAAAAAACAGATTAAAACTACAAGAATAAAAAAAAAACAACAAAAGCAAATAGATGAAAGAAGGAAATGATTGTTAATAAGATGCGATGGCGACTCAACTTGGTAAAGTAAGGGTTACAGTTAGTTATTTATGGCATATCAGTCCCTTTACGATCATTGAAAATCGAAACACATGTTGTATTGTTAACGATTTATTAAGGACGATTTTATATTTTCCTAAATGCCAGAAGTGTTGCTTTATATTCTTCTCAACGATATAGTTTATATATATATATATATATATATATATATATATATATATATATATATATATATATATATATATATATATATATATATATATATGTAATTGCACACAATATATACACTAACTCAAACACTAACGTCCGGATATGATTTTAATGGGCAACATACATTTTCGACAACTACAGTTTCTCGTTCCTCCTAACTTCATTAGTAAGCGTTTTTCCTTCTTTTTTTTCTGTTACACTTTTGACGCGTTTTATATAATCCTTCGAAATCGACGATCCGGGCGTTTTATGCAATCGCGTGTATGGACATCGCACTATTTCATATCATTCTGCCATCTAAAATTGTTTCCACGAAAATCACTTATTCAGCAAAATCATTGTCAAGCATTAATTCGAGGTGCTGTATCCCAGCACGGCCAAGTCGAGTTTTCCTACGCCCATGCGTGATGCATGTTGGCACGTGGATTATATTGGCCGCTGGCAACAGAAAGTTTATGTGAGAAATTTTTCATCATAATAAGTGAATTTGGCATAGCCGGGTTCATAATATCCCAAGAACAGTCACGCATTCGATAGTACGTTAAAGCGAACAAGAACAAGAAAAGGAAGGTGATATTTATAGGAATAGACAAGTGTAACATTCTAAACGTTAAACACAAATTCGTACATTCTCGTTTACGCGAGTACTTTTGTACACGTACGCTCTTTTTGCCAGTGAGCGATGAAAAAGACAAACCAACAAACAAAGTATTTTTATATATACGCAGGTTGTTTACTGCTGGTCTTTCTTTCATAGTTTTCCTTTTCATTGTCCATAACTGACTGTGAGCCCCGCGTGGGTTTCTCTGTGTAGCTAGACGAACAAATACGCTCGTGCATGGTAACATAATGCAGATTTGATGGCGTCAAAAAGTTTTATTTATTTATTTAGAAAAAGAGAGGCAGTTTTTTTTTAAGTGTGGCGAAACCAATATCTTATAAACTAATTACTGCTTAATTTGTTTATTCTAATTTAGTTTTCATGATGGGATTGAGAGACGCAGACGGACAAGATTTCGAGATAATTATTGTTAATATCATCTCTGCGTCTCGCATCAATAACGCCACAAACAGATCGATTTGCGTTTTTCTTAAGGTTATGCTCACATGTACTATGTAACTCTTGTCAATATTCATACTAGTAAATATAATCGGTACTTACTGGCGTAGGGTCCGAGGACATAAGAGAAGACCATGAGGAGTTGAACATAAGTACAACTGAAGGCGTAAACCACAAGTGAAAAGATAGAAACAAAAAGGTAGACTGTGGAAATAAAAACAATAGGAAGAGAGGAGTAAAGAATAGGGAAGATAAAGAAAAAAGGAAGTAATTAGAAGAAGGGAAATGGGGAAATAGGTAAAATTTGATAGAGAGATAGAACAAGAGTGTTGCAATAAAAAGCTAACAGAAAATGAGACTAAGGAAATAAATGGCGAATAATACAGAGTAAAAGAAAGGGATAGAGTATAAATGATAGTGGGTGAAGAAGAAAAGATTGAAACACATAAAATAGGGAATGACTTTTAGAAAAATGCGAGTGACTAAACGAGAGGGTTTCTGTTTATTTTGGTTCATTTTACAGAAAATCAACTTCATTAATGACTAGCATGGGCGCCCGGCGTTGCCCGGGTGTTTGGATGTGTGTGTGTTGTGCAAAAAACACAAAAGTGGTTGTAGGAAGGTAGGATCGAACCCGTACCATGAAGGAGGAAAAGAACAGGAAAAAAAAGTGATGTGTTTGCTGATACGACCACCGCCAAACCGGAAGTGACGTAGGTTTAAATGAAGGCTAGATAATCGAATAGAGGGGACGACTTTCGAAAATATCGGCAAAAAATGCAACCCTCCCTGTAGAAAAGTGCCCAGTTTAGGGTGAACAAATTAATGTTTTTAGCCAATATTTTGGTATTTGTCGTCTGAAGAGTGAAGCTTCAAAACGATATTGATCTTGGTAAAATCCGTCGATTCTGTCAAAAGTTTTAGGCAGACATGCAGACATACATACATACATTTATATATTGGTAACTCAAATTTTGGACCACAGCCAATTAAAAAGCTTGCCCTATCTCTGAATACCCTTTATGTAAAATTTCAAATGTTTAGACCAGAAATTGTCTGAGTAATTTGGTAGAGAACGCAGAGGTAAAAATATTTTAAAACTTTGATCCCTATTATGAGCCCCCTTCACATTTATTGCTTTGGGCTCAAATCAAGTTATTTAGTTAGACCCATGTCCAAGGAACCTATATCTAAAATTTCAATTGTTTATACTTAAAATTGACGGAGGAATTTGGTAGAATTCTCCAAGGTCAAATCGTTGAACGTTGACCTTTTACCAGGCAAATTTTTGGCCGAAAACGGATTACAAAGATTTTCCGAAATTTCGATACCCTGTATATCAAATTTCGAGTTTGTAAACTGAAAATTGACAGAGTTATTGCGTAGGGAAATGTACACAGACAGACAAACAGACAGACACTTTCACTTTTATAGATATACTAGCAGTTTCGCCCGGCTTTGCTCGGGCCCTATGTACTATTCATAACTTTATGTGCAAATGCATGTATAGAAATGTGTGAATATGTACGGTAGAGATGTGTACACAGACAGACAGACAGACATTTTCACTTTTATAGATATATAGATATTGGACGCAATATATAATATATATATATATATATATATATATATATATATATATATAAGTGAAAGTGTCTGTGTGTCTGTGTACATTTCCCTACGCAATAACGCTGTCAATTTTAAGCCTACAGATTCGAAATTTGATATACAGCGTACTGAGATTTGGAAAAATCTATGTGATTGGTTTTCGGACAAAAATTTGGCGATAAAGGGGTCAAAGTTCAACGATTCGACCTTTGAGAACTCTACCAAACTTCTCCGTCAATTTTGGGTTTAAACACGTCAAAGTTTAGATATAGGTTCCTTGGATATGGATCTAACTTAATAACTTGATTTGAGCCCAAAAGAATAAATGTTAAGGGGTCAAAAAAGGGGTCAAAGTTTAAAAAAATTGACCTCTGTGGTCTCTTCCAAATTACTCAGACAATTACTTGTCTAAATATTTGAAATTTTACATAAAGGGTATTCAGAGATAAGGCAAGCCTTTTCATTAGTTTGGGTCGAAAATTTTTAGTTACCAATATATAAATGTATGTATGTATGTATGTTTGCATGTCTGCCTAAAACTTTCAATAGAGGCGATAGATTTTACCAAGATCAGTATTGTTTTGAAGTTCGACCTTTCATGCGACAAATACCGAAAAATTGGCTAAAAACATTAATATCTTCCACTTCAACTAGGCACTTTTCTACAGAGGGGGGTCAATGTTTTCGCCGATATTTTTTAAAGTTATCCTCTCCTTTAGACTGTCTAGCCTTAATTTAAAAAAAATGTCACTTCCGGTTTGGCGGTGGTCGTAACAGCATAGACATTAGGTTTTTACCCCGTTCTTTTCCTCCTTCGTGGTACGAGTTCGAGCCTGCCTTCCTACTTCCACATTTTTTTTGTTCATTAGACACATCCAAACACCCGAGCAACGCCGGGCCGAGTTGCTAGTATAATATATAATAATGATTTAAAAAGTAAAAAAAAAGAAAAAAAGAGTCGTGCGTCATCACCGAGAATGGAAACCAAAACGTTCAGCTCACGATTTAATTTTGCCTCTGCCGTCAATGAATGGGCTATGAATACATGTTTACTGCAAGGCTAAAAATTAAAGCATGAACCAATAGCTACTACGTTCGTAATGCCGGCGTTCGACCTTCACCTGGCAAATTTCATTTTTCTTAATTTTCATACTTTTGCACCCATTTTTCCGGGCTAAAACCAAAATATAAAGCTTCACATAGATTCAAATACCTTATATATGAAGTTTCATGTCTGTAGACCAACAATTTTTGGAAGAGTTTGCTAGGCAAAATTTGTTAAACAAAAATACATAAATATATATGGAAACAAGTTTGTGTTTTCTATAAACTTTTTACGCAAATATGCAAGTATAAATAATGTAGACTATCAGCATGAATAGTAATAGTTAACTAAAGATGATTATCCCATAAGAAAACCGAATAAACTAATAGAGAATTAATTAAAATGAATGTTTAAAAGAATATGCAAACAGGCTAGATCTTTTGCTAGTGAATGCAATTCCACGAGCTATATATAAGAAAATTGTATTTTCTTTTCAAATAAATAGAGAAAGAGTTTTTAATATAAGTATCAATGCACAAAAAACGGATTTATAGGAGTATAGAAGATAGATAGATCAATTGCAATTAATTAAATACGATTTTTATTTAAGTCAGAGTTGAGAAATTTCGAAGTTCGTGCCTTCTACAAAGAAGAGAAGCAGAACAAGGAGAATCTTCATTTATTGTCTTTCGTCTCTGTTGTGGATATATTTTTTCATTCTGCCTATCTGCCTCTCTCGAATTACACGATATTGATGAATGTTGCAAACACTTACATGACGTGCATTACACAGAAATGTCGTAATTTAATAAATAAACTGTGGGAAAGTCAAGCGTATTAAAGACCAAGAAAAACTTTATGACCTTATTCAAAAAATATGATAGACCATAAATCTATTACAGTATTGTTTAAGTAATTTGAAGCTGCGTCTACTTGAAAATTGTCATATTTTAGGAAAATGTTTTATTAAGTAATTTCTACTGTCACCAAATATGGTCTTACTTTTAATCTACGATCATTTGTTCTCAAAATGGACGCATTTTTGTCTAAGCGAGCATATATAGAGAGAAATTACAGACAAACATTACATATACATGTATATATATATATACATTTAATATATATATGTACATATACATTTAATATATATATATACACATATGTATACATATATTTATACATATACATATATATACATATAGATATATATACATTAAATATATATATATATGTACATATACATTAAATATATAAATATACACACATATGTATACATATATATATATATAAATATACATATATATACATATGGATATATATACATTAAATATATATATATACACACATCTATATATATAAATATGTATACATATATATATAAATATACATATATATACATATGGATATATATATATACATTGAATATATATATATGCATACACACATATATATACATATGGATATATATACATTAAATATATATATATATATGCATATATACACATATACGTATGGATATATATATATACATTAAATATATATATATACATATATACACACACATACATATGGATATATATACATTAAATATATATATATATGCATATGTACACACATATATATATATACATATGGATATATATACATATATATACACACACACATATATATATACATATGGATATATATATACATATATATATACACACACACATATATATATACATATGGATATATATATATACATATATATACACACACATATATATATACATATGTATATATATATATACATATATACACACACACATATATATGAAGTATGTGTGAGAGAATATATAATTATTTCCACTGCCAGACAACATTGCAGCCAGCAAGAGCCACGAAAGCCAAGAAACCGGAAGTCCAAGACTCGAGTTTCGCCATCATTTTTTATTCTCCCCTTCAGTACATGTTATGATATTCTTTTCATTCAGGAACCAGTTAGAACACAGCATTTGTCGAATGAAAGTGTGAGTATTTTTCAGTAAAATCAGTCTTTGAAGTTTTCTCGGCGTTTTTCGAGAATTCATGGCGAAACACATAAGGCTAGATTAAGTAGGCGATTCATCCACATCCAACAGAGGAGGATAAGGAAAATTGGTCGTAAACCAATCTCAACGCTCAAGCAAGGTAGATGACTTCTTGAGATTGAAGAGAACAGTTTTTCTTTGATTACGATTGAAGATCACATTAAAAAAATCTATGATATTTTCGAAATTATAAAAAAAAATAATTTCAAAACAAAAATCATACATTAGAACAGCAACACATTTTAATTATTGTAGTAGTACACTTTTGAATTTTAAACAGAAAACATTGAAAAAATATAGAAAATGTTAATCTAGATGCCCCTTCTTTACAGAGCTAAATTATAAAAATATTGACTTTGAAATTCTTTTTTAAAAAAATTACACAATAGTGAACCCTCTTAGCAACTTTAGTTTATATATATATATATATATATATATATATATATATATATATATATATATATTATATGAAATAAAACACTTTGTTGCATTAATAAGAATTTAAAGAAATATTTCGTCTCAAATTTAAACATTTTTCTTGAATTTTGATTTATTAATTAAAAAACATTTATTTTTCATAGATATGAATAACCTTTTTTAATTATTAGATATGGTATGGCTTTAATTTATGAAAATTGTTTTTTCTACATCAGGAAATAATTAAGTATAATATTATCTCCTACAATTTATATGTTTGATTAAATTCTTTTCAGCTGGGGATGCCAGACCTTGGAGACAATTTCTACTAAGGTTACGTCTTTTTTTTTTGTCCGATATCACTATGCCAGGTTCAATAGCTCTATGTCCCGGAAATGTAGCTATAGAAATTGCTTCGTCATAGCGGATGATGTATGACTTATTTCCAACTGATTGAAAAACGAAAAAAAATCCCCATTTCACTTTTCAAAACAATTTCTATAGCTACATTCCTAGGACATGAAGCTATTGAACCTGACATAGTGATATTAGACAAAGAAAAAGACGTAACCTTAGTAGAAATATATATATATATATATATATATATATATATATATATATATATATATATATATATATATATATAAATGATACTGGATTAAGCTGAAATGGAAATGATAAAATACCAAGATCTTATGTACGATATGAAAAGAAACTGGAATCTTAGGAAGATCTCCACTAGTTCAGTAATTATAGGAGAAACCTGACCCATTAAAAAATTTTAAAAATTACCTGGAAAATATACTCTGTGAACTAAGTGCAAGAGAGACACAAACATCGCTCTTAAAGGGATTGTTAAAATCTTAAAAGATATATTGGTATGGCTATTTAAGATAGTGAGTGAAGGTCTAGCATCCCCAGCTAAAAATAAATAAAAAATTGAAAAAACTGTATAAAAAATTGAAGGAAAAATAAAATAAAAGTCAGTTTTGTTGATGTCCAACACTGTTTAATTTCTTGCACCATTCATTTTCTAAAATGAAAAAAAAATTAAAATGATGTTCTATTTTTATCAGTTTATATTTCAATTTTAGTTTATAATACAATACAAGCAATGCTATCTTAGACCATATAAATTAAAAAATAAAATATATTGCTCTGAATTCATTTTCAGTCATTAATTAACATATAGTCCACATCCCAGCGCAACGTTTGTAAGAGTTTAATTTTCCCGCAGATTATACCAAATCACTATCACTACAATGGAAGATAAAATAAGTGCAGCAAAAAAAAAAAAAACGACAAAGATGAAGGCATCAGCAGTTACGAACTGAAGAAAGGGATAATATCAAATTTCAAAAGAAGAGACATAATGAGACAACAAATAATACGAATCAACAAGATAGACAAGTTTATTTGGAAAATAAAAAAGCCTGAGGAAAGGAAAAAAGAAAGAGTGTGAATATAGAAGAAAGACCAAATATCTCGTATTATTTTAGAGATGACATAATTGACATTTGCTCATTTTGTATAGCACTTAGATTTCTAGGAGAAACATTGAATTGTTGCCAAAGAGGAAACGTTTCTCTTCCTCCCCTAGAAGATTATCCTCCTGAACTCCGAAGTTACTCGAAAGCAATGACCATTTCAGATCTAATACATGCAATTACAACTGATCATTTGCATCATTTGGAGCAAATATAGTCAGCCCTCCTGGAAGAGGTCCCTAGTTATTTCGCTTACAAGACTAAACCTATATTTATTCCAGTACTTTGCGCCCAAATAATCAAGAAGACAAAATATGGACAAATTTACATTTTAGACTCATCTGAAATACCTCAACTCAGGTGCAATTTACTAGAAAATAATAAATGTACTCAAAGTGTCTTTGAGATTATAGCTAGAGTTATGGAGAATAATACTTATGTGTATACTTACAAAAACATGAAGGCGATTGAATTCGAAGAGGAAGCACGTGCTATCATAGAAAATGTACCGCCAAGGAGTTTTCGATAGATTTCACCGCTAATTCAAATATAAGAAGATTTAAAAATCCAATAAACACACGAAATAACTGCAGTATTTGTTGGTGAGGATTGCGCTCAACCTGCTAAGAGAGATATTATTGTTTATCCACATGGTAAAGCAAACCAACGGATATGTTGTCTGTCTTGCAACTTGGACCCCAAGATATATCCCATATTATTTCAAAATGGTGAACAAGGCTGGCACATAACATGCAGCATAACCCAGAACGGCAAACAAGAGTTCGTAATAAAGTGACAATGCAAGAGTATTACAATTATCGCTTTGCAATTAGAGATGAATTCAGTATTATCTATAAATCTGGTAAACTAATCCAACAATATGCAGTTGTTGCATATGTGAAAGTTGAAGGTTGCAGATATAACTTCATTAGAGGTCATCAAAGTCAACTAAGAGCTGCTCAATATTCTGGCTTAGGCGATTAGGATTACCACCCTCATTCCTTTCCAAAAAATGAGGGGGCTAATCCTGGTGTATCAATTATTCTATCATTTTGATTTTCAGGAAGGTCTAGGAATTTCCAACAACTTTATCAAGATGCAATGGCAGTTTTCTGTAAATGCGAGAAACCAGACATATTTCTTATATACACATGTGTAATCCAAGATGTCCAAACATAGTAAACTACTTGGGATCATCAGAACGTCCACAAAATCAACCTGACTTAATATCACATGTGTATCATGCACATCTAGATGAACTTTTGAAATGCATTAAAAACAAACTGGGAATTCTATTCACATATGTTTATGTTACTGAATTTTAAAAAGAGGCCTTGCACACAGCTACATGCTCATTATGTTGCGAGACCAGGATAAACTCAGAACAGTTCAACAAACTGATGCAACTGTGTCAGCAGAGATGCTTAGACCTAAAGATC
The DNA here is from genome assembly GCF_053919585.1 of Euprymna scolopes. Taxonomy (NCBI): domain Eukaryota; kingdom Metazoa; phylum Mollusca; class Cephalopoda; order Sepiida; family Sepiolidae; genus Euprymna; species Euprymna scolopes. The sequence continues at coordinate 89,019,567 of NC_136511.1, read as the reverse complement.
CAGAGCTTCGTGATTTAGTTAAGTCTTTAATAGTACATGGTCCAAATTCATTATAATATTGTAATTTTAAAATTTGTTTTTAATTATATTTTCACCACAAACAAGGCACATTGCCACTTTGGAGTAGGGGGCTACTATCAGGGGCAGCAAATACTGGGACACTATGTTGGGATTTGGGCAGCAAGATGTCGGTTCATGTTACACTTGAACTTCTGCATGTCAGTACAGTTAGGGAAGCAGGAACCTGGAATGGAATTCCAGAGTCTAGCGGTTCTGGGGAAGAAACTACTCCAGTAGAAAGATCTTTTACATATAGGGGTCTCTACTGTGTGGGGGTGGCATTTAGCTGCCTGTAGGGTTTGTCGAGGGTTCTACGTCGTGGGGGCACAAGTGTCTACAGTTCGTCAGAGCATCCAGCATTAAAATACTTGTGAAACAGGCAGAGGGATGCAACGTTTCGTCGATGGGACAGAGGCTGAAGCTTAGATACCAGTTCAGGGCCTATCAGATTGGCAACTCTCTTTTGAACCTTGTCTAGGAGCAAGAGACTAGTAGCAGATGCACCAGCCCAAATGTGACAAGAATACTCCATACATGGGCGAATGGTGGCCTTATAGAGGTACTTTCAGGTGTAAGTAGTTTTCTAGCACGGTAGAGGGAGCCTACCTTTTTCGCAGCGGCCCTGGCAATGTTTTCAATATAATTGTTCCAACTCATGTTTCCTGTGAACGTTAGCTCAAGGAGTTTGAAAGATGTACTCTCAGACAGGGAGTCACTGGCCATTGCTATTGGTGGCAGAGAAGGTTTCTTGCAATTATTGAAGGAAACCAGTTTAGTGGTCGCAGCATTAAATGTGACCATCCATTTATGTCTCCATTCCACTACAGATTGGATTCATCCTTTAGTGTTTTTGCCATTTCTTTAGATATGTGTTCATTTGTTTTCCTGTCATGCCTGTTATAGAGTGTAGTGTCATCAACATATATACCCATCTCAGAGGCAGTTTTGTCGGGGAGGTCATTAATAAATATTAGGAACTTAGATAAGAGAAAAATCCAGGTTATCCTTGACGGTCGCACATCTAAACAATATGATATAAATGCGGGAGTGACTCAGGGGTCTATCCTTGGACCTCTGTTATTCCTAATATTCATAAATGACCTCCCTGACAAAATAGATCTGTGAGATGGGTATATATGTTGACGACACCACGCTTTATAACAGACACGACAGGAAAACAAATGAACACATATCTAAAGAAATGGCAGAAACACTAGAGAAAGACCTCCGATCCGTAGTGGAATGGGGACAAACATGGATGGTCACCTTCAATGCTGCCAAGACTAAACTTGTTTCCTTCAATAATTACAAGAAACCTTCCCTACCGCCAGTAGCAATGGCCACTGACTTTTTATCTGAAAGTACATCTTTTAAACTCCTCGGTCTAACATTCACAGGAAACATGAGTTGGAACAATTACATTGAGAACATTGCCAGGACCGCTGCGAAGAAGGTGGGTTCTCTCTACCGTGCTAGAAAGCTATTAACGCCTGAAAGTATCCTATGCCTCTATAAGGCCACCATTCGCCCATGTATGTAGTATTGTTGTCTTATTTGGATGGTGCATCTGCGACTAGTCTCTCGCTCCTAAACAAGGTTCAAAAGAGAGTTGTCAATCTGATAGGTCAACTGTCAACTAAACTTAAGCCTCTATCATATCGACGAAATGTTGCATCCCTCTGCCTGTTCTACAAGTACTTTAATCGTGAATTATCTGACGAATTGCAAGCACTTGTGCCCCCTCGACGTAAATACCCCCGATAAACCCGACAAGCAGTAGAGATCCCTAGATGTAAGAGAGCCTTCTACTACAGTAGATTCTTCCTCAGAACAGCTATACTTTGGAATTCCCTTCTGGGTCCCTGCTTCCCCGATTGTACTGACATGCAGAAGTTCAAGTGTAACGGGAACCGACATCTTGCTGCCCAACTTCCTACACAGTACCCCTGATGCTTATGTCCCTGATAGTAGCCCCCTACAACAAAATGGCAATGTGCCTTGTTTGGGGTGAAAATACAATAAAAAAATACTCACCCCGAAAAAGCAAAGCTGGAAGTAAGAAAACTCAGGCTACACCTAATAAGTACCACCCATTCACAAGACCCGGATCCCCTACAAGCCCGTCCTACACTTCGGCGGGAAACATTGGTCGAGTCAATGTTTTTACAAATATAAGTACTGCAACGAATGTGGCAGGAAAGGCCACAAAGCGACCCAGTGCAGGAAGAACAAGGTCAAGGACAGCGGTCCACAGACTAGATCCGACTTGTATTCGGATAAGAACCGGCGCAAATATGTCACAGTTAACATCGCGAATAAAACTGTGCATCTACAATTCAATTCCGGATCAGACCTGTCCATCATTATCCTTAAGACATGGAAAAAGCTAAGGAAACCAACCATGCGGAAGACGAACAAATCAGCTCGAGCTGTGACAGGCGATAAAGTGGAATTTCAGGGAGCGCTCACAATCCCAAGTGACCTTAAATGGTGTTACTAAAAAAGTGAAAGTGTATGTACATAGAACATCCGAAAACCTGTTCAGTACTGATTGGATGGAGCGATTCGAATTGTGGGACCAACTTATGAATAAATTCTGTCATAGGGTAGAAGACTCATCTCCGGAAGCACAACAACTGAAAACGAGTTAAAAGAGGAATTTCCAGAAGTGTTCCCCCAGAACAAGGAAAATGTATAAGATTCGAACTAAAAGAAAATAATCTGCCCGTTTTCAAGAAGAAACGTAACGTCCCACTTGCAGCAACAAAATTAAATTATTTTTTATGGAATATTATATCCATAAAGGATAGTACGATCCCTGTAGGGAATCTTAAGTGGGGATCACAATGCGCATCAGAGAAAAATATAAAAAGCAACCAAATGTAATTATGAATTCATTTCAACGTGCTAAGGTCTTTATAATAGTTTACTCATTTGTTGAGTTGACAGCTATTTATAATGAGATTATATTGATTTTTAACGAGGTTTTATTTATTTTTTAAACTTATATGTATTCACACACGTATATAACAAATATAAGAAACAGTGTATACGTTTATATATATATATATATTATATATATTATATATATATATATATATATATATATATATATATATATATATATAGGCAAGCAAACTGATTTCATTCTATAAAGTCAGGAGTTAGAGAGATAAATAAAATGCTCAGGTTTGATATATTGAAGAGGCGAGACGATAGAATCTTATTTCATGGCCAAAAGCAAGAAATATAAAAAGATTTTAAAAGCTGTGCTGTCTACCGCACACATTATTGCTATTGGGGGAAATGGATTCTGCATATTCTTGCCTTTTATGAATCTCTTGACTATAATAAAAGATAATGAAAGATAAGGTAGTGTCGTATAATGAGATGGCCAACTTGTATTAAAGTCTAAGTAGAGAAAACGTTTGAAAGTATATAGGAAGCTGTCTCTATAATGATATATGTCAAGGGTATGTAAAAATTAGAGGTTAGAATACACCGGGAAATTACAAATCTCTTGAAATCACATTTTATCTAACTCAATTGATGTGTGCGTTTTTGCTGCTTTTGAACATTTCTTTTTTCCAGCTACTTTGTCACAAAAAGAATATTTGACAAAACATACAACAGGTTTTTGATGAATGCGGAAAATAACTAACTTTTTTAGTGAAACACAATAAAAGATAATAAGACAAATGTAAAAATACATCAATAATATAATTAAGCACATAAATCTTGCAATTTAAAAATGTTCACATATATTATATATATATATACACCTATATATTTCTATATCTATACATATATATATATATTTATATACATATATATTTATCTATATATATATATATAGTTTATATATATGTTTATATATTTTATACATTTATAATTATATTTATATATATATATATAATAATCTATATATCTATTTAAATATACAGTGTGTGTCTGATATTTGAGAATATATATTTCCTTTTTAAAAATAATAAAAAAATACAAACAAAAACATCGGTATAACAAAAGTCACTTTTTTGTACATAAACTAAAATATTTTTTGACTTTATTTAAAAAAATCGCCCGCAGCATCAATTACAGCTTCTATTTGAGACCTAAACCGTTGGCAGGCACGTTTAGGATTTTAGCATTACTCTGACTATGGATGCTTTCAGAGAATCTTTAGTCTTATGAGGTGGTTTATTAACATCTCTCCAAACAACGCCCCACACATAATAATCAAACAGATTTAGGTCTGGAGAGCTTGGAGGCCACAAATTGGGAGTAATGTGATCATGGAAATTCTCTGCTAACTATTCTTGTGTGTTCTGAGCCTTATGTGCCGGTGTAGAGTCTTGTTGAAAGATGTAGTGTCTCCATTTCTCACTCTATCAATCCAAGGCTTCACAACAGTACTCAGGACTACAATGTAAGCAGCGGTTGCTGTAAATCTTATGTGCATGACTCTTGGAACTGCAGAAGGGTCAGCACATAGCCATCTGTCATTTCTGCGGGTTATCTTTTGGTCTTGGTCCATTTTTTTTTTCGTCTGAACCCCGCCCCCCCTAAAAAAAAAATGTGCTACTCAACAGGATGTTTCAGTTTGCTTAAAAGCATCTTGGATCTTACCAACCGATTTTCTTTGGTGTCCTCGGAGATAAATTGGCCTCTCTTCAGCACATACGACTTATATCTAAGATTTTCATGACAAGTCCATTAAGATCTTTTGCAATTGACCTCATTGACTTTTGAGGGCTCTCATCAATGATGTTCTGAACTCTTTGAACAAATTCAGGTATTCTTATGCTGTCAGAGCGTTGTTGATGCTTTTTGCGTTTAGCAACTGGAGAAATTGGACCAGTTTTGTCCTCTAATACTTTGCGAACTTTAAAGACAGACGATCGGGCAACTTTTAGAAATTGTGCAATTTGCAAATCACTGTTCTGCCATCATTGCAGCTATTACTCATTTCCTGAATTATATTAATATCTGTCAGAATACATTTTCTAAAAGAAACAATAAAAAAGATTAAATAATAGATAAAAGAGATGAAAAAAGTGACGTTCTCTAATACCAGACGCACCCTGTATTATTAGAGATATTTAAATATATATTTATAAATTTATTTTTACATCTTTAAGCCCCTCTCCTTGGGTAGAGCACTGTCGTAAAATAATTTAACCTGCTGCTTAATAAGTGGTATGTCAGTCTCTCTGTTTGTCTGTGAATAAACAAGCAGTAAAGACTGTGCACAAGTATTAATATAAATGGGTATTGGATGAGTTCGTTTAAAGACATTGATCTCAGGTATCAGATTTTAGAACTACCGATTATCAACTAGATGCTTGTATGTTCAATCCATGGCGAGAGATGGGTGCATTGATACATTGAAACAGTCTGTAATATGATGAATATATATATATATATATATATATATATATATATATATATATATACACACTAGCAAAAGTACCCGTCGTTGACTGGGTTCAAAAACAGCCTACAGAAAATGGACTCTGATTTATGAAAGTATGATAGGTTATGAAAAGGAAGGGTTGTAAAGAGATAGCTTCGAACCTCCACTACCTTGCAGCGTTGAAATTCTGCACCTAGGATTAAATTCCTCGTTTTCTTTCGACGGACGTACTGCTTACCATCACTGCCTAGCCTATTTAACTTGCTTTCGTCGCTAAAATCACTTTCGACTAATATGAAGAGTCATGATCTTCATTGCATCTTACGACGTCCAGCTAACGCTTTCAGCCTAGCAAATTTTATTCATTTAGTCTGTTCTTTAATGTAAAAAGAGGGTACTTTTTAACAAGATTACACTGTTGTTGGATTTGGGGAGCCGTTTCAAATCTGTTTCTGAAGCAGCGGATCTTGATAGAATTGTCTTCCCTGTAATAAGTAACTCTAGGACGACCAGATTTAGGGGCATAATAAACACTGCCGGTGTTTTAGGATTTGCACAGTTATTCGTACCGTTTTCTCATCACAATTTAATCTGCGACCAATTTCTCGATTGAATAAACCAGAAAGGTAAGAATTAATGAGTTCTTGACAATCGCTACGAGAAACTCTAGATATATGGACTAAATGTTACGTTGTATAACGTAGAAACAAAAATAATTACGATTAGAAATGCAAAAAGGTGGATATTTTAAAATGGTTTTAAACCCATTTGTTGCTGAGGAGTTTCTTCTTGCCTTCTCGATTTGAACCTATTTTTTAAATTGACGTGAACACTAGGATACTTCAATTACAAGTAAAATATGAAAAACAGGTGAAATTATAGAGGAATAAAATATGAAAAACAGATGAAATTATAGAGGAATAAAATATGAAAAACATGAAATTATAGAGGAATAAAATATGAAAAACAGATGAAATTATAGAGGAATAAAATATGAAAAACAGATGAAATTATAGAGGAATAAAATATGAAAAACAGATGAAATTATAGAGGAATAAAATATGAAAAACAGATGAAATTATATGGGAATAAAATATGAAATACAGATGAAATTATAGAGGAATAAAATATGAAAAACAGATGAAATTATAGAGGAATGAAATATGAAAAACAGATGAAATTATAGAGGAATAAAATATGAAAAACAGATGAAATTATAGAGGAATAAAATATGAAAAACAGGTGAAATTATAGAGGAATAAAATATGAAAAACAGATGAAATTATAGAGGAATAAAATATGAAAAACAGATGAAATTATAGAGGAATAAAATATGAAAAAGATGAAATTATAGAGGAATAAAATATGAAAAACAGATGAAATTATAGAGGAATAAAATATGAAAAACAGGTGAAATTATAGAGGAATAAAATATGAAAAACAGATGAAATTATAGAGGAATAAAATATGAAAAACAGATGAAATTATAGAGGAATAAAATATGAAAAACAGATGAAATTATAGAGGAATAAAATATGAAAAACAGATGACATTATAGAGGAATAAAATATGAAAAACAGATGAAATTATAGAGGAATAAAATATGAAAAACAGATGAAATTATAGAGGAATAAAATATGAAAAACAGATGAAATAATAGAGGAATAAAATATGAAAAACATGAAATTATAGAGGAATAAAATATGAAAAACAGGTGAAATTATAGAGGAATAAAACATGAAAAACAGATGAAATTATAGAGGAATAAAATATGAAAAACAGATGAAATTATAGAGGAATAAAATATGAAAAACAGATGAAATTATAGAGGAATAAAATATGAAAAACAGATGAAATTATAGAGGAATAAAATATGAAAAACAGATGACATTATAGAGGAATAAAATATGAAAAACAGGTGAAATTATAGAGGAATAAAATATGAAAAACAGATGAAATTATAGAGGAATAAAATATGAAAAACAGATGAAATTATAGAGGAATAAAATATGAAAAACAGATGAAATTATAGAGGAATAAAATATGAAAAACAAATGAAATTATAGAGGAATAAAATATGAAAAACAGATGAAATTATAGAGGAATAAAATATGAAAAAGATGAAATTATAGAGGAATAAAATATGAAAAACAGGTGAAATCATAGAGGAATAAAATATGAAAAACAGATGAAATTATAGAGGAATAAAATATGAAAACCAGATGAAATTATAGAGGAATAAAATATGAAAAACAGATGAAATTATAGAGGAATAAAATATTAAAAACATGAAATTATAGAGGAATAAAATATGAAAAGCAGGTGAAATTATAGAGGAATAAAATATGAAAAACAGATGAAATTATAGTAGAATAAAATATGAAAAACAGATGAAATTATAGAGGAATAAAATATGAAAAACAGATGAAATTATAGAGGAATAAAATATGAAAAACAGATGAAATTATAGAGGAATAAAATATGAAAAACAGATGAAATTATAGAGGAATAAAATATGAAAAACATGAAATTATAGAGGAATAAAATATGAAAAACAGATGAAATTATAGAGGAATAAAATATGAAAAACAGATGAAATTATAGAGGAATAAAATATGAAAAACAGATGAAATTATAGAGGGATAAAATATGAAAAACATTAAATTATAGAGGAATAAAATATGAAAAGCAGGTGAAATTATAGAGGAATAAAATATGAAAAACAGATGAAATTATAGTAGAATAAAATATGAAAAACAGATGAAATTATAGAGGAATAAAATATGAAAAACAGATGAAATTATAGAGGAATAAAATATGAAAAACAGATGAAATTATAGAGGAATAAAATATGAAAAACAGATGAAATTATAGAGGAATAGAATATGAAAAACATGAAATTATAGAGGAATAAAATATGAAAAACATGAAATTATAGAGGAATAAAATATGAAAAACATGAAATTATAGAGGAATAAAATATGAAAAACATGAAATTATAGAGGAATAAAATATGAAAAACAGATGAAATTATAGAGGAATAAAATATGAAAAACAGATGAAATTATAGAGGAATAAAATATGAAAAACAGATGAAATTATAGAGGAATAAAATATGAAAAACAGATGAAATTATAGAGGAATAAAATATGAAAAACATGAAATTATAGAGGAATAAAATATGAAAAACAGGTGAAATTATAGAGGAATAAAATATGAAAAACAGATGAAATTATAGAGGAATAAAATATGAAAAACAGATGAAATTATAGAGGAATAAAATATGAAAAACAGATGAAATTATAGAGGAATAAAATATGAAAAACAGATGAAATTATAGAGGAATAAAATATGAAAAACATGAAATTATAGAGGAATAAAATATGAAAAACAGGTGAAATTATAGAGGAATAAAATATGAAAAACAGATGAAATTATAGAGGAATAAAATATGAAAAACAGATGAAATTATAGAGGAATAAAATATGAACAGATAAAATTATAGAGGAATAAAAGGCGAATAAAATGAGGTATACGTTGTTTAAATAATTACATTCAATTAAGCTTAAATTTGCGGTTTTTCAAAAAATGACAAGTGTGGACTTCTTTTTGGCGGCACTGTATATATATTTATTTTTTACAAGGTGGTCACCACTTATCAAAGCCCGGAAGCCACTCGGGGATAAGGGTTATTGCGTGTGCAATACGTTAGTGTTGAGATTTGATAAAGTATCTTACTTAAGGGGGTGGTTCATCAGGGTTTTTTTTATATTGGACTTGAAGACATCCAACTCAGGTGGGAAACAGGCAAACGGAACAGAGTTCCACAGGCGTGCACTTCTAAGAAAGAAGCTTTGTTCATGGAATCTACGTTTTCGTTTTGGCACAGATAAAGAGTGGGGAAAATTTTTGATAGTGGTTTGAGTATATATATATATTATATATTTATATGTATACCTATATTTTTTCATATTTACGTATATATATATATATATTTATATATATATATATATATATATATATACATAATTACACACACACATATATATAAATATGTATATATATATATATATGTATATATATATATATATATATATATATATGTATATACAGTCCTGCTCCAAATCATAAGACAACTTAAGAAAGTAAGCGTTTACGCATATTATCGAATTTTTAATCAAACAAATGGTTGAAACCATTGCCAAAAGGGAAAATATGACGGAAAAAAATGAATACGTATAAATTTAGGTCATATGCTGACGGATAAAGCTGGACGGCTGTATGTTTCGATTCTAGCTGAGGTACACACGTCATTTTTTACTTTTGAAAGTACTACTATGTATTAAGCACAATCGATAGAAAATTGGCTCTATATCAATTAATACGAATTCTGCATGCATTTAAATATACTATTTACGCGTATTTTACAACTAGGCAATACCAGGATGCCCGCTTGTATATATTCAAAACAGACCTCATGGTGTGTGTGCGAAAAGTCTCTACTCAACATCTCTCTGAATATTTGCTTTACAAACAGGAAACTCAATATATTAGTATTCAAACCTCAGAACATGTTGGGTTTGCTTTTTAGGCTGTAAATATAGCTGTTAAGGGATCAAACTATAAAACTAAACAGTTCACCTTGGCAAGAGCAAATCGATTAGCTTCTCAACATGCGTTTTTACTTTGAAGTCGGTGAATTGTTAGCTTTTTTTTATCCATCTCGTGATTGTTCAAACGGTAACAGCGAAGGCTGGAGCGCTGAAAATTTTAGTTTCGATTCCAGCTGAGGGCTGCGAAGTCATATATTTAACTTTTAAAATCATTTATATTGGGCACAATATAATAACCTATAGATAATGTGCTCTATAATAATAATAAATACGAAATATCCATGAATTTCAACATGATATTTAAGCGTATTTTATGACCGAGAAACGTCGCTCGGTGTGCTAGTGTACGATAACAAATAACCTTTTCATAATCCTTTTTAAACAAACAAAATTTCAAAAAGAATTCCACCATAATGCATTATGCTAAGAATTTTAAATTTGAAGAGGCTTTCTTGGTCAATGTGGTGTGTGGATTGCAATTGTTGACTTCACGAATTATGCCGGGGCAATGCATATTAAGAATAAGTTTAAAACATGACTAATCGCACCAAATATGACGTGTGATTTGGTGATAAGCATTTAATATTCAATTATATTACATATGTTAGTTTCCCATATTATGATCTTTAGTTGAAGTAACAAATTCTAAAACAAATAAAAACTAAAACAAAAATTTAAAGGAACTTCACTTTGAATATTATCAACGTATTAAAATCAGATTTTAAAATAAATACATAATTCAAACATCCCATTTACTATGTGAAAACTTCGTATAAATTGAATGGAGTATTGTACGAAAATGGGTGGCTCGGCTTAATAAAACTTTACCAACTCGTGATATTGTTACTTAAGTTGTGACATAGTGTTGGTTTACAAAAAACAGACAGACATAACGTCCATTATAATGAGATATAAAGGAAACCATTTAATTAAAACCGTATATAAGAACTTAACGATACAAGACGTATACATTCGTTTGCTTAAAGGTGCCTCCCTTCCTCAACAGCCAGCAATTGCTGGAATTCCAGACGCAGGCAAAGCTATTTTCCTGTTCCAAAGAATGTAATCATTTACTTATAATGATTCGAACACGTGAGACTTTTTTTTCTGCGGAACACGAATATTTGGAATGATGATTCATTTAATATGACCGAACACGGACATTAATAAGCAAGAAACACCGACCATATTATCGTGTATGAATTCATTATAGTTTTTCATAATTGCTGAATATTCAACATTTTCGTGTTGTAATTCAGTGTTACAAATTAAACACACGCATATATCCATTTCTTTATATTTTCTTTATCTGTGTACATGTTTATATAATTATGTTCGGAATTCACCTCTTCAATATATTTACCGATCACTATCAATGTTGGAACACAGCTGCTAGGCGTGAAATATGAAATGTGAGCTATATTTATTTTCATTTAGTTATATGCAAAGAGTATAAACTTGGTATAAAATGGGTGCAAATTCGCATACAGCCAATTTGATGACATTTAACAATATGTATTAGACATGAGTAAACACATAGTTTTACACAATTTTAAATTTCCTTGGAATATGTTTATAAGGGAAATAATTAAAAATTCCATACATTAGATTTCGATTCATAGCCATTAAAACCCAATTAAATGAGAAACTATGAATTTTAATTCCTTCTGAAGCCTTAAATTTTAGAATTCTCTATGCAATGGATTGATATCAAGAATTAGAATATTTATATTTGACATAGATATACTAATTGATTTGAAATTATACATGTTTTCCATTCCTCAAATCCAGAACGTTAATGGAGAAGTACAATTTATATCATGCCAGTTTTCTTTGTTATTTTCGTCAATTCATTATTATTACAAGAAAGTAATGAAGCGTTTTCCTCGAAGAGTTGATTACATGTTTAGCTACTTCTCAGGTAATACAATATTGAAAGTTATGGAAGCTGTTTAAATTTAATACTTTTGTAAGTAGAAAAATATATATCATTTCTTTTTATTTTGTTCTAGCGCGGGAAATAAATCCTACCAAACGCTGCATATTAACCTGTTGTCTCATACATTTCAACTGGGAGATCTTTTTTTTTAAAAGTTTTTAAAGGTCATTTTATCTTTTTTAAGTTTCTAAGGGTCATTTTAAGTGCAATTCTTTGTATTTCTCTTTCACTTGTTTCACCGGGTATATTTTCCAAGTAGTGTTTTAAATATTTTTCATGATTTCTATTGCTCTTATAATTACTGGAATGATAAAGATCTTCCTTAGATTCCAGTTTCTATTCATATCATACATGCGATCTTGGTATTTCGTTTCTCTCAGCTCTGTTGAACTCATTATCAGTGGAAACAATAACTTCTATTAAGGGTGTCAATTTCTCTATTTTGTCCATTATTACGATGTCAGATTTAATAGATTTGTTTTCAAGGTACGCAGCTGTAAAAAATAGGTAGTTATAGTGAATGGAGTATGACATATTTCCAACTGTCATTTTTGGTATATTTGGTATATGGTATATTTTGTATATGTTCTCAGGACTTGCTGCTATATCCGATATTCAACGTTTTACAGTCGATCTAGTGAATTGTGTCGAATTATATAATAGTCGTCCCCTACCTTATATCTGGATAGCTGGTGGCTGAAACTCTGTGTAGCTGAATTTGCATTTGTTGTTATTGTTGAGATTATAGCTTCTTAAATACATTGACCATCAAGCCTTAGTCTTGGGTAGCCATTATAATCCTATCTCGATCATAATGAAGCTATCCTCTTTTTAGCCAGTCTATAGAGCCTTCCTTACATATATATATATATATATATATATATATATATATATATATATATATATATATATATATATATATATGTATATAGTTCTTATTAAAAATAATACCTGGGATGCTGTTGGTGAGTTCATTCTTCCAATTTCTTTTTGCAATGGAAGTCCTTAGTGTATTTTTGGCGACTATTTTAGGTTATTTCCATCGACTTGTTTTCTAATTCTGTTTCATTTGTAAGACAATCTTGTCCAAAATATTTATCCAGTTTCGTGATGGAGGTAATTCTGTGATACTGATTTACCATCATAAGATTTTTATTCTGGAGCCTCATCAGATATTAGCGGATGCTCACACCAATGGTACGATGTTTATAATCGATTTCTGAGATACCTCCTTCTCATCTAGGCAAATATAGCGTAGCAGACACTGGTTTTTGTATGTTATTCAGTATAGTCTCAGCATTTTACTCGTTTTAGTTTGTTTATGTCTTTTTGTGGCTAGTCAGCAATGCATAAGCTATATGTTATCACGAACATGCCCAGTTGATGACAGTTTGTGGTTTTAGTTTTAGAAATTTTTCTTACACTACCAATTTTGTATTTCATCTTGGCTTGCTGAATTGAATCGTTCTTTTCTATGCAAATGTATTTGTATTGTTTTTCTAGTTTTTAGGTTTAACGTTTCAAACTCATAATATCTTCAAATGTTTGCATATTCATTTCATTTATAAGTAATTAGTAAGTAAATAGTTCGTAAAAATTTAACCCATTGATAGATAACAAAATGAGTAATTATTTGTAAACTTTACAATTGAAACTATACAAAACGTCTAAATGAAAGTAACTGAAATAAACAACTAATGCTGTATTTATCATTTTTAATCGTCTCGGGATGGGTATTCTACTTATATATATATATATATATATATATATATATATATATATATATATATATATATATATATATATATATATACACTAGTGGGGAGAAGGGCTTAACCCAGGTGTAAAATACGCTTAAATATGATATTTTAATTTGTCCATTATACTATTTTTTTATTGCCTTTTTCACCCAAACAAGGCACATTGCCACTTTGTTGTAAGTGGTTACTATCAGGTACATAAGCATAAGGGGTACTCTGTCGGGAGTTGCGAAGCAAGATGTTGGTTCACGTTACACTTGAACTTCTGCATGTCAGTACAGTTGGGGAAGCAGGGACCCGGAAGGAAATTCCAAAGTCTAGCGGTTCTGGGGAAGAAACTACTGAAGTAAAAGGCTCTCTTACATCTAGGGATATCTAACGTGAAGGGGTGGAATATTGCTGTTTGTCGGGGGTATTTACGTCGAGGGGGTACAAATGCTTGCAGTTCATCAGAGTATTAACCGTTAAAGTACTTTTAGAACAGGCAGAAGGATGCAACATTTCAACGATGTGACAGAGGCTGAAGTTTAGATGACAGTTCAGGACCTAACAGATTGGCGACTCTCTTTTGAACCTTGTCTAGGAGCAAGAGAATGGTGGTCTTATAGAGGTATAGGATACTTTCGGGCGTTAATAGCTTTATTTTTTTTATTACATTTTCACCCCAAACAAGGCACTTTGCCACTTTGGTCTAGGGGGCTACTATCAGGGGCAACAACTACTGGGGTACTATGTAGGGATTTGGGCAGCAAGATGTCGATTCACGTTGCACTTGAACTTCTGCACGTCAATACAGTTGGGGAAGCAGGGACCTGGAACGGAATTCCAAAGTCTAGCGGTTCTGGGGAAGAAACTACTCCAGTAGAAAGATCTTTTACATATAGGGGTCTCTACTGTGTGGGGGTGGCATTTAGCTGCCTGTAGGGTTTGTCGAGGGTGTTCACGTCGTGGGGGCACAAATGCTTGCAGTTCGTCATAGCATTCACCATTAAAATACTTGTAGAACAGGCAGAGGGATGCAACATTTCGACGATGGGACAGAGACTGAAGCTTAGATGCCAGTTTAGGGCCTATCAGATTGGCGACTCTCTTTTGAACCTTGTCTAGGAGCGAGAGACGAGTAGCAGATGCACCAGCCCAAATATGACAGCAATACTCCATACATGGGCGAATGGTGGCCTTATAGAGGTGCAAGATACTTTCGGGTGTTAGTAGTTTTCTAGCACGGTAGAGAGAGCCCACCTTCCTTGCAGCGACCCTGGCGATGCCTTCAATGTAATTGTTCCAACTCATGTTTCCTGTGAACGTTAGCCTAAGGAGTTTGAAAGATGTACTCTCAGATAAAGAGTCGTTGGCCATTGCTATAGGTGGTAGAGAAGGTTTCTTGTAATTATTGAAGGAAGCTAGTTTAGTCTTGGCGGCATTGGACGTGATCATCCATTTTTGTCTCCATTCAACTACAGATTGGAAGTCATCCTCTAGTGTTCATAGTATATGCCATTTCTTTAGATATGTGTTCATTTGTTTTCCTGTCATGCCTGTTATAGAGTGTAGTGTCATCAGCATATATACCCATCTCAGAGGCAATTTTGTCAGAGAGGTCATTTATGAATATCAGGAACAATAGAGGTTCAAGAATATACCCCTGGGGAACTCCCGCATTTATATCATATTGTTTCGATGTACGACCATCGAGGACAACCTGGATTTTTCTCTTATCTAAGAAGGATTTAATTATGTTAAGTATTCTACCATTGATATCGTATGATCTAATTTTCCTGAGGAGACCCTCATGCCATACCCTGTCAAAAGTCTTAGATATATCTAGAGCTACCGTTCTGCACTCCCCCGCTTTGTCCAGTGAATGGTATATACGTTCAGAGATGTCTGCTGTAGAACAGGCTTCTCTAAATCCATATTGTTTGTCAATCAGAAGTTTAGCATCTGTAAGGTGATGGACTAGAGCATGGTTTATTAAATATTTTGGCGAAAAGTGTGAGGAGCCTAATGGGGCGATAATTTACTGGGTCAGTTCTTTCACCAGAATTCTTGAATACTGGTACAACAGAAGCAGTTTTCCAACAGCCTGGAAAGCAAGATTCATTAAGGCATTTATTGTAGAGTTTGGAGAGAACTGGAGCTACTTCGACTGAGCACTTTTTTAATAGCACAATTGGGATGAGATCAGGTCCACATGCTTTGAAGTGTCAAGGTTTTCTATGATAGCATGGACCTGAGCAGGGGTGATTTTCAGATCGTCTAGTGTGGCGTCTGTCCGCATAGGAAATTCAGGTAGGGGGTGGTTAGAAGGGTCCAGTGTGGAGTTTTTATGGCAAACTGACTTGCAAGCATGTTAGCCTTCTCGGTTGCTGAGCAAACAACCTCGTGATTTTTGGTTAGTGGAAGAATTGTTGATTGCCCATTATTTACTACACTGTTGTAGATTTTCCAGAAGTCTTGAGTTCCTAGTGTTTGTGCTTCGATGCGTTTTTTAGTGGTTTCCGTAAATTCTCTCTTAGCTGTCGCTATTTCTTTCTTAAGGTTACTTCTAACTTCTATATACTTCTGTCTGTTTGAACTGCACTTATGTCGGTTAAATCTGCGGTATGCATGCTGTCTTTGAGCAATGGCAGTAGCGCAAGTCGATGTAAACCATTGCGGAGAGTGGGGCTTGCTATAAAATTTCCGCATGGGAACATGCGCTTCGATTGCAGTTTTGAACCATTCACTGGTCTCCTTTGCCCATTGTTCAGCAGGAAGAGAAAAAAATTACCCATAGGGCATCTCTGATAAGATCTCTAATGGCTTCCCAATCAGCCTTTTTATAATATCTCGTTGTTTTGAGCACTGGCTCTTCAGTTTTGGCTCTAGAGTTTATGGCGATTTCAACCATTATCACTGCATGATCAGTTTTCCCAAGTGGGCTGTCGGCATTCGTTATACAATCATCGAGAACTGTGGTCAAAAACTGATCTAGAAGTGATGCATGTTGCTCTTCCTGGTCAGAGAAACGGGTTGGAAACGTAACAATTTGTGATAGGGAATGAGATATAAAGAAGCTATGAGTTGTGCTGCCCGCTGCATCTGTGTAAGTAGAGAATCCAAGCCAGTTTTGTGGTGGATATTAAAGTCACCAAATACATGTATTTGTGCGTTAGTGTTGAGGGAGAGTGCTGTGTCTATGCTGTCAGATACTGTGTTTATTATGGTGCAGTCTTAGGGCGAGGGAGAGCGGTAGAGAAAGTAAAAGTAGCTAATGTTGTGTTGCAAGTTTAGTCTAAAGCACATAAAGGCTGGATCATCCGATTCTAGATTTGTTTCTCTAGTCAAGGGAAGGGTATTACGAATGTAAACTCCAAGTCCGTGCATGTGTCTGTGAGAGTCCTTACGGCAGAGTGGGAGATATCCAGGAATATTAAAGTGATTAGAGGGGATGGAGGAGTGTAGGTTAGTCTCACTTAGCGCTAAGATATCCGGAGAATTTGTTAGGAGAAATTCTTCAACATCAGCTAAATTAGCTCTAAGCCCACGGATATTTGTGAATGCAAGCCTCAAGGGAGGAGGCAAGTTGGATTTGTTTGGCCCAGAGCCTGGTTTAAGCTTATTTTTAGATTGTACTGTCGGCATTTCCATTTTAGAGTTTCAGTTTAGGTAAGGGGAAGCTGAACAAGAGGTTATGCAGAGCATCAGACATGCATCACAAGTAGACCATCAGCTGACCTTTCTTAAATTAAGATTGTGGCCTCAGGAAAGCCCACCGGGGATGGGTTCAGGGTCCCTTTCCATGCGCGACATGGCACTGCAAACATCCCGATATTTTACAACTGTTGATGGAGCAGCCGCTCTAAGTGTACCAAAGAGTTAGTGCTCCAGTCGGAAACAGCAGCCAGGAACTGTCAATCCAGTATCATCAACCCAACAGAGGAAGGCCAACTCAATCTAATTACTCAAGCATATATGGTACTCAAACACTCCCAAGTGCCCAGTTTTAGGGGTGGGATAAGTCCAGAGTGGGGAAAATGGCGTTCGTTGCCCTAGATAAGATCTATCAGTGTGTTTCTGTCGAATCACTGTGATTCGATCTCTGCGCCTGACTAATAGGCAAAGAAAAAGTATGGAAGCGGGCCGATAGACAGAGTCTATCTACTCCTTAAGCAGTTTAGGTTTGCAAACCGGTAATTTGTTGGAGTTACCAGCTCTAGGAAGGTTGTCATCCAAGACTGAAGAGGACTCCCTCCCCTTTGGTTTAGTTTCAGAGTTTACAATCTCCTAGACGGATGATCTGGGAAGATCTACCCTCAGCACTGAGGTCTGCGCCTAGGTTCTAATCCACTATTTCTGCGACCCCGCGTGGTTAGTTAATATTACTGGGTTAGTTTGTAGAGGTTATATATCTGCTGAATAGTTACACTCCTCAAAGTGATTTTGGGACATTGCTATTTCATTGTTACTGGATAAAGAGGGTGAGTAGAGCTCATGCAGTGTAAGCAACTAAGATTGTAAGAAGGCTTGTTAGAAAGGAGATAATGTGGTTTGAGGCTTTCCCTTTATATTTTTTCTTTTATTTATGTTAGCTCAGGTCTAGGATACCGTTACAGTATGAGTAGGTATTAAGAATTGAACTACGAGTTGTGCCCAAACCATATTTCGAGCACGGTAGAGAGAACCCACTTTCTTAATATAGAATCGTAATTTTAAAAGTAAAAAAATAGTTAGGTGCCATCAGTTAGAATCGAAACCGAAACTCTAGCATTTAAAGCTAGTAGCGTTACCACTGTACCAACGTGATACGCATATAACTTGATTAAAACTTAATAATAAACTAAAATTAATGTACCAAATGTCTAATGATTTTTTAAAAAATTTGACTCATTTTTCATTCCCTACAAACAATTTTAACCGGCTAAAGACCGATAACATAACGGCTGGTTAAAATAACATCATTTAAAGTCCCTAGCGCTGCCTTGCAACTTTTAGTTACGGAGGAGATTGAGTTTGAAACTATGGAGACAGACCGACAGATCGATAGACAGACATATAACCGTTTATATATATATATATATATATATATATATATATATAAAATAAAAAATAAAATAAAAACAACTGCCGACCCCAAATACAACCCTTACCTTGAGGAGTTTGAGAATTCCATGTTAAATTTAGTAAAAAAATTAAATTTAAAAAACAAAAACACCATTATCATCCGGTTACTCGAAAAATAAATAGTTTTACTGAGAAAGTTAAAAAGAATAAACATATATTCGTCCCTGATGGTAAGACAAAAAATACTATAAACTTGACTATCCTACATATAAAAGACTTTTATATAAAGAACTTAATAATTCTTATAAAATATTCCCTCGTAAGACTTTAGATTCCATTAATTTACTGACATCTATAAATATTCATAACGTCACTGAAATAATTTCTCCGGGTACTCCTAGATTCACCTTCAAGGATCATAAACCTAATTTTTATGACAACCCCTCCATCAGATTGATCTGCCTATCTAACTCTGACTTAGGTGCTGTAAGCAAAAAGATCTTAAATAGAATCATCCCTTCTATTAAAGAAAAAGCATTTCTACATACTTTCTTAATACTTTATAACTTAATAATACTTTATTTTATTCTTTTACTAGCGGGGGTACCCGGCGTTGCCCGAGTGTTTGTTTCCGGGACGAGGGGGGGGGGGAGAAGGAGTTTAAAAAAATGTTATGGTAGGTAAGTAGGAAGGAAGGAAGGATCAAACCCGGAGTCATGAGTAAAAGTAGGAAAATAAAGTGTGAAAAAAACAAAAAACAAAAAAAAACAAAAACATCTGCAACGTTAACAGTTCGGCCACAAAGAAAAGTCCATTCCAGTTGTTTAGGAAAAAAAAACCACTATGGTAGGTCGGCGCGAACGTGAAAATATAATGTGAATTGTCCAGCACCCTGTCCACTACGCCACAGAGCTCTGCAGCTTAGTTTAGTGATTTTAAATAACTTGACATGATAGAACTACGAAGCCAAACCGGTGTTCTCTTCTCAACTGTTCCTTGTGAACGATCTCCAAACGGTGTTAAGTGGTGGCAGGGGGAGGAGGAATTTTTAAGAGAGAAAATATTTTACCACTTCCATTGATCTTAACCGATTTTGGCCGTGACTTCTCAGCAGAAAAAGTATAGAAATCTCAGATTATCGAGGAATTTGAGAACTAATAAGCCTATAACAAACCTCAGATATTGTTCTGCCGTTTGTGCATAATGTATTTGCATGAAATATCTTGATTTTTAATCCTATTAAGGTCAAAATCCCACGGGAAAAAATGAGTTCATTTTATTTATATAGAGAAGATAGAAGAAGATAGATAGAAGAAGATAGAAAGAAAGAAAGAAGATTATTTTGAACTAGCGGGGGTACCCGGCGTTGCCCGAGTGTTTGTTTCCGGGACGGGGGGGGGGAGAAGGAGTTTAAAAAAATGTTATGGTAGGTAAGTAGGAAGGAAGGAAGGAAGGATCAAACCCGGAGTCATGAGTAAAAGTAGGAAAATAAAGTGTGAAAAAAAACAAAACAAAAAAAAAAACATCTGCAACGTTAACAGTTCGGCCACCAAGAAAAGTCCATTCCAGTTGTTTAGGAAAAAAAAAAACACTATGGTAGGTCGGCGCGAACGTGAAAATATAATGTGAATTGTCCAGCACCCTGTCCACTACGCCACAGAGCTCTGCAGCTTAGTTTAGTGATTTTAAATAACTTGACATGATAGAACTACGAAGCCAAACCGGTGTTCTCTTCTCAACTGTTCCTTGTGAACGATCTCCAAACGGTGTTAAGTGGTGGCAGGGGGAGGAGGAATTTTTAAGAGAGAAAATATTTTACCACTTCCATTGATCTTAACCGATTTTGGCCGTGACTTCTCAGCAGAAAAAGTATAGAAATCTCAGATTATCGAGGAATTTGAGAACTAATAAGCCTATAACAAACCTCAGATATTGTTCTGCCGTTTGTGCATAATGTATTTGCATGAAATATCTTGATTTTTAATCCTATTAAGGTCAAAATCCCACGGGAAAAAATGAGTTCATTTTATTTATATAGAAGATAGATAGAATAGATAGAAGATAGAAGAAGATAGATAGAAGAAGATAGAAAGAAAGAAAGAAGATTATTTTGAACTAGCGGGGGTACCCGGCGTTGCCCGAGTGTTTGTTTCCGGGACGAGGGGGGGGAGAAGGAGTTTAAAAAAATGTTATGGTAGGTAAGTAGGAAGGAAGGAAGGAAGGATCAAACCCGGAGTCATGAGTAAAAGTAGGAAAATAAAGTGTGAAAAAAAAACAAACAAAAAAAAAAAAAAACATCTGCAACGTTAACAGTTCGGCCACCAAGAAAAGTCCATTCCAGTTGTTTAGGAAAAAAAAAACACTATGGTAGGTCGGCGCGAACGTGAAAATATAATGTGAATTGTCCAGCATCCTGTCCACTACGCCACAGAGCTCTGCAGCTTAGTTTAGTGATTTTAAATAACTTGACATGATAGAACTACGAAGCCAAACCGGTGTTCTCTTCTCAACTGTTCCTTGTGAACGATCTCCAAACGGTGTTAAGTGGTGGCAGGGGGAGGAGGAATTTTTAAGAGAGAAAATATTTTACCACTTCCATTGATCTTAACCGATTTTGGCCGTGACTTCTCAGCAGAAAAAGTATAGAAATCTCAGATTATCGAGGAATTTGAGAACTAATAAGCCTATAACAAACCTCAGATATTGTTCTGCCGTTTGTGCATAATGTATTTGCATGAAATATCTTGATTTTTAATCCTATTAAGGTCAAAATCCCACGGAAAAAAATGAGTTCATTTTATTTATATAGATAGATAGATAGATAGAATAGATAGAAGATTTCTTCTGTGTTTGACCGGTTTTTTATCTGCAATTTCCGTTTTAGTGTTTAAATATTCCTATCCATCAAATATATTAATCTACCAACACATTCATATCCTGTGTGTATATTTACTTATATTTTACTATATGCATTTACTTACATACTTACTTAGTTTATCTGGAATTTGCGGATACCGCCCATTCTCTCACCTTAAATCTTTTTTCATTTCATTTGGTGTCTTTTTAATTCTTTCCCCATTTCCTTGTACCTATTTGTGAATTATTCCACGGATTTCTACCTTTTGGATTATTTTGGACCATCTTCCAATTACGCGATTCCCTTGGATTTTATTTGTGCAAATGAAAATTTAACTAACTTTCTTGGATTTGCATTTTTGGATTGTATCGTCATTAGATACTTTACCTTTCATCAGACTAACGATTCATGTGAAATCACTTTTTTCTTCACCCTATTCCCTCCGCTTCACTTTTTGTTATCAAGTAGATCTTTGACTTAGTTGTAGTTTCATCAAATACTTTTGCATGCAATATCCGATCCTGCATTTAGTTAATTCCTACCCTCTGATGAGAAGGAAAATATTTCTTCGAAACTCTACGGGTTAAGGACTATCCACTTATTTAGTGTTTCCTTTTCAAATTAAATATGTTTTAAACTCTTTTTCAAAGTGATTTAACATGTTTTATTAACTATTTGCTCTTATATATATATATATATATATATATATATATATATATATATATATATATATAATCTTACGACCGGGCAAAGCCGGGCAGCCTCAGGCATTGCCCGGTCGTAAGATACACTTAAATATTATATATTAATTCATGCAGATTTCGTATTTATTATTATAGAGCCAATTCTTTATCGATAATTATTCTGTACCTAATACATAGTAGTGATTCCAAATGTTTAAAATAAATGACTTGTGTGGCATCAGCTAGAATCGAAACAAAAATATATAGCTCTTCGGTCTTATCATTTAGCGTATGACCGAAGTTTATACGTACACAAAAATAACAAAAATGACGTTGTTTACCCTATAAGTTTAAATTAGACACACATAATAAACGAGTATAGTCAACATGCCACGCCAAGATCGATATTTTTTAAACGCTGACCCATTGCCAGCTATTTTACCAGCTAAAATCCAAAGAGAAAGTGTTCCACAGGTTCAACTAGCCTATATAGCAAATTTCAACTCTGTTCACCAACTATTCCGACAGGAGTTTGGTATAGACTTTTCGCACACATACCGACCCAGTTACTCTCACTCACACACACACACACACATATATATATATATATATATATATATATATATATATATACATATATATACACATATATACACATATATATCATATATATACACACATATATATAAATATATATATACACATATATATACATATATATACACATATATATAAATATATATACATATATATACATATATATACACACATATATATACACACACATATATACACATATATATACACACATATATATATATATACATACACATATATATATACATACTTACACATATATATACATACACATATATATACACACACTAACACATATATATACACACACATATACACACACATATATATATATGCACACACACACATATATACACACACATATATATATGCACATATATATATATATCCCTGTGCTAAAATGATTAGATCTTAAATTCTACGCAATAATGCATTATGCAGAAACTATGCATAAAAAGCATTCAGCGCTATAGTAGCTATAGTAAAACTAAAATAACAATCTAATAAGAAACCATGAATAAGTAATCAACGCACATTTTTCAAAAGAAATAAGCAAATTAGTTTAATTTTATGTAGTCGCTCGCATATTCATGACTTAATATATTACAACATTCCGTCTAATATCTTTGAATAGAAAAAGTAGGTTTTTAATATCAACGTTAGAGTGAGAAAAACTCAACTTTATAGGTATATAGAAATATCTATCTATATCTATATATTTACATATATTTTAAAATTAACTTTGTCTATGTATGAGTTCGTTTCTTATAGACCTCAAATGGCTTGGCCGATTTTAATTATATTGTACACAAATATACTTTGTGTGTCTTGTAATGTTCTTAGATAGGTGTTGTATCACAATGTCATCGATAAATATCAATAATTGATAATCGATAATATCGAATGAAAGCAAGAATAAGTAAACGCTTTGTAAAGCCTAACACCACAAATGCATTTATGGCCACACAAGCATAGAGACCTAGCATTTAAAATCAACAGTAAGTTCTTCGATATAACAAGGGACGCGTTTTAAAATTATGTTTATGTTTAGAGTACAATTGAACGATGATAACTGACTTAAAATGAATCCGTTACATATAAAATAATTTTATAAAATCAATAGTAGTTTCTTTACCGTGCAATGAAGGCTATAGCGTATCATCTGGATTGTTTTATCATTGCTTTTTATTTTAGTTTCGGAAATTCTGCTGTGAAATTCAGAAACTATTTGATTTGGCAAGTTACGATATGCATATAAAGCATAGGCTTCTTATTACAGAGTTTAGAAATCATTTGAACCTCGTATTATGAACATAGACTGATGTGTGCATTACGTCACTATAAATATTACATGGTGGCCTCTTGCTAAACACTAATTATTATCAGTTGTGTATTACAAATAAATGGAGCAATTCAAGGAAATTATGGCGAACCCCCCTCTATCTCGATGTAATAGCCAATGAAACCGTAAGGTGTGAAGTGCATTGTATGATGTACAAATATAATGAGATAGAATGATAGCACAGCATTTTTTTTTGTAAATTATTATGTGCTGTTAAAAAATATGAACAAAAATGGAGTCGCTAATATTTCTCTTTTCTATGCAAAACTAAACAATGCATTCCTCAATAAAGTAAAGTAA
This sequence comes from Euprymna scolopes, assembly GCF_053919585.1. Lineage (NCBI taxonomy): Eukaryota > Metazoa > Mollusca > Cephalopoda > Sepiida > Sepiolidae > Euprymna > Euprymna scolopes. The sequence continues at coordinate 88,994,957 of NC_136511.1, read as the reverse complement.
AATCTTAAATATTTCGGATTACCACGAGCATTCGGATCACACGTGCACTGTAGTCATAGAAAATTTTACATTACATTACCATATTCCCTCTACCACAAGAGAAATTCGTATTCTTTATCGATTCCACTTTTCTCGAATCAATAATATTCCGGAGATAATTATAAAACGTAATTTCATTTACTAATGGTATTATCTTTACACGTACATTCCACCACAATAATTTATCTTCTAATAGGATAATACAAATTATTTCTAATATTCGGACTACTGCTTCATCTTGAGTGTTATTCTGATAACGTTTCGGCCAACGAAACCCTAAATCTTTTTTAGCTGCTTGACTCATGTCCAGGTAACCTACATCTAAAATTTTAAGTGTTTAGACCAAAAATTGGCGGAGGAGTTTGGTAGAGTCTGCAAAGGCCAACTCTTTCAACTTTAATCTATTGGCAATTAAATTGATTGCATGTCTGAATACTTTTTATGTAAAATTGCACATGTCTAGACCCAAAATTTGCTGAATAGTCTGTTAGAGACCGCAAAGGTCAAATCTTTTTAACTTTGACCTCTTGGTAGCCACATTTTCGACCGAAAACTGATTAAAAAACTTGCCATATGTCCGAATACACTTTATGTAAAATATACAATGTTTAGACCAAAAATTGGCTGATTAATTTGGTAGAGACTACAGAAGTCAATTTTTTAAACTTTAAGCTCAATTTTTACCCCTTAACATTTATTGTTTTGGGCTCAAATCAAAGTTTGATCTATGCCCAAGTAACCTACATCTAAAATTTCAAGTGTTTTTACCCACAATTGGAGTAGTTTGGTAGAGGTTTTAAGGTCAAATAATTGATCTTTGACCCACGCCAAATTTCTGGCCGAAAACCGATTATAAATTTTTTTTCCCAAAATCTCAATACCCCTTATGTCAAATTAACAGAGTAGTTTGGTAGAGAAATGTACACACAGAGACACATACAGGCGGATAATTTCACTTTTATAAATATATAGATTATGTCAATTAATCTGAAACGTGTTATGCCTCGCTTCTCCAGCCATACTTACTGTATTATTGGGGCGATATTTTTCTTTTATAAAAGGATACACGTTAAAAAAAAACGGTGACTGTCCTTTTTTTACTTTTAGTATCAATGTATAGTATGAATTTCATTCCAGTAATAGTTATATTATTTTAAACTACCAAAAAGAAAGTTTCCTCCATAAGTTTACAAAAGTAAACAAACATTTCAAATACAGAATTTTTTATTTGAGTTTCACTATTTTTATTTTAATTGTATTTAAAATTTATATTTAAATTCATGTTTGATATATATGTCATATTTATATGTAAATTGAAGTGTGATATATATGACAAACTGTTAGACCGTTTATTTTCTTTGACGTTTATTGATAGAAATTGAAATGCTAAAATATATGTAGGATTACAATATTATATCAACATTGGTATTACGCAAGATACTTTTATTTTCAATTCTCGTGTTCACTGTTCTTAAGTTATTTACAATAAACGAACCCATATTCGTTGATTCATTTATTGCATCAATCTTATTAAGGACTTCATTTATCGAAGAATAAAACATGGTAACAGAATTTCTCTCTCTCTCTCTCTCTCTCTCACACACACACACACACACATATATATATATATATATATATAGTGTTATAATGGAATAATTCCAGAGGAAATCCGGGTATGAGAGCTCAATGTGGTAAACAGAGCAATAAGATAAAAAATATAACACGGAAATTACATAATTGTCGATGCAATAATTTATTTCAACCTTATGGTATTTTCAAGCATCTAAATCAGACAATTACATTTTTGATACTGAAAAAAAAGGAAAGAAAAGATCGGGCTTCAACCCTAAAAAAACCAGAGGGGGTGGTAGTAGCCATCCACTTAATACATTTTATAGAGAGGGTGGTAGGGATTTAAAAAAATTAAAATTAAAAATAACAAATAAAAATATTAGATTAGACACTTATAAGCGGCAGCTCGATGTAACTATAGATACACACACACACACACACACACACACTTAACACATATACATACACCTACACCCACATACACACACACGCCTCTAAAATGTACGTTCTTACACGTAAATGCCTTGACACGCGTTTACTAACCTAGGAAGAAAGGGGCGAAAGTATACGGATATATAGTGAAAGAAATAGAACAGCGCGTAATGGAAAAAGAAGAAAAAAAAGAGAGGAAGAAAAAAAAGGGGAGACAGTGATCAAATGTTAACTGTCATATTAGTCTAGAAACTCTGAGAAAGATAAGGGAAAGAAAATGGATGTTATACACGCGTCCTATAGTTAATTGATTTTAATAGACCTACTTTCCATGACTCAATTAACTATAGGACGCGTGTATAACATCCATTTTCTTTCCCTTATCTTTCTCAGAGTTTCTAGACTAATATGACAGTTAACATTTGATCACTGTCTCCCCTTTTTTTTCTTCCTCTCTTTTTTTTCTTCTTTTTCCATTACGCGCTGTTCTATTTCTTTCACTATATATCCGTATACTTTCGCCCCTTTCTTCCTAGGTTAGTAAACGCGTGTCAAGGCATTTACGTGTAAGAACGTACATTTTAGAGGCGTGTGTGTGTGTATGTGAGTGTAGGTGTATGTATATGTGTTGCGTGTGTGTGTGTGTGTGTGTGTGTGTATGTATCTATGGTTACATCGAGCTGCCGCTTATAAGTGTCTAATCTAATATTTTTATTTGTTATTTTTAATTTTAATTTTTTAAATCCCTACCACCCTCTCTATAAAATGTATTAAGTGGATGGCTACTACCACCCCCTCTGGTTTTTTTAGGGTCGAAGCCCGATCTTTTCTTTCCTTTTTTTTCAGTATCAAACATGTAGTTGTCTGATTTAGATGCTTGAAAATACCATAAGGTTGAAATAAATTATTGCATCGACAATTATGTAATTTCCGTGTTATATTTTTTATATTATATATATATATATATATATATATATATATATATATATATAAAAAGAAGAAACTCATACTTATAAAATTTCCATGGTACAGACTGCTATGTTGATGAGTTTCTGCTGACCTTAGAAAGTGAAACTAGTATATATCTTTTTTATTATTTCATGTTGGCTTAATACAATGTCGAGATCGGTCTGAAACTGAACGGATAATCTGCTATTTTCGAATAGATTAACTTTGCGTTAATTCGTAAAGTTTTATGTCTGATCTTTCTCTTACAAATAGAATAAAAAAAATCACGTTTTCTGTGAAGTGAAAATAAACGCCGCTACTTTTGACCATAACATTATGTTTGAAAGTATCTTGCTTAGTAACGACTTTCGGCATTGGTGTCTTTTTTCGCGTTTCCCTTGTCTCTCTTTAATGGACATGATTTATGTCATGAGTCATGATCTAGCCGATGTCTTGGGATTGGAATTATTCTTTGCAAGGTAATTTGTCTCTAGATTGACCGACTACAATGCACGAACTTTACTGTGCGTAGCTGACATCACAATGAGCTTATCTTTTGGTCAAGCCACGGGAAATCCTCTTATCTCTAGGATGATTGGACTTCGTTGTGCGGATTTACATACGGACACTCGCAAAGAACAAGTACACGGAATCTGGAAACGATCTGTGGGTTTATAGTTATAGATTAGAAAATATCACGTCCGTGTTTACTGTTTGTATACTCATCCATTTTTACATACACACGTGTGTATTAGAATCGTGAATAAAGCTTTCCTCCATGCAATAAAAACGTCACAAAATTCAATTAATCATATATATATATATATATATATATATATATATATATATATATATATATATATATATATATATATATATCATGATTCTTTGAGGGGTACAAAATTTATATAATGCAATCATAAAAGCAGGACGAAAATTCATGATTAAAACGTTAAAATAAAGTCAACGTTTAAAATAAAGTTAACGGGGCGAAGAGAATAAAAGGGGGAAAAAGAAAATGGGGGAGTCAGCTGGCCGGTTTCGCCCTCGCTTTATCAAAGCCGTATCGAGGGATATGAGTAAAACAAAAAGAAAGACACGAATGAGAATCGAAATTATGTACAGATAAAAAATAACGTTAAGTTACATTATGTATAGGGGAAAAATTAGGGAAAGCAATTGAAATACAACATTATATTACTCGAAGATCCTAGAGACTAATCACGCTCAAACCTAAGATGCATTCCTTCTGCATGCAGAGAGAATGCCTTTTTAATCGAACGTGAACAGTTTCCAAGATCTTTAAATGAAATAATCAGTGAGCACGACTCAAGATTGTAAAATAATTCGTGCTAAAGTTCGCTGTACAAGACGGGGGTTTTATAAGGTGGTCAGTAATTGAAGACCCGTATGTATTGGCAATTACGTCTGTTGTTTGGAATGTCCTATTTCTGATTTTGGTAGGTACGTGTTGTTGGACTCTTCCATCCAATCTAAATGTTGTTCGACCCACATAGTTGGCACTGCAACTACATTCAAAGTTGTAAATTACATTATTATTATGATGGGGGGGTCGAACATCTTTTCGAGAAGATAGCATTAACGTTCTCGTAAAGAAAACAACGCATACATTTGAAGCAAAATAACAACTTTGCACTGTTGAACTGATTTGCTTTGCAAATTTCTCACTTACTGCCTCCAACCAAGGTAAACGCAGATATACTGGGCATTTATTAACCCTTTGAATTTTAGTTACAGCGGACTTTGATATTTTCCTCTGTATAACTGACCTAATCACATCCAACGGGTACCCATTTTGAGAGAGGGTGTCAGTAATTATTTTTAATTCCTCATCCAATTTTATTTTTGAACAGATCATAAGGTCACAATGTGTTAGGGTCCAAATTAAATTTATCTTACGTTTTCGAGGGCAAAATGAATCCCAATGTGTATACAGTCCCGTAAACGTAGGTAACTGGATGGTGTTTTCGTTACTAACACATCAAGGAAAGCTATGGACGAATTAGACTCGCCTTCATAAATGTTCTGTAACGCGGGATGCATCTTATTATGTAAGAATAAAAAATTATTTGCCTTTGTTTGGTTATCGAAGAGCCAAAATATGTCGTCCACATAGCGAAAATAGATCAATGGTTTGATGAGTCCAGAGAGCAATTGCTGTTCATGAAAACCCATGGAAATATTCGCCATTATCGGCCCAAAACTGAATCCATCGACACACTTTCTATTTGCGAATACATTACATCGTTGCAGCTGAATTCAACAGATGCAGTGTCAAACTTCATCAGTTCAACGATTATACTTTCAGAAATGGGAGGAGGCGATATCTGACTACGATATAAACAATCTGTACAGATATCTATAGTCTCTGAAATCAGGACGCAAGTAAAAAGGTTGCTAATGCCGTAAGAACGCGTAAATGCATTGACAACCTTAGACCTCTGAACAAAATCTGCAAAATAAAATGAATCTTTCAAACAGTATTTACTGTAATATTTTAATACTGATTGCAAAATATTTAAAATCCATTTTGCAACTTTTTGCTGTACTGTACCCTACCATAGAAAAATGGCCTTAAGGGAATACCTACTTTATGAGTTTTATGAGTTTTCGGTAAACTATACAATCTAGGGCGGATCGACTCTGAGGGCCTTATCTTATTAAATATGTCCGATGGAAGTATACCACTCTTAACCCACTGAACTAATCTCTTGAAATTTAAATTCTAATATATATATGATTTTCCACAGCCGAACCAATGTCGCAGCCCACAAGAGCCAAGAAAGTCAACAAACCGGAAGTCCAAGACTCTAGTTTCGCCCTCATTTGGGCTCATCAGTTAGACATATCCGCGCTCAGGATTTGAAACCCGAACCTCTTGCATTCTAGGTAAGCACTCTACCAACTGAGCAAACACGCCCCACACACGAGAAAGTCTATTAACTTACACAGATCAAGCAACCCGTGGTACAGATCCGACAGTGGAAAGAACCTACCTCATATCGAACAAGGGACGAGGTATCAAACCAGCTTTAACCCAAGCCGACGTCTCACCAGTAGGAATTTTATATACTCGAAAGGACGATGTCACCCCAACAAGCTAACATTACGAGTAATCCACAGAATGTTCAGAATATACTTTCTTGTGTGTGTTGCGTGTTCGCTCATTTGGTAGAGTGCTCGCCTAGAATGCAAGAAGTATGGGTTTCAAAATCTGAGCGCGGATATGTTTAACTGATGAGCCCAAATGAAGGCGAAACTCGAGTCTTGGACTTCCGGTTTGTTGGCTTTCTTGGCTCTTGTGGGTTGCGACATTGGTTCAGCTGTGGAAAACCATTATATATATATATATATATTCTCTCACATTTTCTGAACAATATATATATATATATATATATATATGCGTGTTTGTGTATGCAAACATTGTTAAACATAACATAATTTCCTGTTTGATTATGTTTATAATTTTCAATTGTTCTAATAGTCGTTGTTTTTTTTTGTGAAACAATCTTTCACATGTACCATGACTGATTTCGATTCTTCTTCGAAACATCTGCAGGAGGATTTAGATCAGACAGTAACGATTAAGGTTGGAGTGTCTCATGCTTTATGTTTCGATTCTAGATGATTTTTGTAAAATTCCCGTTTCAAACATAATTCGAGTGGACGATTAAATTGCAATCAATTGGGGGACTTTTATTTTTCCTCACAGAAGAGACATTGCCTATCTTTCTCTGCTCGGTCGTTATTACCGGGGGTATCTTAGCTTACCTTTGAATATATTTTGTCTGTTGACGACAAAATATATTCAAATGTTAGCTAAGATGGATTGTCAGTTGAATTACTCATTAGTTAAAAAAGAACGAAATAAAAGGTAAGATTTTTAATATGCACATCAACAAGTCATCTCATGTGAAGTCACGGTCTCACCCGCCATTATTTATTTTCGTTTAGTAACAGTTCTAGTCCGATTAATTCGTCAATATTGTTGCGAATGTTGGATTCCTTTGTCTTTGGATTAAGCCTTATAAAACTGTAATGCTGAACATAGAAAATGAAAGAATAAAAAAACGGAATAATACAAAGCTTTTAGTTCAACGACAAGAATGAAAGCAATTGTTGAACAAAATGCAAGAAACAAAAAAAGAAGAACGGTGTTGAAGAAACAAATCATATATTTACAAAGAAACCATGGAATATTAAAAAAACATGGGCAAATCAAAGAAATGATATATTTTCGTTCGAAATTCCGTTCAGATTCCGGAGTTCGACAGAAAGTTTCCCGAGCACAAAAAGATACACTTGAACCAAATAGGAGGTTACATTTGTTGAAGTGTTTTGCGAATCATACGAAATATCAAACCATATCTAAAAAATTCTGAAAAAATTAAACATAGTATATTTAGCTTTTTTATTAGCATCAACAAGAAATATCAAAACGATCGTTTGATTTTTATTCCTTCCAGTGTTCAACTTTTTTTCATTTCTCTCTTTTATACTTGAAATTTAATTTTATTATGTAGTTTATATTTTATCATCACACACACACACACACACACACACACACACACACACACACACACACACACACACACACACATATAAATAAAAGGTAGAGGAAGGAAATAAGATAAAATTAATATTCATATCCCTATAACATTCGTATTATTTGGATTCTTCGGCTTACTGTTTTTATCTTGAGTGTAATTTTCACAACGTTTCGGTCGATGTAATCTCCGACTTTCTTCAGGTGTATCTTGTCAGGTGTCCGAAATCTTTCTGTCAGACTCGGTAAATAATTCTGTCGAACTCGAGAATGTGCACAGGATCGTTTATTTACTCTATGAGGGTAGGATGTTTTCGTTCCATCAGTTATGGGTAGAAGTCTTAAGTAATTCGCAATTCTATTTTGAGTCTCGCCAGCACTGAAGATTCAACCTTTATCCGTGAAATGCGTGCAATTTTACAACTGATTTTACTAAGTACTCGGCCACGGGTCCTTCACAGATGGTATACAAACTGTGGGCATTTTTGTGTGGTATCCTTTGATGTTTTGTCTAGTTTTATTGGAGCTGATATCCTCCTCTGGGCAGTTGTTTTGCTGAAGGGTTTTTCTTAAAGTACCAAATTCTTCTTAATATACATTTTGCTAGATCTTGTAGGTAAGAGACGACTTTTTTCTTTACATTACATGGATGATGGGATTTGAAGTTTAGATATTCTCTAGTGACGACACAGCCTCTTTTTTCTTTATCCACTCCCATACACGGCATAAACGCTATTTTTACTCATTTTTTCTTCTTGGCAATATGTTTGTTTACTTTGTTATGCAAAGTAACTTCGTTTTTTTATGAACTTATTCAGTCTTTCTTTCGATTTCATTTTCCTACCCTTGTGTGTTGTTATTGTTTTTACTTTTCATACCCGTCATTTTTTCTCTTTCAGTTTTTACTTTTTCTCTTTAAATAAATACACCTGTGGATTATGCACAAGGCTTCCGAGTTGTAATGTTTTAGAATAGTTTATCTGACTGTGAAGCGTAGGTGCATTCGACGACAATATATTAGGCGTGTTTCCATATTATTCTGACTTCATAATTACAATTCTAGGTTGTTATAATGATGCATGTTAATAATATTACAAACATTAAAGTAAAAGTCAACTTTGCTATACAATGAAGCATGTAGTTGATAAGAAGTGGACTCTGAGCAGTACATAGGCCTATCAGTTGTTATATGTTTTTGTTGATTTCTAGGTCAAAGTAAGGTTTATTCTCTGAATTTTAGGAATTAATTTATAAGTCAGCCAAGAAAGAATTTAGCTGCATTATTTTACATTTGTAGCAGATTTTTGGAGCAAAAATAAAGCATGGCTACATTATCTCCTAGGCGACGTTTGTTTAAACAATCCAACTGGAGTTATAAGTTCGTTTGAAAGCATGGTCTGCTCCTACTCCATGTATTTTGGTAGTATTTGCGGTATCCGTAACTTTGAATTTCGAAATATTTATTACAAAAATTTCGAATTTTAAAATGGTTTCTGAAATATCTACCCATCTAACTACGGATTGTCTAGTAACATACTCATGTTTTACAATATTCTAATCATTAATTTGGTTCGCTTCAGATTTTTCTTTGTCCAATGAAATTCTGTCGTTCATGATAATACTCTCAGAAATTTTCAGGAAGTCAATCAAATTATATTGCTAATGACAAACTATATATTTGAAAACCTTTAGCAAAACATTTTAATATCATTAAAATAACTCAGTCTACTCTATTGGTTTTGATCAAACTGTTACATGTATTCTAATATTGCTTTTTTCTCTTCTGTATTCGATTGTGGGAGTGAGTGGGAGATCTTTCTGAACTAAGGACATTTAATTTTTTTTATAATCCAGAGTGTTTTTTTTTTTACGGAAGCTGAATTTTCTCACATTGAAACAATTTTAAATCCGATTCCTTACTGTTAGGTAAGCAACTAAATATGGATACAATTTCGAATCAATCTGTTTATATATATATACATATATATATATATATATATATATATATATATATATATATTCCAAGTAATTTTATGATAATTTATGAATCCTGGATTCCGTTCAGTTTTCGCATAATGTGTATAATACTCATGCAATTGAGAAATAAAAAAAGAATGAGTAAATAAAGCGAAACGGAAAAACAAAGCAACAAATAATCGTGATGGTATTCAACAAGTAATTGATATTTTGTCTCAAAAACAAATTAAATCAATTGTGGAAACTTTGGCAATTTTGAAAGTTTTATATTGGAGTTAACTATCACTAATGGACAAAAACGTGAATGTTTTCGTTGAAAAACCAATAGTAGCTGAAAATAGAGCCATTCTTAGTAATTGTTGGAATAGTTTTTGCATGTAATGCCAATTAACGGTCGGACCGAAGTAAATGGACCAATAGGAACCTTAATGGGAATGAGAAATAAGCGTGAAAGAAAATGTGAGATGGATTAAAAAAGATTGGACACAGCTTGAGGGCTTAAGAATCTTAGAGGAAATGGTAGAATAGTGCTGAATAGAAAGCATAAAATGCACACTAAGAAATAGAAAAGGGTAAAGAAAAATAACGAACCCATTCAATCTGCACGTTTAACACTGAATGTATTATTTCAGTGTAAAACGTGACAAACCAGAAAACCGAGAGACTGATTTTTTTTATTCACGTTCACCCCAAATAAGACTTATCACCACTTGGGGCAATGCCTCACGTTCACTCACATTTCACGTTCACCCATGTTTCACGTTCACTCACGTTTACACGTATACTCTCGTTTCCGTTTACACGTTTCACGTTTTACTCATGTTCACCCCTAACAAGGCATATCGCCACAATTTGGGGTCATGCCTAGGAAAGATTAACAAGATGTTGGTTTACGTTACATTTAAACTTCTGCATATCAGTGCAGTAAAGGGAGCCGGTAGCAAGAAGGAAATTCCAAAGTCTAGCTGTTTGAGGGATGAAACTGTTGGAATTTAGAGATATCAACAATGAATGGATGTGATTTTGTTGCTAAGCGAGGTTGTCGGGGATATGCACGTCAAGTACAGATAAGTGGAACGAGTTTATCAGAGCACATTTCATTAAAATACTTGTGAAACATGCACAGAGATGCAAAATTGAGGCGATGGGACAGGGTTGGAGCTTTATTGACAACATGGTTCCCATTAGATTAAAGACTTTTTTTTTACCCTGTCTAAGAGGGAGAGGCTGATGGTTAAGTTAGGAGAAAAACTAGACAGCAGCTGTGGAATTTCCTTGGGTCTCACTAGTTCATAATAAAGACACACTATCGATTTTGTGTTCGCACGTCCGTAATCACATTCTACACACATACAAATTCCAAATATTAATCTGTTGTCGCTATGGTAAAAATGAATTGTCCCGAAACCAAATGATGACGTTCATCTAGTACAGTTTTAAAGAAATATATTCCAGAGATTGACATTTATTTTACTGATTTGATGAATATTTATTTGAGAATTGTTTTAGGGTAAGAAGACAAGAATATTCATGGTTTAGAAAGAATTCAATACATGTTGAAATACATAAATAATTAATATTTTTCGTTATTTTTAATTTTAAAATATGTAGTTGACACTGACAATTACTTTTACGGAAGAAAGAAGAGTCATTTGTATATGTTAATAATATTGACTCTTATATTTCTTATTTCGAAAGGAATTTTATTATTACAAAGTATTAATACAGGTTCGGGTTGAAAGGACTGTGGTATTTACCCAATGACTTTACTGTAACAAAAAACAAAAACTAAAAATACAACCAAACAAACAAACAAACAAACAAAAAACAAACAAACAAACATCAACAACAACATCAATAATAATAATAATAATAATAATAATAATAATAATAATTATTATTATTATTATTATTATTATTATTATTATTATTATTATCATCATTTGGGATAATACTTTCTCAGAATGTGTTTTTGAAAACATGCTGGTGTGGTAAATTAACATTTCTAACGTGTGTTATACGAAATGTATATTACAATATTTTCACATATACGGTTTTACTATGTTTATGCACTATTAAAAACAGAAACATAATATAACTACAATTCAGTATGGAACGAATAAAAAATCTATAAACATCATAATAGAGCAGCTAATGAGAAATTCATTGTTTAGTCGATCTTTTGGAGATTTTAATATTTTGGTTCAGCACTCCCCATCGCCATATAACTTCAAATATCCACTATCCATATGTCAACTAGAAAAACGTTACAGATATAAAGTTGATTGATTTTATGCTAATTTTCTCAAAGATAAAAGTCTCTTGGATATCTTTAACCGTAGATAAGGAAATCAGAGATGTTAATGGTGGTTGAATATACACTATACTGGCTCTTTACAAAAATCGCAATTGCTGTTAAACATCAATTTATATAGTTTACTAGCAGGGCTATCCGGCGTTGCTCAGGGCCGTATAAACAATGAGCAAAATTTAAGTTGATTTTGAATATAATTTTTATTCTTTGGAGAGAGGAATTTTAATGGCTATGTATCATTTGCTATTTCGAGCAAAAGAATATTTTACCTACTCTAGAACGGCTATTACACATGTATGAAATAATTGTACCTTTCCTAGGACAGGTAATTTACAGAATGTATATGAAATAATTTTATCTTTTTGTGACGGGTAATTTACAACACATATTTAAAATATGTTTACCTACCTTCGGACGGGTAATTTATATACATATATGAAACAATTGAACATACTCTCGACAGGTATTGTACAACATATATGAAATAATTTCTCTTCCCACCATAGCCACCATAATTTTAAGAAAATTGAAATCATTTTAGAAGATGGATCATTAGGATTTCCAAATTAATACATAAATACATTGTGTTGGTTAATGAGTTCGCAAACCTTGCTTCACCATACATTTCAACATTACTGCGTTTCTTTCCTTCCTCACTATCGGCACTATTATTGTAAGAAAAATTGTAATTTTTGGAAGATCTCAGCAGAATTTTAAAATGAATGCATAAATACATTAACACTAGACAACACGTGTTTCATTATAAAATTCCACATTACTTTGTTTCATTTGCTCCTCACTACCAACAACAATTTTTTTTGAAAATGACGTCATTTTCGGAAGCAGACTTTACAAATAAATATACAAATATGCTGAAAATGTTAGTGATTAGGCAACTCTTGCTTCACTACAAAATTCCACATTACTGTGTTCTTTCTCCCTACTACTCCTACTACTACTAACACCATCATTTTAAGTGAAATGATTTCATTTCTTGACCATAACTCAGCAGGTTTTCCAAATAATTACATAAATGCATTGACGCGAATGATGATTAGGCAACTTTTATTTTACCACAATTTTAAATATTAATGTAGTTCTTCCCCGTCCCTACCACAACCAACAACAACACATTAGTAAGAGAAAAGATGTCATTTCCGGAATATGATTCCATAGTTATTCCATATTTTGGGAATATGACATTGTGGGAGATTGCATAGTGACTCCAAAATGAACATTACTCTCTCTAGACCCCCCCCAAAGTGAAGATTTGTTAATTGCTAGAAAACTCCAGAGCATGTTAAAAAGCAACATAATCATGTGTCTTTCTACTCATCACTAAAATTGTGAAGTCATTCTCAGAAGTAAACATTGAAAATTCGGAAAAATATTGTTAACTACCTATAGAAACTGATAAATTGTCTGGGCCGATTATTTCATTAAAACAGACCAATCAATTTACTCACATTTCATAATTTTTCATAATTCTTGGATATTTTACTAATTTCGACAATCATTTGTCAGAATTTTTACCGCATTATCGCCCCCCTTCCCAACGAAAATAATAACTTTGATGTGTTGTCTGGGCCGATTAATTCATTTCAAACGCAGTAATCAATTAACTCACATTTCATCATTTTTCATAATTCTTAGATATGTTACTAATTTCGACAGTCATTTGTTATAAATTTAACCCATATTATCGCCCACCCTCTTACAAAATAACTTTGATATATTATCTGGACTGATTATTTTATTACAAAAACACCAATCGATTAATTCACATTTCATCATTTTGATAATTATTGTATATGTTCCTAATTTCGACAATCATTTTTGATATTTATAACCCACGTTATTGCCTACACCCTTTCTGAAATAATAACTTTGATATATTGTCTGGGCCGATTATTTCATTACAAACAGACCAATCAATTAACTCACATTTCCACATTTTTCATGATTCCTGGATATATTACTAATTTCCACAATCACTTTTATTATTTATAACCCACATTATGGCCATCCCTTACGAAAATAATAACTTTGATATATTACCTGGACTAATTATTTCATTACAAACACACCAAGGGATTTATTCACATTTTATCATTTTTCATAATACTTGGATATGTTACTAATTTCGACAATCATTTTTGATATTTGTAACTCACATTATCGCTTTCCCCCTTACTAACATAATAACTTTGATATATTGTCTGGGCCGATTATTTCATTTCGAACAGACTAATCAATTAATTCACATTTCATCATTTTTCATAATTCCTGGATAAGATGCTTATTTCGGAAATCATTTTTAATGATTTTAACCCACATTATCACCTCCCTCCCTTACGAAAATAATAACTTTGTAATATTGTCAGAGTTGATTTTTTCATTAAAAGAAAACACCAATCAATTAACTCACATTCCATCATTTTTCATAATTCTTAGATATGTTACTAATTTCGACAATCATTTTTTATAATTTTAACCGACAGTATAGCCTCCCCCTTACGAAAATAATAACCTTGCTATATTATCTGGTTTGATTGTTTCATTAAATAACACCAATTAACCCAACTTTCATCATTTTTTATAATTCATGAATGTTACTAATTCCGACAATCATTTTTCATAATTTTAACCCACATATCACCCCCTTAGGAAAATAATGACTTCTATATATTGTCTGGGACGATTATTTAATTAGAAACGCACAAATCAATTAACTACCATTCCATCATTTTTCATTGTTCTGGGATATGTTACTAATTTCGGCAGTCATTTGTTATAAGTTTAACCCACATTATCCCCCCCCTTACAAAAAATAACTTTGATATATTATCTGGACTGATTATTTCATCACAAAACACCAATCGATTAATTCACATTTCATCATTTTGATAATTCTTGGATATGTTCCTAATTTCGACAATAGTTTCTAATATTTGTAACCCACGTTATTGCCGACCTCCTTTCTGAAATAATAACTCTGATATATTGTCTGGGCCGATTATTTCATTACAAACACACCAATCGATTAATTCCCATTTCATCATTTTTCATATTTCTTGGATAAGTTACTAATTTCCACAATCACTTTTATAATTTATAGCCCACATTATAGCCACCCCTTATGAAAATAATAACTTGGATATACTGTATGACCTTAATATTTCATAACAAACACACCACTTGTTAATTTTATTTTTATTTCGGACTATTAGTCTCATCTTTATTAGTTGTTGTTTGTTTTTTTTTTTGTTTTTTTTTTTTTTTTATTGGTTCACAACGTTTCGGCCAACCAATAAAAAAAAAAAAAACAAACAAACAACAACTAATAAAGATGAGACTAATAGTCCGAAATAAAAATAAAATTAACATAAAAATGCTCATCTCAAAATAAAAAATTCCAATTAAGGAATAATATATATATATACCAATCGGTACGGACCCGACTATGGAAGATCAGTTAATAAATAAATGTGGATTTATAAGATCAAAGAATCCAACCTTGATCGCCCTTCGGGGCCCGTGGCGCAGTTGATAGAGACGTTGAATCTCTACGGTTCCAGATGAACATTGTCTGAAGATAGCGGTTTCAATCCCACCCAAAGCGTGCCAGAGGTAATTGGTCAAAAATGTGGTGAGACGACGACAACTACGGATGGCAGTGATGGCTGAGAATACAGTTAGGAGATTCGAAGTTCCTATCCGTCGCGGTTACCACCTGACGAAGGCCAGAGGAAGTTGGCCGAAACGTTGTGAACCAATAAAAAAAAACAAAAAAACAAACAAACAACAACTAATAAAGATGAGACTAATAGTCCGAAATAAAAATAAAATTAACATAAAAATGCTCATCTCAAAATAAAAAATTCCAATTAAGGAATAATATATATATATACCAATCGGTACGGACCCGACTATGGAAGATCAGTTAATAAATAAATGTGGATTTATAAGATCAAAGAATCCAACCTTGATCGCCCTTCGGGGCCCGTGGCGCAGTTGATAGAGACGTTGAATCTCTACGGTTCCAGATGAACATTGTCTGAAGATAGCGGTTTCAATCCCACCCAAAGCGTGCCAGAGGTAATTGGTCAAAAATGTGGTGAGACGACGACAACTACGGATGGCAGTGATGGCTGAGAATACAGTTAGGAGATTCGAAGTTCCTATCCGTCGCGGTTACCACCTGACGAAGGCCAGAGGAAGTTGGCCGAAACGTTGTGAACCAATAAAAAAAAACAAACAAACAAACAAACAACAACTAATAAAGATGAGACTAATAGTCCGAAATAAAAATAAAATTAACATAAAAATGCTCATCTCAAAATAAAAAATTCCAATTAAGGAATAATATATATATAAACACACCACTTGATTAACTCACATTTCAGCATTTTTAATATTTCTTGGATATGTTATTAATTTCGACAACAATTTTGCATAATTGTAACCCACAATATCGCCCACTCCCTTTCGAAAATATATATTGTCTGTGCTGATTATTTCATTACAAACACACCAATCGATTAATTCATATTTCAACATTTTTTATAATTCTTGGATATGTTGCTAATTTCGACATTTATTTTACATAATTTTAACCCACATTATAGCCACACCTTACGAAAATAATAACTTTTGTATACTGTCCAGTTTGATTATTAATGAAATAAACACCAATCAATTAATTAACATTTCATCATTTTTCATAATTCCTGGATATGGTACTAATTTCGACAATCAGCTTTCATAATTTTACCCCACATCATCGCCATATTAAAACGGTTTTCTAAATAATTACTTTATTATTTTAGCACAGTCGGTATTCTGTAGTCAATTTCTTATTAAGAAATTAATGATTGTTAGGTGAAAGTACAAAATAGTTTTAACCCCCTCCCCATATTAAGATTGGCTTTGTAAATAACGGTAATATCTTAGCACGATCCTTAATCTGTATATCAGTTTTTTATATTTATAAAAATGTTAGGTGAAAGATACCTTCCTTTCTCCATATTAAGAATGGCTTTCTAAATAATAACAGCACGGTCCGTATCCTGTGTGCCATTTTTTAATCTTGAAATTGTTAGATGAAAGTACAGAATAGTTAAAAACATATGCTCCCACTATTAATAATGGCTTTCTGAATAATAATACTATTATTTCAGCATGGTCCATATTTCGACTGTCAGTTTCCCTCTACCCTTTAATATATATTATATATATATATATATATATATAATATATATAATATATATATAAAATAAAGTAAGTATTTCAACACGGCCCGTATTTCAGTTTCTTATTTAATAAATTGTTAGGTGAAAGTAAATAATAGTTTTAAAAATACTTTTCCTTCCTCCCATTAAGAATGGCTTTCAGCACGATTCGTATTCCGGATATTATTTTCCACCCCTCCATCTTAAAAATATATATAAACTAAATATGAGATCGTAAAATAAAATATATATAGGTTTACAAATTCAAAACCGCGAATCAAATTTATGTATTATTTCATTCTTTTTTTTTGTATTAATAAAAGAGTTATCAGCTAGAATTTAAATCAAAACATCTAGCGTTCGAGCCTAATGTTGTGTTCGCTATTAAGTCGTGCATGCGCATGACTGCAAAAAATATCTGCTCGGTGTTAATGTACATTTTACCTGTAAATTTGCCGATGTTTGTACGCGTTATTCATGCATGTTAACAAAAATATTATTCGCTATAAACCATCCTTGGTTAATGAATATTATTTCCTGAAAATGTCAGTGTTATGTGACCAGTAGTTTAAGAGGTTTCCTGTTAGATATTTACACACCCATACATGTACAGTTTTATTTATATAGAAGAAGAAGAAGAAGAAGAGGAAGAAGAAGAAGAAGAAGAAGAAGAAGAAGAAGAAGAAGATTACTGGAACTTTTGTTAACGCCCGTTTAAAGAAATAAAGTTGAGTTCACTTTAGGGAATTAAGAAAAACAGTTAACTAAGCACAAAATATAATATTTCAACTCTCTGTCGCTTGATACGTTCTGACTGTTTACTGTGTATGTACGTTGATTTGTCTTCTGTACGTACTGAATTTCCCTCAATTTCCAGGTTGATTTGAAGTCAAATGCCAGCCCTAGAAGTGGAAGTTGACTTTTTGACTGGGTTTGAAGTTCCCAACTAGCAGTAATAAACACTTCCTATACCGATAATTGCGTAAGTATAAAAACCTATATTGGTAGATATAAAAACTGTCAATATTTATTTAAAATAATATATATATATATATATATATATATATATATATATATATATATATATATATATATATATATATATAGGGAGAGAGAGAGTGTGTTCAATATTTTAGTTATACGTAAAATCCAAATAAAAATTAATTAAATATCAAATTATATAGCCCTATAAATTTTATATTTCTTACTTGAAATTGCATATATTTAAGAAAAATTATACCAAAAAATTAACACATACCATCAAATGATTGATTTAAACCGTAATCCATATGTGACGTTAAAAGTGAAGAGTAACAATAGATCCCATAAGCAGCACAAAATTAGGTTAGAACGTCTGCTTATTCTTGCCGCAATTCTTTCGTAGTCCAGTGTATGATGCGGCATAATCCTGAACTAACACTTTCTATTATTTCTATTAGATTTACGGGAAATATTGCTACCAAAGAAATTGCAGGGTTTCTCAAAGAAAGTGGTTTCCATTTCTATTCCTTGGACTTATTTATGGTGACACATATTAATTTAATTGCATCTTATTAATTCACGCGTTTTCCTCTTTTCTTCATTTTAGTCATATGCAAGGTTTCTTTGCATACATGGGTTAGGGTGGAAGCATAAACGGAAGAGATGATTTAGCAGCACTCTGGAGGCTTCTGTAGTTTTATATTACCATTTCATATATACATATATATATGTGTGTGTGTGTGTGTCTGTGTGTTTAAATATTGTATTTACATGTTTGTATCCTAAACAGATAATTATAAATTTTGAAAAACAGCTACTATGTGTAAAGAGTCCTTATGTACGATATATTTATTTTGATTGAGTTTAATACAATCAGAGGTGAAAAGGGGCATGAGCGCATTATTTGAAAATTTCGATACATTGTTTTGTAAAAATTTACTAAGAGCTCTCAGACATCAATTAAATACTCTCCATATTTTTGTTTGGTACATTCTAAAACGTTTTAAGGATGTATAATATCAGACCGAACTTCCATGTGAAAATTCAGATATATAAATTTTTCATTTAAATTGATCCATAGTCATTAATGACCAATAAAGCAACATTCCATGAATTAAAATTTATTCTTACAACCGCTTAATCCTTACATTTGAGAAATTTTCTAAAATCACAATAATGCAATGGATTATAAGCAAAATTTAATAGCCATGGTTTTTAATCTACATTAGGAATCATATAACCGGTACAAAACTGTTTTGTTCTAGATTTAAAAAAAAAACTGTCCTGGCACGAGCATTCGTCTAGTATTAGTTTTAATTCTTTCTATTCAATTTTAGCGACAGCAGCACGGATCACACCGGATATGACTTTGATATATTCGTCAGTAGATTGAATGTAAAATCCATTCCCTCTTGATCCCACTATCCCTCGACTTAACAACAATAAAAAAGAGAAAAAAGGAAATCTACAAGTCTCTTTTGATAACGATGCAACCCGAAAGTCTTAGAAGAAATAATTTAAAACATGATTGAAATTTAATAAAATATATCTACAGTATAAATCGGGCTTTTAAATGTATTGAATTAAAGAACAATATATTTCCCAAAGTTCTCAATAAAAATAGAAAAATAATTATAGTAATAATTATATATATATATATATATATATATATATATGTGTGTGTATGTGTGTGCGTGTGTGTGTGTATGTTTAATACATAAATTATTCTCTCTCTACACATACACAACACATATGGAGAGAGAGGTTTCTCCGCACTACAGCTTATCAGCGTGGCTGATTATACCAAGATTCAGACCGATGACCATTGAGTTTATAAAATCGCTTTTAACAATAACAAGATCTAATAAAACATTACCGTGCATGTTGTCCAAACACAAATTACTTCAAACCTGGACTTTTTTACGATGATGTTCTTTAATTAGAGAACGTGAATTTATTATGTATTATTGTTGATAATTGTATTACAGTTCAATCTTAATATTATTCCTCTAATATGTTTCCATATCATAAACTGCATGTTTGTAAGGACGAGCACCGGCACTGCTTCTAGATTTAAGATCCTATGTGCATTTCTAATTCGTGCGAATATTCACTTACTGTTTCATATTTTACTTTAGATGAGACGGTAAAGTGAATCTCGGCGCCAACTGACGAATTAGTTTGTAAAGTTTGACTCCTGTCAGTTTCAGAGATTTACATTTATTAGAATTTTACTAATCTTTAACTAGTTCTTCCTGTAGGTCATTATATCACAGAACCCAAATATGTATTGCATTTATACAAAGCTTTTTTATATATTGATAGGTTAAGTTAAATTCGGATTAGAATACTTCCCAATAACTTATTTTACCAATGAGACACCATATACCAAGTCGAAAGACCACTCAAGGGTAAATATCTATTAAATGGGTGAATTATCGGTTTAATTCTGATTAATATTATGAAAGGATTGTTAATGATGACTAGCGTGAGTATAATTAGTGCGCAACTAACCTAAATAAATCAGTTAAGATTGAACCTGACAAGTTGTAGCCATATTCATTAGGAAAACCCCTCAGTCTTTCATTACAATAGTTCCACAACAAAACTATCAAATTATTGGTATTTGCACGAAGTATTTTGCAATGCTGCTTCTATTTTGATGGTAATTACCGTAGATAATGATATTGAAGACTAAACTCATCGTACTAGAATGATTTACAACCCATTATTGTTGAGTCTAGGTTGGCAATTAGGGCAGTGATATCACTTTGCACACTTACCTACACAGAACTGCTTCAAAGACTAAATCTAATAAGTTGAACAACGAAAGATGCGAAAAGACCAGATTTCAACGTATAGCATCATCAATGAAATTTTAATTCTAGCTTTCAAGGCGTTTAGTCACTATCTCTATGCGCACCTGTAAAAGATGTACCACGGTCATCTGTTTCCTTCGTCCGTGTTTCTGTTCCGTTAAAAAACCCTTATAGAACAAGTGACTATGTTTTCCTATCATGTACGTGTTAAAATGGCCTTTAACAAACATTCATAAAGGTAAACCTATTTTCACATTGTTTTTGGTTGCTTTTGCCAATAGATGTAATTTAATTGTTTAATATAAATTGTTCATATTTTACTTAAATTTAGTTGATATCACAAAGCAACTAAATATTTATTTTCATCACTAGTATGTGATTTTATTTATTGTGTTAATATTATATGCTTATTTCTTTAAATTTTGAAAACACGTATGTAGTATATAATTGCATTAGAGTTTTGTGAGATTGTAACTCGGGTATTGATATAATTACACCTATTTTTTGCTTATTCAGTAAATCAGGTTTCTATTTGTTTACGAACAGATGAACTAAAACATTATAAATATTAATAGTATACATGCAAATCTCTTTATCGTTTCAATAGTCATCCAAATAAAAGCTAGATTAGAAATTAATTCACAAAATAATACATAAGTCGCGTGCGAAAGTAAAATCAAATTGTTTATTTTGCTCTATAGAGCAAGTTAAAATATTTAAATATATCTCTATCCTAACAATTTCTCATATTAGGAATATTTTTTAAACAAATATATGCGAAACATGCTGGAACAAAAAGACAACATGACTAGTCAAAATCAAATATCAAATGCCATATGCAATGCTATTTATGTCTAAATTCTTAAATCTGGCAGAAATAATTTTAGATATCAGACATGATATATTATTTTTGTTCTATTTATTGAAATAAAAAGCAGGTGCTTTATGATATCTTTATCATTATTTCCTGCAAAGTTTACTTCCTTACAAAGAGAGGGAATCGTACGAGTAATTCCGCATTTTTTATCTTGCTCCAGTGGCTCAAAGAGGATTGAAAATTTCATTTTTATGATGACTGAAGTTATACATTTATGATAAAGTGTTATCCTTCTATTGCAGTTATTGACGATGTGAGACTCTAAGTAAGCAACTCTTGTCATAGATGCACGTCAGAAACAGAGATACCTCAACCGATTTCTCTTAAGCAGACAAATATTGAACCAATCAATATTTAATCGTGCCTGTTGAACGTTTCCGAAGTAGATGCAGTTAATGCAAGCGCAGTTAGAAAATTGGTTTGTCGATTTCAGAATGGAGACAGAGATGTAAGTGACAAAGGGCGCTCCGGACTTTTACGACCAAGATACCAAAAGGTTTGCAATAGTGTATTGCAAGTTCTGGTAACTATGCTTGAAAATAAATTATAGAGCACAAAAGATCGCTCATTTTAATGGTATCACTTCCGTCTTAGTAGCTACTGAACGTTTTATTTTTTGAGTTAAAAGTTAGAAGACTTTACTATAGGAACGATCCTCGTACAATTGTACAATTGAACGCACTCTTTCGTTGGTAAAATACAATAAAATTAATATTGTTCATTTTTAAGGACATGTTAATGGCGAGGATCATAGAAGAAGCGTTTCAGTACATATCAATTAAAACGTGGATCGATTAGAAGTTAGATCATGTAACATATTTACAGTTACGTATTTGTATTAAATAGTGTCTTTAATATTCAGCTTAAAAACAACTTTTTCTCAGCACTACATAAGTAAGTAAAATTGCAACCAGCAGATTGTCTAATTGATTCAATCATGCGCATACTCAAGTAAGTTAGGGGACATTATTGGAAAAAATTGCCACTTATATTCTTCGGTCTGTCACAAATGACTCATCGGTATTAACCTTAATCTTGTCAGACCATCTTTTTCGTGATTGCTCTCCTGGTCTATCGTCAATAAAATCTTCTGATTTCTTCATTACATATCTACAGGTTGATAACCTGCAATCATGTCAAAACGACATTAATCTTTTTTCTAATAAAGTCGTTAATAGATTTGTTAATAATAAGCTACTTTCACGAACCTAACCGCACTAAGGAATATGTTAAAACAGTTACTTTCAGATACATTGAGCTTTCACTAATACGCTGCCAGTATAATTCATGTTTTACTTGCATATATAACAATGAAAATTACCACTGTATTGTTAAATTTAACCTGGAAACGTTGATATGCTCTTTCTGTTTCATAAATCTTTAGTCGTCCAAATTCAGAAGTTGCCAATCTTATTCTTCTCTTTATGTCAGATGATAAACCACTAAGCCAGCAAACAGGAAATTTTCGGTTATATTTTAAAAACAAACGGAATTAATCCAAATGTTCAGTTTTTATAGTCATCTGATCACATTATTGTTTAATCAATAATATGCGTTAAGCGATCAAAATCCTTTTGCAAACTTAAATAACTAAGCTTACATATAACTGCCTGACATACATCTACATGGAAGCTTACATATAGATGAGATAGTACAATTATAGCAGGCAAGCATTTCTGTTTTAAAAAAAAAGAAGGTAGATCATCATTGAAATACAAATTTTAGGCTCTAAAGATTTTTCTGGTGGACTATAAGACAATTGCAACCCAGAAATATCAACAGAATATAATCTTTAAGAGTTTACACCGTTTTTACTGTGGAATTGCTTCATGTCTTAACTGTTTCAAAAGGATTCTGTCTCTCACTACTTTATTTAACTAACTGGTGCATGACGAAATCCCGGAGCGTTATTATTACCATTTTGTGTGGCTTATTTCTTTCTCCACACTTCCACCATTCTTTGTAATCATACGTTGCTCACACCTAATGCTTTTCTCTTCGAGCATCCGCACATTACTAGGATTTCCCATTTAAATACACACTACATAAGTGCGAGTGTTGTCTTTATTAAAATATCGCTTATTCAAATATGATTAATTAACCTTACTTTACTATACTTGTAGTTTTTGATAACATTGCTTTTTTGTCCATTGAAAATAGATTAAAAATAAAATAAATTGGATATCTAATCACTTGAACGCGAATGCTTGGATTTTACGTATGCATAGACAGAAATATTCGAGTTAAAAATAATGGCTATTCCTATAAAGTATATAATAGTATGTATGAATGGAGATGTTGTTATAATATTTAATCTCGTTTATTGAATAATATATTTATACCGAACACCGTTTTTCTTTAAAGGATAGCTTCCTTGAAAATTCTGCATAAAAGTTTACAGGTAAAGAATCTGATTTAAAGATAATTTTAAAATGTTTGGCTACGTTAATTCTTAACAAAGCAATATTTACTGGCGTTCGGCTTGACGGTCAGCCACACACTCACTCGTTACTTCTTGTCCGGCAGCTAATGCCAGAACAAATAAAGTGTGACATCAGAAAAGATACAACATTTTGATCGTTTCGCGCTTGGCAAGTTGTGCTTAGTTATTATTCTATTTACTTGCCTCTCCACGAGGGCAGGGTTAGACATAATGTCGGTCTTTAATGTGGGGGAAATCCAGCTACCCCCAAAAGAGCACTCTGGATAGAAACAAAAATAAAACTTGCCTCAGTCTAGAAGGATTTCTCTTCCACTGATCAAGGAGAGAAAAAGTGAAATGTAGTATCAAAAGAGATACTAGACTTTGTTCCTAGCCAAAAGAACAATAATTTGTACACCAATGAAATAGAGATGCGCTGATCGCTATCACGATTTGAACAACACATGTAAAGCTTACCGTCTTGTTATGTCGAGGAATAGGATGTTTATCAGAGAAAAACATAAAATATGAGTACGAGGTTTCTATTTAGTTGTCCACATTCGAGGATAGTGTTTAATCTGATTTTACAGCGGAAAAAAAATCTAGGATATTGGAACAAAAATTAAATGACTGAGCCTACTATGCCTCTGATTCACTAACCTATGCCAGACCAAATAGTGTGACATCAGAACAGATAACACATTTTGATCGTATCGCAATCAATTTATTTTGATTTTATACAATAAACGCCCATTCAAAATGGCCTCTAGTGTCTAATGAAGTTTTCTATCCTCATCTCCCTTACACTTTTATGCTCTGGCTGAGTAATTATTCTAGGTTGCCCTCTCATTTACGCCGCTATGGTCCTGTTTATGCTTGGGTTTAGGGAACAGATACGAATTACACGTTGTAACATCAGATAAATTCTATATGGAATCGAACTGTACCAATGCATATACCATATTTCACCCTATGCGTTTACCTTATTTCAGATACATTTTCTATTATATTGTTAACTCTTGGGATATTTTACTCGTATATAAATGATTTTATATCATGCCCATATTCTATTTACTGTATTTTAATGCACATTTTATCAAGTATTTTATTTTTTCAAGTGTACATTTTTACCGCGCATTTTATCGACAACGTCACAAGTTTTTGTAGACATGTGATGTAGTGGATAGAGTAGTTTGTTATGAGAAATTCGATTTCTCGTTGATGCTTTTTCGCATCCTCTAAAATTGTTAATAAATGTAACACAATACCAATCATAATAGGTAAATCGATTGACAGTTGCGTGATGCTGAATACCATAAAAGGATTGTAAATTGTCACGTACCACCAAAACAAAACCACCTTGTAAAAACAATCCCTCAGAAACACTGAATCAATAGTTGAGACTGCTTAATCTACGTTTTAGGATACATCAGTATGAAAGCCTGTTTACTATTATGATGCTTATTTACCGTTTGAGAACTGAATGAATAAAATGCTTCCTTTCAACTTCTGTTCTCATTTTTCATGAATGGCAAACACGTCTTTGCGTAACAGATAAAGTACTAAATGGGGTTCAGTTCTAAATCAAACTAAGGCTCAATCCTCACTTCGGGCGAAACTTAGAATACAATTGCGAATTACTAAAAATTTCTACCTAGTCATGACTCATGAAACAAGCATGTAATCTCAGTGGTTTAAATAGAGGGTTCAGTTCGGAATTTCGCGCATATTTTCGGATTTTCCAGTAAGATTCCCAAGTTGACAAGATACACATAAAGAAGATATGAGGTAACTGATAAATTAGCAGCTCAAATAATCGAAATAGTATGAATTATCAATCGCTATATCAACTGTAAAGAAACATGTTTATTTTTATTTTAACACTCGATAAACTTCGATTTTACAGATTTCTATTTAAATGTGCTCTTATTGATAATTGCATAGGAATCCAAATCATTTTCAATAGTTTCATTATCACTTGTAATAAAATTGGACCATAAAAATAGCATCTGTTTACTTTCCATGCGAAAAAAATCTGCAAAATAAATTACAAAATGACACATTGCCGTGCGCGAAAGAATCTAAAGTTTTCTAAACCATCATTCTCCAAAATTCTATCCAACTTAATTTTAACCAAGTGAATTCAAATTACACTCCGTATATATAGACGGTAACCTAAGCACAGAAATCTTCGATGGAATTAAAATAGACCACTTGAGAAACATGGAAAATCGCCGAGGGTCGATAAAAGACCCGATCGATACCATAATTGCTAGCCCTGTCCCTAAAAAACGAATGTAGAATTCTTCTTGTCTATGTTGAAAACGACATCTCGAACGTGGAAGAAATAGAAGCTCACAGTTGTCTTTTCATAGAAGAAATTGGTAATTTTGATGAAAGCATGTTGGCTTTTGTTGAATGTAGATTTTTGTTTAGCGCTTACGTATTGGAAGCGTTTATGAAGTGTCGTTATTATTATTGTTTTACTCACTAGGAGAAACCACAGAAGCCATCATCAAAGATTACTCTTTGGTAACAGCCTGTTGTGTTCCCCGGTGTCTCAGTGACAACAAGTCTCTCCAGATTTTCAGTATACTCTATCTCCTTCGATAACATTTGCAAAAAGAATTTGCGTTATCACAACAACCGCTTACCATTAATTTTTTGTTGACGGCAACCATTGGTATTCACTGGAATTGGGTGGGAATAAGCCTCCCCAAGTTCCTAGTCGTTTTTGACTCATCCAGCGGAGGTCTGTCTAGTGCTTTCTCTCCTCGATCTTTCACCCTTTCTTGACCCTCATTACTTGGTGTGTTTATGCCAGTTTATGGTGGCACTCACACAGAGAGAAGAAAAATACCTGGGGTGATATTTGCCAATTATACAGTTTCAGTTTTCATGATTTAATGTGATGTTCATTTCTGTTTTACATCTGTAGCCATTTCTGTGTCCAATTCGTGTGTCGTTTATGTGTGGTGTTAGTCTCCAAATGTAAGGGTTGTCCTTAATATTTCTGCAGTTTTCATTATTGAAATTCGTTGTATCTTTTCTGCCATTCCTTTGATTACAATATCTCCCTTTTTTTTTTACAAAGTTTTCTGCTATCGTTCCTAGCGCTCCTACTGTTAGTGGTGTTATCTTCACTTTCTTCATCCTCCAGATCCCTTTGAGCTCTCTGGACAGTTCCGTGCTTTTGCTTCGCTTTTCGATTTTCTTGATTTTCACTCTGTGGTCTACTGAACGGCAAAATCTACAATCTGGTAGAATGTTTTCTTCTTGTTAACTATTATGACATCCGGTCTTCTTGTCTGGATGAGTTTATCCGTTTGTATATCTACGTCCCATAGAATCTTGTGACGTTCATTTTTCAGTACTGCTGCCGGTTTGGGGTTGTACCATTTATTTGTGTGTTCAAAATGCAATTGTTTGCATAATTGCCAATGTACTGCCTTTCCCACTATATAGTGTCAATTTTTTATATTCTTTTTGGGTTAATTTACAGCATTCACTTATTATGTGTTTTATTGTTTCGTCTCTTAGTCTGCAGAGTCTGCATTTGCTATTTTCTTGTGTGATGTCCATCCTTAATTTGAAGGGTGTTGGTTCTACTTACGTTATCTTGTGCAACTATCATTAATGATTGAGTTTCTATGTTAAGGTGTTCTTTTTGTAGCCATTTCCAAATGTTTTCGTTGGTCTCTTAATTTTGTAATCTTTACGAAATGTCCATGCAATTGTTTCTCTTCCCGTTTTTCTTTCCTTGTCTTATTCTTCATCTCTTTTTCTATCTTTCTTTTCTTCTTTGTTTCTTGCTGCAGTAATTATTCTTTTGATGCTCTGCATCATGTATTTTTCTAATCCTTTTTTGTGTTATTTACACAGTCTTCTATACAGACCAGCCTTCTTCCTCCGCCTTTCCTTTTCACATATAGTCAGTCACTATCACCCTTCGCGTGTAGTGCATTGTGCATCGTCGTGTAGTTTCCTGGTCTTCTGTTCGATATTCCTTAGGTTTTTTTTTGGTACAGCTTAAAGACGGCCCAGAGTATCTTATTAGTGAGACTGTTCTCGTGTTTATTCCTTTAATTAGGTTTCGACTTTTTAGTTTGGTTACGAAGAGTTTTCTTGTTCTTCTGAGGTATTCGTTTTCTATTTTTGCTTTCCTTTTAGTTGCTTTGATTGCGTCTGCTTCCAGCACCCCCAAGTATTTGTAGTTATCATGTAGTGCCCCAATTTATGTTTGATTAGGCAGTATTATACCTTCTGTTTCTTGTTGCTATTGTTATCATTATTATTATATTATCATTATGATTATTATTATCATTACTAGACTACAAGTGACCCGTTGGGGCAGTATGTTATAATAACTAGGAAATTAATGTATGAGCGTGACACTTGTGACGTAAAAAAATAGTTTTTTTGGCATAACAGAAACATTTCTATGAAAGTATATTAATATGAAAAAAGAACATAGCTTTCTATGAGTCGTCCTGTTTATTTAAAAAAAAACTTACAACCATTGAATTATAAGTGGCTTGCCATACTTATAAGTACATATGCAAAAAAATGTTCTATATCTTTTAATTTAAACGCGAAAAAAAAACAATTGGGGCGCTGAAAACGTACAGAGTAAAACAATACGTTTTATTACCGCGTTGATTATTTGTAACGCAAATCAAAAAACATATTTTTGGGGTTATTTATTTCTGTTAGTAGTGTAGGAGAAAATGTATGAATTTTTGTTTAAAAAGTTATATTAAAAAATGGAGAATAATTTTTTTAAAAAAGGCGGTGGGTAAATTGCCGTTGCAAAATGCTCTTATGGTTGTCCACGGATTAAAGTAGATTCATTTGTAAGAAAATTGAATTAAAATAACTTAAATGTAATACAGAAATGAACGATGTAAAAAAAAATGCAGAATGGTTAACAATTGTTTATTTGGAGAGTTTAAACGCGTAAAAAAATGGGATGGTGAAAACGTACACAGTAAAACAATACGTTTTATATTCACGGTAAATATTTGTTTACGTACACATGCGTAACGGGAAATCGTAAACCGGATGTTGAATTACAAGGTCATTTAGGTTATATATATATGTATATGTATATGTATATATATATGTATATATATGTATATATAAATGTATATATATGTATGTATATATGTATATATATACATATGTGTATATATATACATATATATATATGTATATATGTATATATATATGTATATATATATATATGTATATTTATATATGTATATATATGTATATATATATATATGTATGTATATATATATGTATATATATATAAACGATTGTTGATTTATTTATTTATTATTTTGTTATTGGCGATTATGTGCTATTTTCTATCCGCTATCTAAACGCATTGAGAGAATTTACTTGCTCTTTGTTTACATTCTAGACGCCCCCATTTGATACGTACTATTTGTACTTGTCATTATAAATTCTTTTTTGTATTAAACATTTGAATGTTTTTTATTCAAATATCTATTAAATATGTATTACGTATGCATGGATAACGTTTATGCATGTAAATATATCATAGATATTTAACTAAAAAAACGCATTTAAATGTTTATTAAATAAAAATTATATGTTTATATATCTATAGAAGTGAAGTTATCTCTGTGTGTGGGTCTGGGTCTGTGTACATTTCTCTACCAAATAACCCAAAATTGTCGGAAGAGTTTGGTAGAGTTCTCAAGGGTCAAAATATCAAACATTGACGGCTTAACAGCCAAATTTCTGTCCGAAAACGGATTACAACGATTTTCCCAGATCTCACTATCCTGTAGATCAGATTTCAAGTCTGTGGACTGAAAATTGGCAAAGTTATTGCGTAGGGAAATGACACAGACAGACACACGTGCACACACAGAGACACTTTCATTTTTATAGATATACAAGCATTTCAGCACGGCGTTGCCCAGGTGTTTGGAGGTGCATGTTGAGCAAAAAAAAAAAATAAAAAAAATAGCGATCAATTTTTTTAAACTTTTACCCCTATTATGACCCCTTAGCATTAATTTTTCTGTGGTCAAATCAAATTATTAAGTCAAATTCATATTCAAGGAACCTATATCTAAAATTTCAAGTATTTAGACTCAAAATTGTCGGACGAGTTTGATAGAGTTTTCAATGGTCAAACCGTTGAACTTTGACCCCTTAATAGACAAATTTCTGGCCGAAAACGGATTACAAAATTTTCCTCAAAATTCAGTACCCTGTATATCAAATTTTGAGTCTGTAGACTGAAAATTGACATAGATATTGTGTAAGGTAATGTACATAGACAGACAGACACACACACAGACACGCACGCACGCAGAGAAACTTTCACTTTAGATATATATATAGATAGATAGATAGGTATGTACATATAGATTAATTCACTATTAATCTTAATCTCAAAATTATTTGCTACTAACTGCAAACTTATTTACTATTAATTCACTTTTAATTTAAAACCTAAAATTATTTGCTATTCATTTACTATTAATCTCAACACCAACCTCATTTACTAATTGCATTTCTGCCCGATTTCGCTCGCACCTTTTGTACTGTTCATAATTTGCACTATGTGTGAAAGCCTTTGTAAAATTTCAAATGTTTTGACTTAAAATTGTCTGAGTAATTTGGTAGTGACCGCAGAGGTGATTTTAAAAAAAAAACTATGACTCCAACTTTGACACAATAACACATATTGTTTTGGTTTCAAATCAAAATAAAATATTTGACCCATGTCCGAATTACCTACATCTAAAATTCAAAATGTTTAGACCCCAAATTGCCGGAGAAGTTTGGTAAGGTCTGCAAAGATCAAATGCTTGACCTTTGGACAGACAAAATTTTCGCCCCAAAACTTATTAAAATGCTTGCTGAATGTCTGAATACCCCTTATGTAAATTTTTAAAATATTTAGGCCCAACATTGGCTGAGTAATTGCTAAAGAACGCAAAGGTAAAATCTTTTTAACTTTGACCCTTTTGCAGCTAAAAATTTCGACCCAAACTAATTAAAAACTTGCCCTATCTCTGAATCCACTTTATGTAAAATTTCTAATGTTTACGCTAGAAATTGGCTTAATAATTTGATAGAGACCGAAGAGGTCAAATTTTTAATACATTGATCCCAGTTCTGACCCCTTAACATTTACTGGTTTGGGCTGAAATTGATTAAAAATTTAGATCCATGTCCAAGTAACCTACATTTAAAATTTCAAGTGTTTAGACGCAAAATTGACGGACGAGTTTGGTAAAGTTTTCAAAGGTCAAATCGTTGAACTTTGACCCGTTGACAGCCAAATATTTGATCGAAAACATAATTAAGATGATTTTCCCAAATCTCAACACCCTTATGACAAATCTCGAGTCTGTAGACTGAAAATTGACAGTTATTTGGTAGGGAAATGTACACAGACACACACGCACAAACATTTTCACTTTTATATATATACAAGCAGAAGTACCCGTTGTTGACTGTGTTTAAAAACAGCCTACAGAAAATGGACTGTGATTGATAAAAGTATGATAGGTTATGAAAAGGAGGGAGTTGTAAAGAGATAGGTTTAGATACTCAAAAATTTTACCCTAAGCAAAATATGATTAAAGTAAAGATAATTTTCGCGAAAATATATTTTTTTTATATCAACTTTGTTCCCATTCGTAGCCAAGAGTGACCAACAGAATGATGTTTCCTTACAAAGAGAAAATGTTATATATATAATAATATAAATATACAAGAAATAAATGTTACCATAGTCAATAAAAGTTACTTTTATTGTAGAAAAGTTCATTGGTTTGTATTTTTAAGTAGTTTGTAAAACAATTTTTTTTTTAATTCACGAACGGATTTAAAATAAATCAAAATTGCAGCGACTTTGAAATGGAGAGCCCCGTTTTCAATTTGAAGGAGGGGCACCTGAGCATTCTGCGTTAACAATTTAAGAGAGTGCCCTCAATGTAAGAAATATTTATAAACATATTTTAATGTTTTCCGTTATTTTGTGCTTGAGGAATATTCGATTATGGCATGTGTAGTTTATATAAAAATCCATTTAAGTAGTTATCGCCTCAAATTTCGTTTTGATTTCGGTTCGCTGAAATTATTTCAAGTAAAAAGCATTAAAATCTATTTCAAAACAAACGAAAAACATGAACTGAACTTTTATTGACTATAGTAACATTTATTTCTTGTATATTTATTTTTTCGGATAGTCCTTTGTTGGCTTTTCTGCTAAACACTCTTACTAAATAATATTGACGAAATATTGAAAAAAAAAAGAAACAAAAACAGTTTTGAAAAATAATGAAGCTTTACTTACTTTAGTAAAATAATCCAAAACAGCAAAATGGGATATTAAAAAAGTAAACACGTAATTACTTTAGTTTTTTAAAGCAAAGAATCTATATAAATATGAATAAGAAGAAAATTGCGCCCTTTTCAAGCATAGCAGCTTCGTTTCAGTTTTACAGTATTGAACGGTGTAGTATTGCGCCGTCGCATTCAGGGTTGTACTATTTTAATGTAAAGAACACGTATAAAGGGATGTAATCAACTGAATTCCTTCTAGTACATTGACAAAAGAAGCTTAACAGATATATAAATAAAAATAAAAAAGGTTATTTAAATGTTTTTAAAAAGACACGTAATCACGTGAGCATGATTTTTCCTTCTTTTGACACGATAACAAGTAACAATCTTATTTTGTATTATTTATCTATTTACCTATTTTCGAAAGAGTGCCACGTGCAAGTGGAGAACGACAAAAACAGAGTTATGCCAAATTTTTGTCGAGAATTGTCTAAAGTACCGACTTTTTTTTGGATTTAACTTTAATAAGAACGTGAATTTATGAGGTGAATTTATTCGACACAATATGATTCAACTCAAAAAAATAAATAAAAGCTAACGTGAATTAAGATTAAAGTTAAAGTGCTATTGTGGACCCTCAATCCTTTTTAAAAAAACCTTGTTAAACTTTTATGACATATTTACATTTTATGGAGGTCAGGTGCGAACGAACACTCCATAATTTAATTATATACCACATTTCTTCAAACTGAAACATAATTAACAAAGTATACTTACGCAAATAGATATAAAATGTCTTTATTAAAGTTTGTGCCTATTTCCATGGAGTACAGGTGCGAACGTAGACCCCACAATTTATTATAACATCCCTATTTAAGTTAAAACATACTTATCAAAGTATTCTTATGTACATCTATATCAAAGACACTCGTAAACGTTTGTTTTTTTCATTTTTTATTTCCATACTTTGGGGGCCAGGCGCGAATGCAGACCCACACTTTTTATGAACCACCGTTTTGCCAGATCAAACATACCCATTCCTTATCCTCGATACATCTTCTATCATTATATGTAACCAGTTTTTTTAAAATAGTCAACCATATAGGAGCCTATTCGTGACGAGACACACACACACGCTCAGCTTTATATTATAAAAATAATATATATACATATATATATATATATATATATATATATATATTATGAATGCAAATAAGAGCGTTTTCTATTATTTGTTTTAGCTTCTTGACATTAACATTAAATATATATTCACAAAACAAATCTTTTGATACAAATACTAATAGTGAGTATTTTCCTTGTCAAGATTTGACTTGAATTTTTAATAACTAGCAGTTCAGCCGGCTTTGCTCAGGTCCTATGTAATGTTCATTACTTTATGTGCATATGTGTATATTAAAAAGTGTGCATATGTCCCGTACTGCCTTTCTATACAATAGGCTTCCTTATCTACCATAGAGAAAAGTTAGTAGAGACAGCAGGGGTCAATTTTTAAGACTTTTACCCGAATTTTGACTCCTTAATATTTATTGTTTTGGGCTCAAATCAAATAAAAATATTAGACCCATGTCCAGATAACCAATATCTAAAATTTCAAGTATTTAGACCATAAATTGGCGGAAGAATTTGAAAGAGCCTGCAAACTTTCAACTCTGACCTCTTGGCAGCAAAATATTCACCCAAAAACTCATTAAAAAGCTTACTGCATGTCTGAATATCCTTTATGTAAAATTAAAATTAAAATTTAAAATGCTTAAATCCAAAATTCGCTTCATAGTTTGCTAGAGATCGCAAAGGTTCAATCTTTTGAAATTTGCCCCCTTGGAAGCCAACTTTTCGGCTAAAAACTGATGAAAAATCTTGCCCTATGTCTGAATACACTTTATGTAAAATTTATAATCTTTAGGCCAAAAATTAGCTGAGTAATTTAGTAGAGACCGCAGAGGTAATTTTTTTTTTAAATGTGACTCCAATTATGTCTCCTTAGCATTAGTTGTTTTGGGTTCAAATCAAATTATAAAGTTAGATCCATGTCCAAGTAACCTATATCTAAAATTCTAAGTGTTAAGACCCAAAATTGGCGGAGGAATTTGGTAGGGATTTCAAAGGTGAAATCGTTGAACTTTGAACTCTTGACAGCAAAATTTCTGGCCGAATACCGATTAAAAAGATTTTCCCAAATCTCAATACTCCTTATGTAAAATCTCGAATCTCTAAGCCGAAGATTGGCAGAGTTATATGGTAGGGAACTATACACAGACAGACAGACACACACACACACACACACAATTTCACTTTTATAGATATACTATCAGTCTCGCCCGGCTTTTCTCGGACCCTATATACAGTTCATAACTTTATGTGCATATGTATATATTAAAAAATGTGAATATGTACGGTAATGCTTTTCTATATAATAGGCTTCCTTAACTACCATCGAAAAAAGTTGGTAGAAACCGAAGGCGTTAAAGTTTTTTTAAACTTTGACCCGAATTTTGACACCTTCACATTTATTGTTTTGGGTTCAAATCAAATTAAAATGTTTAACCCATGTCCGAGAAATCTATATCTAAAATTTTAAGTGCTTAGACCTAAAATTGCCGAAGTTTGGGTAGAGCCTGCAAAGGTCAACTCTGTAAATTTTGACCTCTTGCCAGCGAAATATTCGCCTAAAAACTGATTAAAAAGCTTGCTGCATGTCTGAATAGCATTTACGTAAAATTTCAAATGTTTAGACCCAAAATTGGCTTTATAGTTTGCTAGAGACAGCAAAGAAAATGCTTTGAACTTTAACTCGTTGGAAGCCAAATTATCAGAAAAAAAAACGATGAAAAAGCTTGCTCTAC
This sequence comes from Euprymna scolopes, assembly GCF_053919585.1. Lineage (NCBI taxonomy): Eukaryota > Metazoa > Mollusca > Cephalopoda > Sepiida > Sepiolidae > Euprymna > Euprymna scolopes. The sequence goes on along the minus strand of NC_136511.1, from coordinate 88,959,577 downwards.
GTCTGAATACACTTTATGTAAAATTTGAAATGTTTAGACTAAAAATTGGCTGAGTAATCTGGTAGAGGTCGCAAACGTCAATTTTCTTACAACTCTGACCCCAAGCATATTTTGGGCTCAATTCAAATTTGAAGTAAAATCCATGTCCAAGTAACCTATATGAAGAATTTCAAGTGTTTAACCCCAAAATTAGCGGAGGAGTTTCGTAGAGTTTTAAAAGGTAAAATCGTTGAACTTTGGCGTCTTATCAGCCAAATTTCTGGCCGAAAACCGATTAAAAAGACTTTCCCAAATCTCAATATCCCTTATGTCAAATGTCGAATCTGTAGATCGAAAATTAACAGAGTTATTTGGTAGGGAAAGGTGCACCAAACACACACACAAACAAACATTTTCACTTTTAAAGATAAATATAGATAGATAGATATCTTTATCTTATTTGGTTTTTATTATTATTAATAATAGTATTTAAATCCCTCTGCTGTGTGATTTTATAGTCTCTTTTCTTTTTTTTGTCCTTTTTTTGCCAGTACTTTTTAAAAATTATATTATGTACATATATTTTTATTAATTGATGTTATTGTTTTATACCTGACCGTCATCTACCCTATTTCCCCTTTTCCTTTTCTGCCATTGCTTGTCTTTTTTCTGTTTATTCTTTTTTCTATTCTGACACAAACTTTTATTCCCACCCTTTATTTTCTGCTATAAAAAAAAAAACATTTTATTCTTAACTGGCAGAACCTGTGTACCGGCTTTGCCAGTGGAAGTATGCCCCTTACCTCACCTGTAAAAAAAAACAAAACAAAAAAAACAATTAAACTACGGTTGTTAGTGGGAGCCCTGCCGGTCCAGTAAAATACCAGGCACTGGGGCCTGTTGCCAAATGAATGTACCGTGCCGAAGTAACAACGCCAGTATCTATAAATGCACTCTTACCATAGAATTTGATTATGTGTTGTAATTAATCTGTGCTTTCACTAAACGTGTCAAATAGGCCTATTAGGTAGCAGTTGTTACCGTCCGCCTGTAATGTGTAATGAAAATAAAACAATGAACTAAAATATTTCAAACCGTCGCACTTCATATATATTTATATATTGAGGAGTTTTGCTTCCAAATAATCGCGTATTTTTATTACGATTTTTTTCCAAAATACGAAATTACGGAATTTTAATCAAAGAAGTATGTTGCGAAAATACAATTGTAAGAAATAAGGTAGTTTTAATTTGTGCAATAAACTTCCGTAATTTTTATTTCGGCATATTAATTAATAAAAACGCAAATATTTGAGAGCAAAGTTCTTCAAATTAGTCCAGAGTTAATATAATCAATATAGCCGGCTTTTTTTATATAGCATTAGTAAAGGTAATGTTAAAGCTGCAAAAAATTTAAGTTGGTTTTAGCGTCTTTCACATCTACATTTATTTTCGTTCAATAAACTTCCGTAATTTTTTTTCGGCATTAAAAAAACGCAAATATTTGAGAGTTCACGTTAACAAGCTAGCCCAGAAGTAATATCTTCAATATAGTCGTAAATGTCTACACAACATTACAAAAGGTAATGCTCAAGGTTTAAAAAAGTTAAATTGCTTGTTTCTCACAATTTCTCACATTCACCTTAATTTAATGACATTTAAAAATTTTCGGGTAAAAGTTTTGCCCGCACGTGTGTTGTTTGGCTGGTCGTCGGAAAGCATAACGTTAATATGTATAAACTATTTGTTTGCAACAATTTCACCTGCAAAATTTATTATAAAGATATCGGAAACCATACATACGCCGTTAAATCGCATGGAAAAGATAAGATAATTAACAAATAAATTTCCGTATTTTTTACGATTAATTTTTTTTTTTTGTAAATTTTTTCTTTGTTATTTTTGTAAGAAGAAAAGGACACCAATATTTGGGAGACAAACTCTTCAATACATTAATATATATGTAATGCATAGGTTTGAAACATCACCAATGTACACGTTGTGTGTTTAATGGTATAAAAATCGATCGCAAGAGCTTTGTAGTTATTTAGTTGTATTGTACTTTTCGATCTTACATGAGTGGAATGATCCATGGATACTTGAAGAGGGGCGCATTAATGTGTCTCTAAGATACGCAATATTTTAATAGAATTAAGTGTTCATTTATAAATGAAAAAAATTGGATTCCGGAATAAGAGCACCTATCAGCCAATCAGAATGGACGGACTTTGGTAGGGATCCTTTATTATTTCTGAATCGGAATTATTTCTGAATCGGAAATTAGAAAGATTATGTTATGTATATGTATATAATGATTCAGGTACGGTCGGTGTAATCACAGATTCTGTGGAACGTGTAAGATTTGTACCGGTTACAACTGGTAGTAATAGGGCTAAAAAATTAGAGAGAAAAGTAAGGAACCCTTCCTCTATACATGTTACAATTGTGATGGTGCTGCTCTAAAGATGTAATGTAGCATTTTAAAAGCAGGACTGAAGTGTAAGATGATGTTCGGAAGCTATATAAGATAGTAGCTATTAGTCTAGATGTATTGAATTTGTATGTGGCATATATTATTGCAAACCTACGATATTTTGGTCAAGAAGGGAATGTCTGCAGTCATTTTATTATATAAAGAGATACCATGCAATGTGACTCCTGATAAAATTTATTGTCTAGATTAGTGAATCCCTAAATATTTTTTTATTACGGACTAAGCTTTTGTATAAGCAACATCACCTGAAGAGAGTTCTAGTTATCAATAAGTGGCTGACCGAAACATGTTCATGAAGGGACATTTTAATGCTTATATAAAACAAATACAAAGTATATATATACGCATATATATATACTATATACAATAAATATAATATAATATAATATATATATATATATATAATGTCGACATTATATGTGTGATATAACGTACATATGCATAATAGATAATCTAAAAATATAATATATATACATATATATGCATATATATATATATATGTCACATGCTACTGGTCCCATGTAACTCAGTACTACCTGCCTCATGGTCGGGTCACCGGCGACTAAACTGATTCCCCCACCAGACTTGTTTGGTGAGGAGGGTGGCTAGTCTCCCTGAAGGATTAAAAACCAGACCTTTCAAAGGGAAAATGGACCCTTTTTGGGGGGTCAACGGCCAACTAGCACTGTGTGTGGTTATGTGTATGTATGTGTGCGTCGGGGTGGAGAGGGCTCCCGTAAGCCGTGGTTAAGGCAACCTTTCTAGGAGAAACAAATCTCTAATTTAAAAAAACCATAAAGCGGGAGACCAGTACCCGTATTAAGCTGGTCTGCAGTTTAACTTGTTGCTGGCTATCTTGCTCTTGCTTGTTACTGGATCTCAACATTTTGAACCGAGAGAGAGACTTAGCTGTCGTAAAAAGCTAAGACTCTGTAACATAATCTGTGTATAGATACTCCCTCACACATGTGTCTATTAAAATGGCCATGTGGCGATGGAAGTCATTTTTGGGCTCATGTCTGTGGGAGTGGCACTCGTCTGACAAGACGTTTCAATCATCATCATCATATATGTGAGAAAAATTATATAAACATCAAAGAAAATCCAACACAGATATAATATACACACACACACACACGTGTATGTATGTGCATGAATATATACTATATATATATATATAATATTTACCTGGTATATAATAAATATGTATATGTGTGTGTAAAATAATATATATGTGTGTGTGTGTAAAATAATTAAAGGATAAAAATCCGACAATATAAATTTAAAATGGAAAAGAAACAAAATGCTGAACGATTTATTTGTTCCATAGTTTTATACAAGAGATGTCATACATCGTATATTCGTATATAATTAAGTTTCTCAGCAATCCTGAAGTTCATACTCTCGGCCTCCAGTTAGTGTCGATTATAATACAATTTATGAATCTTCCTGTCAACTTCATTTTGAAGTTATTTCATTCAGAAATTAGTCAGTATGCTTTTTCAACTGTGGAATAATATACCTCGGTTTCCAAATAACGTTGGCTCAACAGGGGAGAATACGCAGAATGTGTATATCTATATACAATATATATATATATATATATATATATATATATATATATTAAATAAATATGTATATATGCATATATGAGAATAAATATATATACATCGTTATATGCATATATATGCACATATCTATACATATGTATGTATATGTATATATATATATATATATATATATATTGTGTATGTAAATGTATATATTGTATATGTATATATACATATATGTACATACATAGATATATACATATATATATATATATATATATATATATATATATGTTTTCGGAAATCATTTAAAATGTAAATACATTTTTATAATCTAATTGTCCTTCCAAATTATATAGTTTTACATAATATGAAGGAAATCAAGTAAGAAACGCAGATATGTCAATAAAATAAAATCCAATAAAATCATACATAAGATGTGATATTTTATCTTTATGTATGGCTTTAACAAAAATAATTTTCTATATTTTTATCATTTATTATGAAACCATGGACTTGAGCCAGGAAAACGGAATCTATATTATTTCAAAAGATATGAAAAGTATCAATTATAATGATTTACGTTAATAATCTCTCAAATCACATCCTAAGATCATTCGTATACATTTATGCTGACGACACTACCATCGGTGGCAACACATCAAGGCTCGTAAATAAACAAGTTCTCTCTGATTTTCTTTCCTCTGATCTTGGGCACGTGATACAATGGGGAAAGAGGTGGGTCATTACTTTTAATACATCTATAAGAAACTTCTATTTTTATATCATCACCGCTTTGATTCCCCATCTGACATTAATTGAAATGGATAGCTCTCGTCATAGTGAATCCCCATGTTTTGGCAAACTTTTTACTCTTGATCTGAAATGGAACACGTATATCAACAATATTGCAAAGTTTGCTGGAAAAATGGTGGAATCCTTCTACCGCTCCAGTAAATATCTCACTGTTGATGCAATTCTCTACCTATCTAAGAGACAGATACGCTCAAGGATGGTGTGCTGTTGCCACACAAGTGTAGGAGCTGCTAGAAAGATCTTATCCTGTCTTGACAGAGTTGAAAATAGACTTTGTAGCCTTGTGGGGGATGCTCTTTTTGTTGCATAGGGGACATGTAATACAATTTGATGAGGGGAAGAAGTGAGAAGACAGAGACATTTATACAGCTCTTTTAGTGTTTCTTTTTATGGCATATAATGAGGAGAGAGAGTGATTAGTTCTTTTATCACAGGAGGGGACACATTACTTATGATAGAGAGAGGGACAAATTACTTAAGATGGGTCATACAAAGTTCAATAAAGATGATTACACATTCACTTTGTTGTAGAAAGACGACACGAAGACGGCAGTTACAAAAATATGATGTTCTTTTATTCCATTTGACCGGTCGAAATGATGATCACATCTAGGAATTAAAAGTTGTTTCTACATGTTTAAAACTTTCTCCCTCGCTTCCAAAGGGACCCTCCTCTGACCATGTCAGTTCTGTCTCCTATCTTCGTCTCCAACTCTGTCTAACTTATCTTCCACTCTAGCTCCTATATTGAGAGTTCATTTCTCCCATGATGTCATACGTGTGTCCAAAAACGTGATCGACCCACGTTGCCTGAACATGCGTGGTTCGTACATGTTTTCAAACCATTTCTGCAGACAAAGAATTCTTACTAACTTATTTTTCGACATAACTTATTTTTCAATATGTTTTTAATTTGCTATTGTTCGTTCTTCTCTAACTGACCTTATTTTAATTCAGTTTTCATAAAATATACAACAATACAATTTTTTTATAACAATATATCTATTTTATACGAAACTGAACAATGTGAAATTCCTTTCTTAATCTATTTCTGAACCTTGCTTATAAGGTTCGAATCGCGATCTATCCTAATCTCATTTTTACTCGTCTATTGTTTTTCTTACTTACAAGAAAAGGGCTCTTTTCTTGTAACATTTTCTCTTCCCTGCAACCTCTTTCCCACAAAAGGGAGGTTGCGAGCCTGTCTCTGCTTTATCGTTATTTTCATGGCAACTTCTTGTCTGAGCTCCAATTTATGGTCCCCCCTCTCGCCAAATTTTCACAAAAACACTCGTCTATCTGAAACCACTGTCAATTATTTTCCTCTCTTCCGTTTGTCTGTTTTACAGTAAACTACAATTTGAGAGTCTTCAAGCTCAATGTAAACAAATTCTTGATGAACCGTCCTCTTTAGTAATCCAATTTACCAAATTTCTACGATTACTACATCAACACATCGACTACTGTATGCTTAATAACCCTTATCCTCGAGTGGCCTCTGGGCTTTTATAAATGGTGACTCCTTTGTAAAAAAAGAAAGAAAGGAAACAAGCAGTAATAATAAAGAAACTTTTGGGAGATAACGATACATACATCATAAACTGGTGGTAAAAAAAGTATTGTTTAATGTTTAAATGTCTCGGATTATAATTATAACTGAAATAATTGTGAGATTATAGAAAAATATCAATGTTTGTTCATATGGTTAGATGTCGAAATAATGGCTGAATGATGGTGAATAACTAAATTTCTACTTAGATTTTTTCCTATGATTTGAGTTAAATTAAAATAAGCATTGTGGCTCGTATATTTTAATGAATCGTTTATGCTCATACATGCATTTATCGAATTTGTTTCTGTTTTAACGATGATCTTTTCACACTTTTTTAGCATATAACTAAATCAATTACACTTGCAGACGTTGGTCATATTTTAATCGGATGTAACATACGATTCGATTTATCGCAAATAGGTTTGTTGTTATTAGTTATGTATGTTAACTACTTCTGAATGCATTTATGTTTTTCATATAACCTTGAATTATATTCTCCTTTATTATCGCAAATGTTAATGACTACAAACGACATAATATTAAACATATACATTTTTCTGAGATTTCTAAAGTCAAACTTTAGAAGCATTGGATCTGGCATGTGAATTTTTGTGCGTCATTCTGTAATGGTGCTGTAATAATGTATGTTTTTAAATGATATGGTTCAGCCAAAATAACTGAAAACTTTTTCAAATATGACTGACAAAATTAAAATTATGAAATAGAATGTCTTTCAAACTTAAATTTTATTTCTTGTTCTGCGTGAAATTTAAAAGAATCAGACGAATAAAAAACACATTTGTCACTGTATCTCAAGTAGGTAGAAGAATTTTATAATATTAAATATCCAAGACAAAACGAACTTTTTATAATTCATCTCTTTTCTAGGCGGCCATGAGGAAGACAATTACAGATTGTTACTTGTATGCTAGACTCACATCTCTCAAATCGTCTTATTTCGAAAATAATACCTATCTAGCAATCGCGTGAGCTGCTTGATATATAACGGTTTAGCATTTATCAATCGCTCTCCCACTCTCTGTTAATCTTAGAAAATGTACACTTTCTAAAAACGAAAAATATTTCATAGGATACTTTTGAAAAGCAGTGCATGCTATCAATGTCATGCGCTTGCATATGTGACCTATGACAAGAAGTTCTCTTACATGCTTCATTCAACCACATACGTTTATCATGAAGCAAACGCCTTGCAAATGCCTAAATAAGAATCCACAAAATATGAAATATCTCAAGTAAAGCTGCAAAAGACGTTGAATATCGCATGAGTGTAAAAGTGCAAGATCGACTTCAGCTTCAGGTTATCATGGCAATTTTAGTCACGAAGGCTGCTCACACTGAATGATTTATCAGAACTCATAGTGTCATGTCGAGGTTCTGCATTAGACTTTAAGACAAAGATGCTGAATTCCATTGTCGGTATAGTTTTATCTTAATTGCAAGAAAAGAGAAATATTATCGATTTTCATACAGGTCTTCAGTCAATGATTCTGATGGCGATAATAATGCTTACTGTAATGTAGACTTAAAATAACATATTTCTAATATAAATAATTGATAAAATAAAAATAACATCAGAATATTATGTACACACACATGCATATATATATATGTTAGATATAATATATATATATATGTTAAATATATATATATATGTTAGATATAATATATATATGGTATATATATATGTTAGATATAATATATATATGTTAGATATAATATATATATATGTTAGATATATATATGTTATATATATTATAAATATATATAAGATATATATATATGTTAGATATATATATATATGTTAGATATATATATATATATGTTAGATATATATATGTTAGATATATATATGTTATATATATGTTAGATATATATATATATGTTAGATATATATTATATATATATGTTAGATATATATATATATATATGTTAGATATATATATATTATATATATGTTAGATATATATATATATGTTATATATATATGTTATATATATATGTTAGATATATATATATATGTTATATATATATGTTATATATATGTTATATATATGTTATATATATATATGTTATATATAGATATGTTTTATATAATATATATATATATATATATATATATATATATATATATATTATGCATCAACTCCTATAATAATATTGAATTAATCAATTTTGTGAAATGAGGCCTTTCACTGTCACTTTCAATTGTCAGGAAGCTATATATAATAAAAGAAGTAACTTGGTAGAGTAAGCTGTATCTGGCCACATCACCCTGGAATTGAATATTGGATAAAGATCTTATATAAACAATCCTAACATCTCTACTAAATATGCGTCTACTTTGGTCCCTCGTGCAATTGCTGCAGAATTATGTTCGAAAACTACTTTAATTGTTCATCAAAACTTTAATTTGCAATTCATTCACCAAACATCCTATTACTTAAAAGGTTTATGTCTCTCACTTTCTTTCTCTCCCAATCTATATTATTTGACACTCTTAGTTTATACATTTTACATCAGATGTTTACCCGACTCTTCCCATTTCTTCCTCTTTTTCATACAACCTAACGAAAGAAAACGAATGAAAATGGCGATTATAAGTATTGGAATGGTTTATTATAAACAAAAGTGAAATGCGAAACTAACTATAGAATTTTCTTACTTCGTCTCGAACAAGGGGCGTGGTTATCCCACCCAATAAGAACCCAAACTGATGTCTCACAAGTAGGAATTTGACACTCACTACAACGATGTCATCCAATATGCTAACTTTGCGGGCAATTGATAATAGAATTTTCAGAATATATGAGGATATAATGATTTATTTGGCTTCTCGTTGGTTGGGTGACTACGCCCATTGTTCTAGAGTTTCTTACGTGTGGCGCGATTGCTCAAGTGGCAGAGTACTTGCCTCGCATGCAAGCGACTCGAATATCGAAATGAACCAAAATGAGGGCGAAACTCTAGTCTTGGACTGCCGGTTTGTTGAATGCCATTGTTCTTGTGAGCTGTGACGTAGCTTGACTGTGGAAATAATTATATCACCTCTCACGTGTTAAAAATATTATATATATATATATATATACATATATATATATGATATATATATATATATATTTATTTAAACACATTATTAGGAGTGTAGATATATATATATATATATATATATTTATTTAAACACATAATTAGGAGTATATATATATACATATATATATATATACTCAGTAAAACTCCTTTAATTTGAGATTCCTCTAAAGTTGGACTTCCTCTCATTTGGACTTCTTCTAAACCTGGTCTAACTGTCTCGTCATTGAAATTGTATAAGCATATTCGATGCGGAGTTAGAGTACAACTGTTTACATGGTTTAGTCATGTTTATTAATGCTAATATTGGTACTATGTAATTAATGTATATTATGCATTAATAATTAATTTATACTAACTGAAAATTAGCAATATATCGTAAACTCAACTTAATATATACTTAAAGTATCATATAGCAATGAATTTCATTTACTATTTCTTAATTTTTAGAAAATTAAAGTTAACTGCAGCACATTTTTTTATCACGAAACTTGAACAGCCTCCTCATATTTGAACGAAGCGGATATCAAAATTATAGGAGTTATACTGTATATATATATATATATATATATATATATATATATATATATATATATATATATATATATATATATATATAAGGGGTAGTGTAGCTCATGTTTCTTGTTAGAGCATTATATCCCAGGTATTATCTCAGCTATTATGGTTAGTATTTGCCATCAGGCACTCTTCAAACTGGTGTCGCTTCGATGCTATTGTAAATACGCTATTTTATTCCCTCCGTGTGCATTTTGTTACTAAAATCAAAATGTTGCATCTTTTTTTCAATATGTATTTTAATGAATTGAAATAAACCTCGATTTATTGTAATGGGGCTGCACTAAAGAAAATTGTTTTATTCATAATAGTTCACCTCTGACAGTTTTGCTCAATATATTGTGACAAATAATTGTAACATTATTAAATACATAATTTCATTTTTATATTTTTGCAACTATTCATCTATTTCTTCTAAAGAAAATTCCCTTACCTATTAGTAATGGAGATTTCTTATCTGTCAGAAGCGAAAGCTATACTAATACATTTTTCAATTCAGCATATTCTTATCCAGAAATAATCCATTATCTTTTATTGCTAAAATCTCCCTCTTTTTTTTTTAGTAAGTATTATTCTATGTGTTCTGTAGTTATAATTCTATCCAATATCCGTAACGATTATAACCGAAGAAGATACGACATAAGTTATAAATTTTCGAATGAAATTAAAGTAGAATAAATAGTGGAAGCGATTGTGGCCCAACGGATCATGGTTTGGTTAGTATACTTAGAAAACGCATGGAAATGCAATCTATATATCTATAAAAGTGAACGTGTCTGTGTGTGTGTCTGTGTGTGTACATTTCCCTACACAATAACTCTGTCAATTTCAAGTCTACAGACTCGAAATTTGATATACAGGGTACTGAGATTTGGAAAAATTGATGTGATCGATTTTCAGCCAGAAATTTGGTTGTTACGGGATCAAAGTTCAACGATTTAACCTTTGAGAACGCTACCAAACTCCTCCGACGATTTTGAGTCTAAACACTTGAGATTTTAGATATAGGCTTCTTGGGCATGGATCCGACTTAATAACTTGATTTGAGTCCAAAACAATAAATGTTAAGGAGTCATAATAGGGGTCAAAGTTAAACAAATTGACCGCTTTTTTTTTTTGCTCAACATACACCTCCAAACACCTGGGCAATGTCAGGCTGAAATGCTAGAAGATTATAACTTTTCATGTCACTGTCGGCTTTTCTCAAAGTAAATGTCTCGTTTCTTATTCTAAATCGATGGGTTCGTGCATATGTCAAAAGAGAATATATATATATATATATATATATATATATATATATATATATATCAGAAAAGAGAATTATAAAAAGCCTAAAGAAAATAAATTAGCCAAACAGAGAGAAATACAGATTTTGTGTATGTGTGTGTGTGAGAGAGAGAGAGAGGATTAGTCTGTGAGCATGCATGTCTATCCGTATGTACGTGTGTGTGTATGCGTATGTACGTGCGTTCGCATGAGAGTGACATGTATTTACAACGCCGTTATAATGTACATCATGTGTATATTAAAAAACGTTTCGGAAATTAGTCAGATATATAAAGTTATCTTGTGGAATTGTTATAGTCGAACCCATATAGAAATATATGTTAATAATCCCCACTTGTTAGAGTAATTACATGTCAGCGAACTGAAAGTATTTAAAACTTTTATTTTCAAGCATAGCTCGATTCCAGAACTGTGGAATTTTTAGGGTGTATTTCGTTTGTCTAGATGAAAAGTCTTAGATAAACAAATGTTCATTAAGATAATATCGGGATAGTGGTATGGCATGCTGTATAATATCAAATAGTTGTAGTGCTATATCCCGCATAGAAAGCGAGACTGCTATTATCTCCGATGAGCTTGCATGAGGCCACGACCCTCTAGGCAGGACTTATCTAATGGACTATTGCGTATGCATATACGGCGTCAAAACTGGCACACTTTGCCTGGCACTATTCTCTCAACGTGAAATTAAGCAATAACGTAATGAAATGACAACTCCAATAAATATCATGATCTAACTAGTCTACCACTCAAACAAAACCAATTCGCCTCCTCCCCTGAGGCTCGCATTCTCAAATTTTCGTAGCTTCGAAGTGACCTAGATCATATAGTGTCTTACCTCGGCGTAAACATCCTGTGTATCTTAGCATTAAGCGAAACTAACCTACACTCCTCAATGCTCTATAACTGCTTTAACATAACAGGATACCCCCTTCTCTGCTGTAAAATCTAAGATAGATATATGCACGGACTTGAAGTCTATATTCATAGCACCCTCCCCTTGATTAGAGAGCAACGTCTTGGATCGGATGATCAAGTTTTTATGTGCTTCCGACTAGCCTCCCAACACTGTTAATAATTTATATTTTCGATACCATTCTCCATAAAGTCAGAACTGTACCCTAATCGATAATGTATCTGATAATATAAATGCTTCACTCTCCTTAGATACTAATGCCAAAGTACATGTGTTTGTCCACCATAAAACTTGGCTGGACGCTGTGCTTATAACTTCTGTACAACCCATTCTGTCACACAGATAGTAATGTTTCCGTCTCGCCTCCCAAATTGTGAACACTAGCAAGCTAGAGCTATAATTTACAAGAGTACTCGAGGATTGTGTAACAAATGTCCACATTCACTTGGAAACACATACCACCTAGTGGTATCAGGAGTCATCACCTTTAAATCCCAACTCCAAGGTGAGGGGTCATTGCTCAAAACTATGTCCTACAAAAGGACTTCCCATGAAGTCACCAAAGAACACATCAGAGATGCCCCATGGGCCATTAGGTTTTCTCTTTCTTGTGAACAATGTGCCAATGAAACAACCGAATATTGCAAAGCGAGCATTGAATCACATGCTTTCACACGAAAGTATTATAACAAGCCCTACTTCCCCCATGGTTTACTGCAGATTTTTGATCTTATAAATCCAAGTTTTCGTTCTTTATCTGGCCTTCTATTGTCGGGTCCGTATCGAATGGTATTATATATTATTTTTTGTTGGAATCTTTTTAGGTGAGTAATTTGTGCATTTATTTATTCATTTATTTACTTATTTATTTATTTATTTGGGGGCTGTTATCCTCATCTTCACAGTTGTTACTGTTTCACCACGTTCAAAACGTTAAAACGTTCAAAACGTTAACGCGTTCAAAACGTTAAAACGTTCAAAACGTTAACGCGTTCAAAACGTTAAAACGTTCAAAACGTTCAAAACGTTAACGCGTTCAAAACGTTAAAACGTTCAAAACGTTCAAATCGTTCAAAACGTGACGAGACAACAACTATAGAAGACAGTAATTATTGCGAATGCAGTTTCAATTCCTATTCTGTATCTAACAATTGTCCGTCTGTGGATACAACATCGGAGTTTGAACAAAAATATCGATTGGCATATAATTCTGGCACGGGGTGTATTAAGAATTTTTTTTTGCATCAGTAAAAAGAACGTCTCTTTAAAAAGACTTGTAAATTTGCTACCTAATTTACATATTCGTTTATGGTGTCTACAACTATACTGCGTAAATTATCTGTAAATGGAATAATTCTTTCTCTAAAATGCCTACGTAGACATTAAGACAGTGAATAAGATAGAAACTGAGCAATAGGCAGAAACATAGTAAAAGATTGATCATTTAATGAGTTAATTCTATGTTAGATGAAATAAAGTAAAATATTTCTCACGGATCACTCAATCCTGATACTTCGGAATATTTCTGAACTAATGTCAACAGTTTAAAATATATAAGATTGCCCTTAGGTAAAAAAAACATAATGATTAACGCAGCTTTCGTGTCAAAATATGTAATGTATATATCTCATACTATATATAAGTATATGCGGTCCCAGAAATCATGTGATAGTAACTCGTTTTCTTTATATGTGACGTATGTTCGTGTTTGCTTGTGGGCGTCTTATATATGTACATACACACATAAATACACACACACACAAATATATATTTTTTTGGATATTGTTTAGTCAAGCATCATTTGTCCATTTAAAATTATCTAAGAAATATATAAATGCATTATGACTTTAGGATACGGATATTCATTTTCGAAATGGTCGATGGACATTATGGATGTCTAAATCTAATTAACATTAGTGGTTGCGGACATAAAATTTCCATAGTTCGAAGTATAAAATCGGACGGACAGTTTAAAATGCAATTGTAATGGCCAATGATATGTGGATTTGACATTTACAATAAGGGAATCATAAAATGACACACACGGAAAACTTGTTTATTGCCCACAGCATATTAACTGATAGACGTTAAAGTTGTGGCTTTTGTACCAACTCACAGAAACATGACAGGAAAGACTTAAGATTTAATGTGTGGAATGGCGGATGGAAGTAAGAAGTGGATGAAAGATCGGAGCATTTATAGAGTATTGGCAAGCATGATAGATAATCGAAGAAGCATTCATTCACAATACATGAGCAATAATGAAACATGTAGCCCTACTTCTACTACTATTACTACTGCTACTTTTATTGTTGCTTCTACTATAGCAATACATTCAGAATTTTTAAAAATATACAAATGAAAATTTCCTAATCTACAATATAAATCTGACCTGTCTGTTTAAATGTATATCTACCTAAAACTTTCGACAGAGGTGAAAGATTTTCACGAGAACGACCCTTTAAACAACAAATACATAAAAAATAGCTAAAAACATGAATTCCTTCACCAACTGGGTACTTTTCTACAAGGAGGGGTCGTTTTTATCGGCGATATTTTCGAATGCCATCCCCTCTTTTCGATTAAATAGTCTTAATTTAACCCTTATTCACTTCCGTTTTTGCGCAACGGCAAAGACGTCATCTTTTTTTCACGTTTTTTCCTCGCTCGCGGTAGGGGTTCGAGCCTGCCTGCTTACTACCGCTTTTTTTTTTTTTTGCTTCATACACACCTCCAAAAACAAGGGATACGCTAGGCGCCCAGGAAAGTCTATAATATAAATCGCACTTGTCTGTTTAAATGTTTGCATGTATGTTTGTATGTCTGCCTAAAACTTTCGACAGAAGCGACGGATTTTCACGAGGATTGTATCGTTTTAGCGCTCGACCCTTTAGACGACAAATATCGAAACATTGACTGAAAACATTAATTCCTTCACCCTAAACTGGACACTTTTGTACAAGGAGGAGGTCGCTTTTTTCGCCGATATTTTCGAAAGTCATCCCCTCTTTTCAATTAACTAACCTTAATTTAAACTTCCCCTACTTCCGGTTTTGCGATGGAAGCAACGGCAAAGTCGTTACGTCTTTTTTACACTTTTTTTCTCCTTCGCGACATGGGTTCGAGCCTGCCTACTTACTATCATTTTTTTTTTTTTTTGCTTAACACATACCTCCCATACCTCCAAACGCATGGGCAACGCCGGGCACTCATTATTATTATTATTATTATTATTATTATTATTATTATTATTATTATTATTATTGAGATTTTTCAAGAATATGAAAGGTGATAAGATGAACAATTTCATTATTCAATTTGACGCCGGCTTGAATTACGAAAATTAAAGTTAATTGAAATTATCTTAGTCACTTCACTATATAAATAAACTTATTTTGCAGCAATAGATCAGTTTGAATAAATACTGTCTAGGTCTTAAAATATGTCAAATCTGTACACATTGAGGATATGTGCATACAGAATTATACATCCCCGATATCATGGCGATATTTTCAGTCCTATATCTATAAGGAAATCAACAACTTTGAGACAGAAATAAGTATAAAGCAGCGAAATATTACTTATCCTACTTCTGTTATTCTAGCTGATAGTCGACAACAAACACTCTTTACTAATATACGTCTCTATTTTTTGTTACTTTGGTGCGTTAAAGATGCCAAGCCTGTTATGATTTTATAGCTGATAGAAGGTTAAAAATGGGTGAAAAGTTACTGACATAGCAAGCCAAGTACACGGGATTTGCGTTTCGTCGTTATATGTTTGAACACAGTTTGCAATGCCTATTTACGATATGTAATATGTTTTGATCATCTAATCCCGCATGACAATAGCAATCATCACAGATTTGCTCACACAACGGTAAATTTTCTACTCGTGCATAGTTTACAATTTCGGCTACCTATCTTTACTATTTACCTACCGTTACTATTTACCTACCTTTACTATTTACCTACCTTTACTATTTATCTATCTTTACTATTTACCTACCTTTTCTATTTACCTACCTTTACTATTTACCTGCCTTTACTATATACCTATCTTTACTATTTACCTATCTTTACCATTTACCTATCTTTACTATTTAGCTATCTTTACTATTTACCTATCGTTACTATTTACCTGCCTTTACTATTTACCTACCTTTACTATTTACCTACCTTTACTATTTACCTATCTTTACTATTTACCTACCTTTACTATTTACCTATCTTTACTATTTACCTACCTTTACCATTTACCTCTCTTTACCATTTACCTCTCTTTACCATTTACCTCTCTTTACCATTTACCTCTCTTTACCATTTACCTCTCTTTACCATTTACCTATCTTTACTATTTACCTATCTTTACTATTTACCTACCTTTACTATTTACCCATCTTTACCATTTACCTCTCTTTACTATTTACCTATCTTTACCATTTACCTATCTTTACCATTTACCTATCTTTACTATTTATCTATCTTTACTATTTACCTATCTTTACTATTTACCTATCTTTACTATTTACCTATCTTTACTATTTACCTATCTTTACTATTTTCCTATCTTTACTATTTTCCTATCTTTACTATTTACCTACCTTTACTATTTACCTACCTTTACTATTTACCTCTCTTTAGTATTTACCCATCTTTACCATTTACCTCTCTTTACCATTTACCTATCTTTACCATTTACCTATCTTTACTATTTACCTATCTTTACTATTTATCTATCTTTACCATTTACCTATCTTTACTATTTACCTATCTTTACTATTTACCTATCTTTACTATTTATCTATCTTTACTATTTACCTATCTTTACTATTTACCTACCTTTACTATTTACCTATCTTTACCATTTACCTATCTTTACTATTTACCTATCTTTACTATTTACCTATCTTTACTATTTATCTATCTTTACTATTTACCTATCTTTACTATTTACCTATCTTTACTATTTACCTATCTTTACTATTTACCTATCTTTACTATTTTCCTATCTTTACTATTTACCTACCTTTACTATTTACCTACCTTTACTATTTACCTCTCTTTAGTATTTACCCATCTTTACCATTTACCTCTCTTTACCATTTACCTATCTTTACCATTTACCTATCTTTACTATTTACCTATCTTTACTATTTATCTATCTTTACTATTTACCTATCTTTACTATTTACCTATCTTTACTATTTACCTATCTTTACTATTTATCTATCTTTACTATTTACCTATCTTTACTATTTACCTACCTTTACTATTTACCTATCTTTACCATTTACCTATCTTTACTATTTTCCTCTCTTTACCATTTACCTATCTTTACAATTTACCTATCTTTACTATTTATCTATCTTTACTATTTACCTATCTTTACTATTTATCTATCTTTACTATTTACCTCTCTTTACCATTTACCTATCTTTACCATTTACCTATCTTTACTATTTACCTATCTTTACTATTTACCTATCTTTACCATTTACCTATCTTTACTATTTACCTCTCTTTACCATTTACCTATTATTACCATTTACCTATCTTTACCATTTACCTATCTTTACCATTTACCTATCTTTACTATTTATCTATCTTTACCATTTACCTATCTTTACTATTTACCTATCTTTACCATTTACCTATCTTTACCATTTACCTATCTTTACTATTTATCTATCTTTACCATTTACCTATCTTCACTATTTACCTACCTTTACTATTTACCTATCTTTACTATTGCCATTCAAGTAATTGGAACTAATTAGATAATCCGCAAAATGTATCCATAACACTCCCATATAAATTGAAAAATATAATTAGATAGTATAAATATACACATACAGATTAAAGAACATACAGTCAACCATGGTATCCGCGGAACTCTACACGCTCGCTGTCCCAGCGTCGCAAGTATCAAATCAATGAGCTGGACTACATCATCGCCGTCAACTCCACAACATTGTATACTGAAATTTCTGAATGATGAAGTCTGAAGAAACGCAGGTACCCACAGCTCTTGCTCTTCAGAAGTACAGGGTCGATGTTGCCTACCGTTCGGAAGTCGAACCCGACAAACACAGGCGACAGATTTGTTAAAGTCTTCCAAGTAGATGTGTCGTATAATATCTAACTCAGCGGTCCAACTGACAATTCGGGATGCTATGGAGTTGAATTTGCTCTGAACGATCAAGGGAATCGTGTACTCTTTGCATATGATCCAATCTCTCCTTACATAGTCCGTATACGTTTATAATTCGCACTCTTTAACATAGCCCTCCTCGCGGTCTATGTCCTCACTCTCGATGCCACAGATGACATTAAGTTAAGGATGCCTTCTATGACAGTCTTAAGTTATGGATAAAATTTCATCACGAGATCTTGTGGTAATCGTAGGTGATGTTAATGACCCCATGCGTGTTGGAGAAATCAATGCAAGACAAGTCGTCGGCCAGTTTACCATCGGACACCATTGTTCAAACGGAGAACTTCTCATTTATTTTGCAACAACAAATCAGCTGTCGATCTGAAAGACCCGTTTGCAACATCCTAAAAGCAATCTCGTAACTTGCTATTCCAGTGATAGTGTCACTTAGAACCATATCGACCACAACCTCACCAAGTCTCGCTTGACTTCTAGAGTGCTTGACTGTACTCCGAAATGACAATGACCGATCATGACATGCTCCCCGCAAAACTACGCTTACGAATAAAAGCAAATAAGAAGACACAGAGGCTACTGAAATATGATGTATCACCGTCCAAATATGAAGCTAGTCGAAGCTCCTTTCGAATCTATCTATCTAATCATTTCAACATTTTAAATCTCTTCTTTTCAGACGCCTTTGTTGGTTCAGCAACGCCCTTTGCAAACATCCAGGACAGTAAAGCAAGACGCTGAACTGATTTCAGGCCATTGGAACCTCGAATGGCTTGCGTTCATAACAGAAGGAGCCTTGAATCGCTGTGCTTGCTCAGCCATTGTTCGAGACGTTGTGAGAAAAAATCAGCCCAATCGACCCAGGACGAATGCCACAATCAGGACATGATGACGTGTGACTTAAACGAAACATCATTTCTACTGGAAAAAAATCTATCCTATAACTACATATTTATGGAATACAATACCGCAGGGCTGCTTTATAGCTGACTATAATAATATCATTTTCAAGTCTAATGTGAACAAATTTCTGTTGAGTCCTCCTTTTAAAAAAAACAAGACCCAAATTCTACCATTATTATGTTTTCTCACCGGCTGACATTTACCCTTATCCTAGGACCTTAAAAAGCGATGCTCTCTTCTCTAGTAAAACCAAAATTGCTAAAAATATGTTTTCATAATTCAAACTATAGATCCACTCGTTAGTAATAGGTTTATGAAGTGCGCTGATGCCAGAGTGTTTATGGAGTTGCAGAGGCTAGAAAGGTAATCGAGAATGATGATGGAAAAGGAAAAAAATCTTAATTAAACGAATTTTATTTTCGGAATTCAAATAAGAAAGTAAACTCTTAAAGATACACTCAATTTTATCATTAGTAAGATAAGACCATGTAGGGAATGGCGGGTGGTCGTAAATAACAGTTAAATAGACGAACGAAAATAGATCGTATATAAGTGGGTAAACGGACTTGCACTAGGAAACGTGATCAAAGTAGCGAATAGAAGGAGAACAGTTCGTGGATGCCGGACAATTACAAGTTGATCTGCTGGATTTGAACTCAATATCATAAGCCACATGTCATGGCTCACTGAATACATTTGAATTGCCGGAGAAATCTACAAAGTCGATACAAGACTGAGAACTCAAGAATGAGTTCTCTAATTTGCTGACTAAACCTTCTGCCGCATCATTACGGTTAGACTAGTCTTAGCTACAAGCTATTCTAACGTTTAGCGTTACCAGTGATTTTAACGCTAACATAGTGTTGGGAATTTTTCTGCAATCTTAGTCAGAGAAGGTTTCCAGAATACTATGCTTTCTATCACAATCTTGGTTTGGATACGAATATATTTTTTTCCGCCTATTCATTCTCTCGGTCCCTTCGCGATCACTTTCCGTGGTAGCAATCGATATTGGAGCCACCTTGTCTTTTGGAGAGTGAGGGGGGGGGGCGAAAATTTACAGTATTTTTCTACTAATCGTTTTACTTCCCTTCTTTCCGTTCTTTTTGATTCGTCTTAATGTTTCATTATTGACGTTTTATGAGACTTTTGTGCTATTGTAATAATTTTTTAATTTGAATCACTTGTTACTTTTTTGTGTTTTTTCAATTTTAATGTTTCTTAATACATTTATTGTATTTACCAATCCAGTGTTAATTTTTCTTTCTGGAACTTTTAGTTTTAGCAACTGTACACAAAGCCACAACGATCATTAGTACGGACGTGTTTTTTTGTACCTTTTCATTGCTTGTTAATCACTCCGGCAGATTTGCGATATTTACTTATTTTTCTGTGCCCTTCAACTTCCCCCTTTAATAAGCTGACGTGACAAAGTACATTGTTTAGCAACGTAATTCTTTTTTATGATGCATCTTATAATAATAGCCAATAGCGTTTTGCAAATATTTTTAAAATTAAAAAAAAGTATCCTTATTGGAATTTTGCATACTTTCGACTTTATATTAACTAAGATAATCTTACACTACTACTACTACTACTACTACTACTACTACTACTACTACTACTACTACTACTAACAACAACAACAACAATAATAATAATAATAATAATAATAATAATTATCTCCATCAAAACAAGACGACCGTGCATGATAATAATAAGAAAGAGATAACATACAAACTACTAAATTTTGCTGTCTTAGAGGTTAAAGATTCAACAAAATGCGTTATGCTTTTCAGAGAGCTGACAGAGATATTAAAAATAAAACTACCATAATGCCAACACTTGATCAGAAAATAAATAAATTCTGAAGACACACACTAGGATAAATTTGAATCAATTGAGGGATGTCACCATACAACAAAACGGCACTAAAAACAGATGATATATTTAAATGAAATTCTAGCACGAGAAAAAAATTATATATATATATATATATATATATATATATATATATATATATATATAACATATATATATATAACAAACGAAAAAGCTCTATGTTTAATTTTACATATTTTCCAATTTTCTAATGGTTTTGTATTGAAACATAAGCAAAATTATCTAGTTTTATATATGTAAAAAACGTTTTCGATTCTTCGTTTGATCATTTTCATGTGACAATAGAAAAACTAAAAGAAAATAGAATTTCAAAAGATGACAGAGAAACGAGTACGTGAAGTCAGTCGATAAAAAAATTATCCTGACAGGATAATTTTAATCTTACTTTCGGCATTTTAAACTAATCTTACTTGTTTCATACGTAATGTTATTAAACCACATCCATAAAAAATGAACATGGGATTTTATTATAGTCATAATTATTACTATTCTTCTTCTTCTTATTATTATTATTAATATTATTAATATTATTATTATTATTAGTAGTAGTAGTAGTAGTAGTAGTAGTAGTAGTAGAGCTTCCTCACCATATATTAACTGATAATTCTGTGTGCTTTCCGAATGAATAACTACTTCGTTGCGGCTCATTAACTATTCTCGGAAGTTTTACTTTCTCAATAAACATTAGTTACGGTTGATTCGATTAACAAAAGCCATTCCCAAATCTCCGTCTTGTCCAGGGAGGCTGATAGCTATCAATGCGGGCATTGTTTATTCTATTATACAGCCCCCGCGTTGTTTATCTCCGTCTATATTTCTGACCCACAATAATTGGTGGCCTACCAACCGGAAAGAAGATCCTTCCTTATATTTGTATCTAGCGGCTTCAAAGAGTAAAAATCAACTTTGTAGCAATAGAAACCATTCACACCTTTTTTGCATGGGGGGGATGTAAAGAGTTTAATCACACACACACACACACACACACACACACACACACACACTTATGTTTATTATTTCTATTATTTCATGATGCTGTTCTCCTCTCGAATGTTATTCTTACAACGTTTCGGTCGATGTAAACTTTGACCTACTGGTGTATTTTGTCCAGCCCTTTTCTGGCGAATTCAGGAATCTGTTTTTAATTTTTTATCTACCAGCTTACCATTATCTCATTGCTCCTATCGCAGCCGGCATAATGTTTATTTCTTTAAGAGACCATGTCATTTTTATATCATTTTTAGGTCCTAATATTTTGTTTTCTTTTCCTGTTAAGCTGTATTCAAGCCAAAATCATTCAGGACTGTGACATCGATAGCATAATATATGGCTTGATGGTTTTGTCTTTTATGTAGCTGCCCGCCTGTATGTCTTTGTCATAGAACAACTATCACTTTTCTCGGTTAGTGTGTATTGAGTCATATTTTTTAAAAATATTTTGAAATGATTATTTCCTTTTCCATATATATATAAAGTAGTAGGGTTCGTGTGTGTGTGTGTGTGTTTTTCTGTGTATACAACCCCCATGGTCAAAGAAATATAAAGGTAATATGTGTGTACACCTCTCCTGGTCAAGAAATATAAATGCCCATGACAGGATACTTCTGTCAAAGGAGACATTATGTTTTATACGTAATTTCTATATATAGTATTCTTCAAGCCACATCTATATTGATTGAGTTACGGTCATAAGCATATCTATTTTTTTACACAGTGATCACCACTTATCAAGGCCCGGAATCCACTCAGGGATAAGGGTTATTGCAAGTACATTACGTTAGTGTGGAGATTTGATGAAGTGTTTACTTAAGGGGGCGGTTCATTAGGATTTTGTTAACGTTGGACTTGAAGACATCCAAGTTGTAGTCCGGTAGGAAGCAGGCAGACGGAACAGAGCTCAACAGGCGTGCAGTTCTAAGAAAGAAGCTTTGTTCATGGAATCCACGTTTTGATTTAGGCAGAGATAAAGAGTGGGGGAAATTTTTCACAGTGGATTCAGCTAGACGGGTGTTTTTCGTGAAAGATTGGCGAGGGGGGACCAGAGGTTGGAGTTCAGATGAGCACCTGCCATGGAAATAACGATAAAACAAGGATAGGTTCGCAACGTTTCTTCTGTGGGAGAGAGGTTGCAGGGTAGAGAAAAGGGCATCTCCCACTAAGCCCCGAAGTCTATTTTGTACTCTGTCAAGACAGGATAGGCTGTTTTTAGCAGCTCCTGCCCAGATATGGCAACAGTATTCCATCCTTGAACGTACTTGGCTTTTATATCACATTAAATATATCTATTTAAATAATTAGCTCGATGATATTACTTATTCGACAATAGCTTCATTTCAATTATATTATTTAAAATTATAATTCAAAAATTTAATTATTTAGTTTATTTTCATTTCAATTTATATTTGATTTAACTTGTTTTATGTGGAATCTGAAACCGTTTAATTTTCAAACCAGAAAACCAAAGGGGAATAACTGATAGTTTGATTCTTTATTATTTTTATTTTTAATTAGAAGGTATTTTTTTTTTCGCTTATTGTTAATTTTTAAGTAACCTTTTTTTATTTGTTCTTGTTGGGCTATCCGTTTCTTACGCTGTATTTAGTAGTTTTATTTGGTTATGTAAACTATAAGTACGCCGATATAATTCATAAGTTGTTTTTTGAAAAAAAGTCTGCTCCAGAATGCATAAGTTTTCCTTATTTTTAACGCCGGTTCCCGGGGGACGGGGGGGTATGGGGTTAGAGAAAATAATTAAAACTAATATCCTCATTTACTTGAATCCCCACGAGGGCAGAGTTAGTCAGACACAGGGCCAATTTTCCATGTGAGCAAAATCCATCATCCCATACATTATCTGCTCCTTTTTTTGTTTATAAAATTTAATCGGTGTTGCTCAGGATTTATTATAATAATTATACCATAGCAAGTGTGTTTAATTGCCTGCGAAACAGATTTTCTTTATAATTTATTTAATATCTTAATTTAAAAATGGTCATTTTTACGACGTGACCTAGCGTCGTTTAACTCCCTAAAAAAATTAAGACGTACTTTTGGGGGCCTAATACGTTTAAACAGTCTTTATAAATAATATGAAAGAAGAAAATTTGAAAAAAAAAGAAAATTAACATTTTAGTGCAGGGTATCACTTTTCTATATAAATTAAACGTAAAATCCCCCCCCATTTTTGGCCACAAATCGTTCAAGGAGTTTGGCGATCGAGGGGGTGAACGGGGGCAAAACATGACAAATACAATTTTTTTGGTGGTGGGGGGGGGCAATTACATTTGAAGCATAAAATAACGATAAATTGAATTATTTTTTATGAGACCATTCTGTATTTTCACCTACCAATTTTATAAAGAAAACGAACTCCAAAATATGACAACTTCATTTTTTGTGTGTGTGTGGGGGGGGGGGGTTGCATTAGAAATATAAAATGACGAAAAATTTCATTTAATTTCTTTTGGAATTAATTTTTGGTGGATTTCTTTTTTTTGCGATAGCACGGGCATTAGGTGCTATTTTTATTGAAACTAAAGTTGTAATGATTTATTTTTTAATTATTTTTTATGGTAGATGGTTCTTTCCAGTGCTCAATATCCGGAGAATAGTTTCTTCTTTTTGTAGCCCTTCTGCCGAAATATCTGGTGGAGAGGATATCACGTACTTCTTTTGGGGGGCGATTACATTTGCATGTTTTCATCCGTTCTTTTTTTGTAGCGGGAGTATTCACGTTGCCCATGATGAAAATCATAAGTATACAGGTGTGCTTTAAACGGAACTTCATGTTAACCAGGCAACGCCGGGTACCCATGCTAGTAATATATATATATATATATATATATATATATATATATATATATATATATATATATATATATATAAAGGAATTTTGTCTGTGTGTTTGTGAGTTCGTACCCTATAGACTCGAAAACGGCTGGGCCGATTTTCATAACATTTAACACAAAGGTACATTATTTGTCTGGCAGTGTGTTTAGATCAGTTTTGTCTCAGAATATCTACGATAAATATCAATAATCGATAATCGATAATATTCCGAGCAATAAAGGAACAGGCATTTTGATCAAAGTCAACACCTTACACAGAGTGCGTTTGAGAAGTTTTATTGCTACATAAGCAGAAAAGTCCGCAATATAAAATCAACAATAGGTTCTTTGATATGACAGGGGAGCGTTCGAAATGTATTTTTTTGTTTAAAGCACGTGAAGTATAGAACCTACGTCTTGCATTTTAAATTTTAATAAAAGCCATTGCACATAAAAAACTTTATAAAATCAACAGTAGATTCTCTACAGTACAATGTAGATTACAATTTATTGTGAACTAAGTCACTGCGAGAGGCATAGGAGCTTCCTCTCGGTGAACCGCGATAGGTCCCCAACTATTTAATTGAAAATGCTCAGTTTCATCGACTTCAATGACAATGTGGAAGTGTGAAACATTCGGTGATCATCATTCAATTCCGGGCAACGTCGTGTCACCCAGCTAGTATGTATATACATGGAAGAGGCAATTGAAAATAAAACCTTATACCAAGGTCAAAAACATATTTCGTCGAATAACATTCGATGAAGAATCTTAATCTTACTTTAGAGTTTTTTTTTTTACAATAATTGATTTTTAATTCACGTCCATAAACAAAAGATAATATTTTACTTTGTTACATTTTTAATAAAACTCTGCAACAAGATTAAACTCCACTTGTACTATACAAGATTTCACGGCAATTCATACAACGCTTATTCAACCAACATTGTCTTACGTTAAGCATTTTAAAATAATCTTACTGGTTTCATACATAATGTTATTAAACCATATACATAAAAAATGAACATGGAACGTTATTATAGAGTGTGTTATTATTATCATTATTATTATTATTATTATTATTATTATTATTATTAGTAGTAGTAGTAGTAGTAGTAAAATCGTGATTTGCTTTTGTTGATTAGGGCTTTTTAAACATGCGCATTTCAAGTTATAACATTATTACTTACATTACATGTTAGCATTAGTAAAAATTCTAACGAATTCAGGTAAACCCATTATTATGTACTGAAGTATCCTGTTGACATGAGTAAAATCAAAGGATGCTTTTGTCGATTATAGATTTGTAAGCTTAATCATTTAAGGTGAAGACATTTTTATTCACTTACATGTCATGTTGAAATCAGTACAAATTCCAACACTGTTATTACCTACTTAAGTGTCATGTCGAAATCTGAAAAATTGTATTTTGTTAATTAGGGATCTTTTAAACCTACGAACATCAAGTGAAAATATTATTACCTACTTTAGTATGATGTCGAAATAAGTAAAATCATCGGGTGCTGTTGCCGATTAGGGATCTTTTAAACATACTTATTTCAAGTAAAAATATTACCTACTTACATATCATGTTTAAATTAGTACAATTTTCGACGAATTTCAGGCGGAAACATTCGTTACTGTCATGTCTAAATTAATAAAATCGTAAGCTGCTTTTTTTTTTATTAGGGATCATTATCCCTACGCATTTCAAGTAAAAACATCATTACCTACTAATGTGTCAGATTTAAATAAGTAAAATCATACAGTGCTTTTGTCGATTAAGGATCTTGTAAACCTGCGCATTTCAGGTGAAAAAAGTTATTACCTACTTACATATCATGTTGAAATTTGTACAAAGCAAATTAATACAAAGAATTTCTCTGTAAATACGAAAAATCAGACCTATTCCTTACATACACGTGTAATCCAAGATGCCCTTATATAGAAAACAACTTGAGGCCATCAGAACTTACACTAAATCGACCTGGCTTAATACCACGTGTGTATCATGCACATCTAGATGAACTTTTGAAATTCGTTAAAGACAGATATGTACTTGGAATTCTATTCGCATATGTTTATGTTATTAATTAAAAAAAAAACGGCTAGCACACAGCCACATGATGATAATGCTGCGATATTAGATGAAGATCAGAACAGTTCAACAAATTAATGCAAATTTGTCAGCAGAGATACCTGAACCTAAAAATCCAGAGCTTCGTGATTTAATGGTACATAGTCCAACTTCGTTGTAATTGTTTGATTATGTGATAATAAGTTTCTTATTGATGTTTTTTTTTTATTTTAACTACCGTGGAATTTCCACATGTCTGCTAGTTATTTTATTGTTTTCAACTCAAGAATTTTTATTTTAATTCTATTTCGCAGTATTTGTTTATTTTCTGAAAAAAAAAATACATTTAGCAATATATGTCCAAACGTGCCTTTCTTTAGAGTGACCAAATTAATTTTTTTCGTAAATTGTCAACGAAAAGGCAAATTGGTTTCTTTTTTTTTTTTTTAGTTCTGTTTCATTTAAAAAGGTACATTGGTTTAAAAATTACTAAAATGTATATGTTTTGAGTTTACACTAAAATACGAATTGAGTGTTTATCATATGTACTTGCAGGTCTACCAGATATTACCTGCAGAAATTTATTTTATCCCTAACTATTAATTTTTTATTATCACACACGAAGTAAATCTTGCTGTAAAAACTGAAATAATAAAGCGAGTTAAAATTTACAATGAAATAATACAGCAAAATAAACAATTCACGATTTAAAAGTTAGCTAAAGAAGAATTACCCGAGTGATTTTTTTACATGGAGGTTACCACTTATCAAGGGCTAGAAGCCACGCGGGGATAAGGTTTATTGCGTGTACAGTAATCAATGGGATAGCATTGTAGTATTCGTTAGTATTGGAGATTTGATAAAGTGCCATTACTTAAGGGGGCGGTCCATCAGGAATTTCTTTATGTTGGACTTGAAGACATCCAAGCTGAAGTCAGGTGGGAAACAGGCAAGTGGTAGAGAGTTCCACAGGCGTGCAATTCTAAGAGAGAAGCTTTGTTCATGGGATCTATGTTTTGATATAGGCACAGATAAAGAGTGGCGAAATTATTGACAGTGGTTTCAGCTAGATGGGTATTTATTGTGAAAGATTGGCGAATGGGGACTAGGGATTGGAGCTCAGACGAGAATTTGCCATGGAAATAACGATAAAACAAAGATAGGCTCACAACGTCTCTTTTGTGGGAGAGAGGTTGCAGGGAAGAGAAAAGGGCACCCCCACTAAGCAACAAAATCTATTTTGTACTCTGTCAAAGCAGGATAGGCTGTTTTTAGCAGTTCCTGCACAGATGTGGCAGCAGTATTCCATTCTTGGACGAACTTGGGTCTTATATAAATAGAGAATTGTATCAGTAGTGAGATATCTTTTGGAGCGGTAGAAAGATCCTACCATTTCCGAGCGACCTTAGCAACAGACTTGATGTACGTGTTACATTTCAGATTAGGAGTAAAGGTCAAACCCAGAAGCTCATCAAAACATGGACGACAGCCATCCATTTCAATTGATGTCGGATGGAGATCAGAGCGTTGATGATGTAAAGATATGAGCTTGGTTTTAAATGCATGAAAGGCAACCAGCCACCTCTTCCCCCATTGTACCACGCACTCAAGATCAGAGGAGAGGGAATCAGAGAGAACTTTGTCATTTACGACCTTTGATGTATTGCCATAGATGGTCGTGTGATCAGAATAGATGTCAACGAATAATTAAAGTATTGTTTTGGGAGATCATTGATGTAGATCAGAAAGAGAGTTGGGCCTAGAATAGACCCCTGAGGGACTTCACTATTAATACTGCGGGCCTCTGATTTCTGCCCATCAACCATTACTCTCATGAGCCTAGCAGACAGAAATGATTTAATGATTGAGAAACATTTCCAGTTATACCGTAGCTAAAAATCTTGTGAAGTAAGCCTTTATACCATCCCTTATTGAAGGTCTTTGATATATCAAGAGCAATGGCCCTAGAAAGGAAGCCTTTGTCGAGAGATTCGCTAATCCTATGAGATATAACCGTTAGCACATCTGCTGTAGATCTAGCAGAATGGAAACCATATTGCGTGTCATTAAGAAGGTTATTTCTGCTGAGGTGGTTGAGTACTTCACTATTTTATATGGATTCCAGTAGCTTACTCATGACACACAGGAGACTTATTGGTCTGTACTGAGAGTGAGATGACGTATCATCTGAATTCTTAAATACAGGGCATACTAATGAGTTTTTCCAGTGTGTTGGAAAGCACTTTTCTTAAGGCAACGCTTAAACATTTTGTAAGTATGGAGGCAACTTTTTTAACAATATAATTCGAATGCCGTCAGGGCCAGTTGCTTTACTGGAGTCAAGGTTCTTGATTAGCTTAGCGACTTCACGCACATATATTTGTATGTTACCTAGCGTGTTGTGTGTTATAGGAGGAAATAACACTTATCCCTGAGTGGCATTCGGGCCTTGATAAGTGGTGTCGCCCATGTAAAAAAAATACGGGGTGTTGATGGCATTCGTCGCATAGGGTAGAATTAGCTGCAAAGTTATTGGCAAATAGTTTGGCCTTGTCTGATGCTGACGAGATGACCTCTGGTCCATTGATAATGGTTAGGATAGAACGCACGCATCTGTTCAGGATCCTATTTGTTATTTTCCAAAACTGGCGGGAACCAAGCCGCTTCTCAGCTACTTTGGATTTAACGGACTAGGCATATAGTTCTCTTGCATTTTTTACTACTCTTTTACAGTGGTTGCTGTGCGGTTCTGACAGCAGCTTTAGTCTCAGTGTATCTATTACGTTGGTAGCTATGGAAAAAGTGATTTATGTGCGCGATGGCAGCAGCACATTCTGGTGAGACCCATGGCTGGCTGTTAGGTTGTTGTTGTTGTTGTTGTTGTTGTTGTTGTTGAAATATTTGGGATGGTAGGAATCGGACTATGCCTGCAATTAACCATTGCGTCAGGTCTGATACTATAGATGACACATGGAATGCAGAGGTAGATCAGATATGAATGTACGGAGGCTATCCCAGTCAACCATAGATGTATGGTGGAGAGGTACGTCTGAAACTTATTACATTTCATTTTTATCTTAACTGATACAACGGAGTGGTCGGAGGACCCCAGAGGAGATAGAACGGAACATGAACATATCTCAGGTGAAGTTGAGAGAAAAAGGTCTAGAAGGCTTGCATACTGACCCTTTGTCAGAAAAATCACTCATTGGAAATGAGGACTGAGGGATAAAAAAGGAGAAATAAGAATTTCTGGAGCTGCCGATAACACTTCCACTGTGCATTATCTATTCTCCATATAAAAAAATGGATAAGAGGGACTTATAAATATCTACTGTATAAGTTCGTTACTCCATTACCAATTTAGGGCGATGTTTGAAGATAGTCTCCCCTCCCATATTAATGCGTGGATGTTTTTGGCTTTATCTACCTCGAATTAGAATGTCCGAGCTGCACTTTATAATAAAAATCCAATAATGGAGTTTTATCAATTTGTGAAGTCGGGTTATTTTGTATTAATTTAGATTTGAAGAACTCATTTAAAAACTGGTTTAGAGTAATACCGTTTCGGTTACGTATTAAGTTTACCCTAGTTAAAAATAATGCAAACTGCAGAGAACAAACCGCGTTTTGAGTTAAGATAATAGTTCAAGGTTTTAATTTGGAAAGTTCTGGTTTTCATGGGTGACTTTTTTTCTTTTAGTTTTAAATATAAGAAAACAGCATTGCTTAATAATAGCATATTTGACAAAAAAAAAAAGAAAAAGAAAAACTACAAGGTAATTAAAGTTAAGATGTTCCGAGTTATTTAAACAAACTGAAGCCACATACATTTTAGTATTATATAAAAAATAAACATGCTGGAAGGAAAAACGAGTTAGTTAGAATCAAATATCGAGATGCCAGATGCAATGCTGTTTAGATCTAAATTCCAAAATTCAACAAGGTAATTTTAAATGTTCGATGACAAAAATAAGTTCTTTGTAAAAAACACTCTTCGCTTCTGCAAGCTGACCTACCCCCACCCACCCGCGCGCAGGTGGCCTACCCAGATTACATCTGCAGATTAACTTACCTTTTTTCGGGTGGAGTCAAAGTGTGGGATGCATTGCAAACGGGAACTTCCGGCATTGAACGTCCGTTTCATCGAACTCCTGAAATGCTCAGTGGCAGAGTGGTCTCTCTATAGATAGCAATTATGACTGCATTTCAGCGACTCTGATATGTGATTTCCATCTTTTTCTGGCCCTGATGGAATTCCTCCTCCTTGCTCGTCATTCATTGAACCAATGTTCACAGGAAAACGGTTGATATGTGAAAGTAAGTAGTTCACCTGGACGCCCATGTTGCAGCCCAGGTTTCTGAATGATGTCAGCATTTTTTTGACAAGTTCTTGATGATTTCTAGATTTATTGTTGCTAAGAAAATTCTTCATAAACAAAACACATGCATTCAACTTCGTTCATTGAGTTTTCGAACTCTGGATTTCTGATGAGCTGCCAGTTTTAAGGACCATAAATGAATCAAGTTTCTAACTTCTCCATGGTCAATCTGAAACAGTGAAGCAGCTATCATCCTTGTTTAGAGTCTGTGCAGCGGTGGGAGCGTATTCTATCACTATCAACCAGAGGGTCGTTAGTGACGTTCCTTTCTTCATAAGCCATCAATTCATCCTGCATAAGACAGTTCCTCTTCGTGTATACTGAGCACCAATTATTTGGAGATTTCGAGGTTTTCTGACTTAAAACTGACCCCTTTTAAACATAATTACTAATAACTATCAGACTTGGATACTTCTCGTCATTAAAATAATCATTTCAAATTAAAACCTGGCATTTTACCCCCACAAACTTATGCTGAAATGCTCCACACATGCGTCCATGTAAGAAAGACTAACAAATATGTGGTAGTAGCTGGCAAACCTGATTTGATTGAACAAAATCAATGTGATTTGTGGACTCAACTCATCAGATACGTTCTAAATCAACCGAAAAAACAGTCAACAAATATGTTGTTGACCAGTGTAGTAGATTCTTTTTTATGTGGTGAAAAAGCAGTTGTTAAGTAACGTTATTTTCTTTCTTGCCATATAACTTTTGGAGAACTTTGCTCATTAAATATTTATTTAAAATAGATTTGTTTCGACGGTTCAAACTTAATAGTGGTTATCAATCTATATGAATGAATGCGAGAGTGTGTTTGTTATTTTAGTCTCAACAATAAAATATTAACTATTTTAAAGTTTTATGTGTAGTTTTTAAAGTAAAAGTCTTTGTGAAATCATCTAGTATATATATATATATATATACATACATACATACATATATATATGCATGTAAATATTGCATTATATATATACACATGTACATATTGCGTTATATATATTATATATACATGTACATATTGCATTATATATATATTATATATATACATGTACATATTGCATTATATATATATATTATATACATGTACATATTGCATTATATATATATATACTATATATACATGTACATATTGCATTATATATATATACTATATATATACATGTACATATTGCATTATATATATATACTATATATACACATGTACATATTGCATTATATATATACTATATATATATACATGTACATATTGCATTATATATATAATATATATATACATGTACATATTGCATTATATATATACTATATATATACATGTACATATTGCATTATATATATAATATATATATACATGTACATATTGCATTATATATATATACTATATAAATATATATACAGGTACATATTGCATTATATACTATATATATACATGTACATATTGCATTATATATATACTATATATATATATATATACAGGTACATATTGCATTATATATATATACTATATAAATATATATACAGGTACATATTGCATTATATACTATATATATACATGTACATATTGCATTATATATATATTATATATATACATGTACATATTGCATTATATATATATATTATATACATGTACATATTGCATTATATATATATACTATATATACATGTACATATTGCATTATATATATATACTATATATATACATGTACATATTGCATTATATATATATACTATATATACACATGTACATATTGCATTATATATATACTATATATATATACATGTACATATTGCATTATATATATAATATATATATACATGTACATATTGCATTATATATATACTATATATATACATGTACATATTGCATTATATATATAATATATATATACATGTACATATTGCATTATATATATATACTATATAAATATATATACAGGTACATATTGCATTATATACTATATATATACATGTACATATTGCATTATATATATACTATATATACATGTACATATTGCATTATATATATACTATATATATATATACAGGTACATATTGCATTATATATATATACTATATAAATATATATACAGGTACATATTGCATTATATACTATATATATACATGTACATATTGCATTATATATATACTATATATACATGTACATATTGCATTATATATATACTATATATATATATATACAGGTACATATTGCATTATATATATATACTATATAAATATATATACAGGTACATATTGCATTATATACTATATATATACATGTACATATTGCATTATATATATACTATATATACATGTACATATTGCATTATATATATACTATATATGTATATATACAGGTACATATTGCATTATATATATATACTATATATATATACATACTATATAAGTACATGTACATATTGCATTATATATATACTATATATATATATATACATACTATATATATATACGTGTACATATTGCATTATATATATATATACTATATATATGCATGTACATATTGCATTACATATATACATACTATATATATATACATGTACATATTGATTATATATATATACTATATATACATGTACATATTGCATTATATATATACTCTCTCTCTCTCTTTCTCTCTCTCTCTCTCTCTCTATATATATATATATATATATGTGATTTTTAGACCGTTAAATCATCAAAAAAGTGATAAACTATTGTTAGAATTGATTTTTTTTAATATGATATAATTCGTGTTGAATTTTGCATTAAATTCTAATGTACATGAATCCTTAACGATGCATGGAAAGATACCACAATACTTAGTTCGTTGCACCTTATTATATAAAAAAACATCAATCCAAAATGTTTGATGGATCGACCCAGTAATTCAGACAATCAGGTAGACTGACTAAATAATGTTATATATATATATGTGTGTGTGTGTGTTTGTGTGTGTGTGTGTGTGTGTGTGTATGTATGTATTTGTGTGATTGAGTGTGGTGTGTGATTGTGTGTGTGTGTTTATTTTAATAACTAAACAACACACTGTTTCTTGATATTGCGTAAAACCAAACATACAAGCAACTCGTTTCTGTTGATGCTTTCGTTTTCATTAAAAAAACTTAATGTAGTTTCAAAATTCTGAACACATATACAAGAAATTACAGCCGACTATATCTTAGAAAACCCAAAAGCCGGAAATAAGTGAATATTCTGCGGAGAAAAGACGAACTAATAATGAAGAGAATGGCGAGGCTATGAAGTGCTAAGATCGTTGACGGCGACCCATCTGCGTTGGATGCGATAAACGTTGGATTTTAATCACTGTCTGACTGCAGTCGTCTGGAAATTTTGTTTCATCATAATTTATTGATTCAAGATTCATTGATACATTTTTAATCTCAATATGCTTAATCAATTCAATAAATCTTTGTTAGTTTTTTTTTTATTTTAGAAATATGCGTTGAATAGATTTTACAAAATAATTAGTTAATAAAATTATTGCTAACTTTAGTTAGCTGAAGGAAAGGGACGATACTAATAAACTAATGGAGTTTTTTACTCCCATTAGTCAGACAATAAGGACACATTTTAAGAATAAATAGGAAGACGGAGGAAGAGAGTAAAAGAAATCGCAGAATTAATTTGTAAAACCAGAGATAGAGGGAGTAGCAAGAGAGAAATCAGGACACGGGAGCTGAAAAAAGAGAAACAACAACGAAGAGTAACAGAACACAGAGAGATAGAGAAAATGCAGAAAAAGAGAAAGTAGAAAGAGAGAGACTCACAGAGAGAGAGGGAGAGAACGAGCGATAGCTCTGCACTGTTCAAAGTCATTTGAAAGCCTGTCACACTCAGAAAGGGGGCATTATTTGTTGTTATTGTCCAAATGTCTGTAGTCCAAAGAATGCTAATTTCATGAATAGACGGCTTTATTTTTTCTTTTACTTTTGTAAATGTATCTGAAATTATTATTTAGTAAACTATTTTTTGATGGAATAATGTAATTTGGACAAAGTTTTGCAATTAGCCTATATATCTAATGCCAGATGTTACATATAATTTAATATTAACAACAGTCATTTCTTTTATCATATAATGAATCTCTTATGACCTGTGGTCATTAATATCCCAAATTTTCCTGTTGACAAATATTGATTCTATCGTAGTTGTGTGTTTCGCTGGAGGGACATTGTTGATGCCACTTGTTTTCTGGTATGTCCATTCCTTGAAAATTCATTGTCTTTCTTACCTGCAGCTTTTGTTTCTTCTGGATGAACTTTTCTAAGATGGCTTAACATATTAATCGTTATAAAAGTTTTTGACATTTTGCTACCCTTTGATATAACTTGCCAACAGATATATTTTTATTCTGTGGATTGACATAAAAATAATTCCAGCAGAAACTAGTTTCAATAATTAGTAGGATTTTTGCCAATATTTAATTAAGTTTTTTTTACGTATTGAATTTACTTACGTCTGATATATTAATAGTAATTTATCTAAATAAAATATGCTTTATAAAAATCAGAAAAGTAAAATGATATATTTACTAGTGGGCTGGGTCCAAAAATGAGGAACAAGAGTATGACTCCTGAAGAATGTTTGGTTCGACGTAGTTGTAATTTACAGTACAATTCCTCAACATAGTAATGGAATTTTCTGGAATAATTTTTTGTGGTAATGATTTAAAGTGCAAAATAATGATGTTAATTTGATAGGAAAAGAAATGAGAGACATTTTCCATATGTTTATCTCTATTCACCTTAATTTTAGGTCAGCAGCACATATGCCGGTTTTTGAAAAATACGCTTTAGACAGTATGTACTCATTTAGTGAATTTTAGCCGTCAGGCAAGAAAATAAATAAATAAATAAAAGATGACTTGTCTTCGTTTACAATAGTAATTGAATTAATATTATTACAATGTATGACCAGAAGATTTTCTGATAAATTCGCATTAGAAAATCCTTTAGTCGAACGACTAATCGGGAATAGATCAATTTACTTGTTGCATCCCTAATATAAGGCTGTGTGTATGTGTGTGTATGTGTGTGTGTGTGCCTAGTCACGAATAGGCTCCTATATGGTTGACTATTTTAAAAAACTGATTACATATAATGATGTATGTTTTATCTGGCAGAACAGTGGTTCATTTAAATTGTGGGGTCTGCGTTCGCACCTGGTCCACAAAGTATGGAAATAAAAAAATTAAAAATTAAAAAAAAAAGTTTACAAGTGTTTTTGATATAGATGTACATAAGAATACTTTGATAAGTATGTTATAACTTAAATAGGGATGGTATCATAAAATTGCGGGGTCTACGTTCGCGCCTGGCCTCCATAGAATGGAAATAGGCACAAACTTTTATAAAGACTTTTTATATCTGTCTGCGTAAGTATACTTTGATAATTATGCTTCAGTTTGAAGAAATGTGATATAATAAAATTATGTGGTGTTCGATCGCGCCTGACCTCCATAGAATGGAAATATGTCACAAAGTTTAACAAGGTTTTTTAATATAGACCCACAGAATATTGTGATCAGTGTAAACAGGTATGGTATAATAAATTATGGGGTTTATCTATTTTATTTTTACTTTCATCATATTTTGCTTTGGCTTTGATACCCCCAAATTCAACCCAAATTTACACCCCTTCCTTTTCATAACCCATCATACTTTCATAAATCAGAGTCCATTTTCTGTAGGCTGTTTTTGAACCCAGTCAACGACGGGTACTTTTGCTAGTATATATATATATATATATATATATATATATATATATATATATATATATATATATATATGTGTGTGTGTGTGTGTGTGTGTGTGTGTGTGTGTGTGTGTGTGGTTGTGGTTTGTACCTGTAATCGTCACTCCCTGCATTGATGATTTCCGAAATGAAACACAAGTGCCTGTAGATATTAAAAATAATTATAATAATAATTAAGTCCAGCCCCTTTCAGACCTCGGTTCTTATTGTTGAGAAGTCTAAATTGAAATTAAAGTCGGTCACTTAAGCTCACATACGCAGATCTTCATTCTTAATAATAAAATCACTCTTGCCGCCTTGACATATATACAAATGTTAATTTCAATGTGTTTCACACGGTTAACCTTGGCCGTGTGGTTTGTTCTTTGCTAATAAAGTCAAAGATAACGTCCTGGCTGGGTTTGAATCTCTCGACCGGCTGTAATTGTGACTCCATGTACTGATGATTCCCGAAAGGATGAAACACTTGTGTCTATAGATAATAAGAATAATTATAATAATAATCGATATCTATACATATATATATATATATATATATATATATACATACGTATATATATGAGCATATAATAAATATCATATATAATATACACGCATATATAATACATATACATATATCAAATATACACGATATGAATGTAGAAACAAAATATAAAATCAATTATAATTTTGTATATTTATTTTTATTCTATTTTTATCGTATTTATAATGTTTCACTATCATTATTTTACTTTTTTCTATTATTGTGTAATTTTTCTCCTTTTGTAAATTTCTTCGTCTATATTTCTCGATACTTTCGCATATTTCTTCTATCTATATTCTTAATTATTTATCCAACCACTATATGCCTATTTTATATTTTTTACTTTTATGTTAATTTTTTAGATCAAAATTTTTTTTCTTTTTTCTTTCTTTTTACATAGAGTCATCACTTATCAATGCCCAGAGGTCACTCGAGGATAAGGGTTAAAGAGTGTACAGTAGTCAATGGGATAATACCGTAGTAATCGTTAGTAGTGTAAATTTGGTAAATCCGATTACTTAAAGGGACGGTTCATCAAGAATTTGTTATGTTGGACTTGCAGACCACCAAATTGTAATAAGCTGGGAAATAGGCAAACAGAAGAGAGTTCCACGGGTGGGCAGTTCTAAGAAATAAGCTTTGTTCATGGAATCTACGTTTTGGTTTAGGCACAGATAAAGAGTGGGAAAAAGTATTGACAGTGGTTTGAGCTAGACGAGTGTTTTTCGTAAAAGATTGGCGAGGGGAGACCAGAGATTGGAGCTCAGACGAGCACTTGCCATGAAAATAACGATTAAACAATGAAATGCTTGCAACGTCTCTTCTTTAAGAAAGGGCCTCCCCCACTAAGCTACGAAGACTATTTTG
Organism: Euprymna scolopes; assembly: GCF_053919585.1. Lineage (NCBI taxonomy): Eukaryota > Metazoa > Mollusca > Cephalopoda > Sepiida > Sepiolidae > Euprymna > Euprymna scolopes. The sequence continues at coordinate 88,920,875 of NC_136511.1, read as the reverse complement.
AACTCTTTCAAAACATGATAAGGTGCTAGTAACTCCTGCCCAGATGTGGGAACATTATTCCATCCTTGGACGTACTTGGCTTTTACATACATAGAGAATTGAATCAGTATTGAGATATCTACTGGAGCCGTAGAAGGATCCCAGTATTTTTCCAGCGACTTTAGCAACAGATTTGATGTACGTGTTCCATTTCAGATCAGGAATAAAAGTCAAGGCCAAAAGCTTGTCAAAACATGGAGCCTCCCGAAGACGAGAGGCATCTATTTAAATTGATGCCAGATGGAGATCAGAGCGTTGATGGTGTAAAGATAGAAGCGTGTTTTAGAAGTAATCAGACACTTTCCCCCCATTTTACCACGTGCTCAAGATCAGAGGAGAGAGAATCAGAGATAACCTGGCCATTTACGGCCTTTGATGTATTACCATAGATAGTTGTGTCGTCAGCATAAATGTCAACGAATGATCTAATATGTGTTTTGGGAGATCATTGATATATGTCAGGAAGAAAGTTGGGCCCATGCTGGACCCCGGAGGGACTCCACAATTAATACTGCGAGCTTCCGATTTCTGCCCATCAACCACTACTCTTGTGAGCCTATTAGAGAGAAATGATTTAATAATTGAAAAGACATTTCCAGCTATACCGTAGCTGGACATCTTGTGAAGTAGGCCTTTATGCCATACCCTATTAAAGGTATTTGATATGTCAAAGTGCAAATGCCCTGGAAAAGAAGCCTTTATCGACAGATTCACTAATCATATGAGATATAACCGTTAGCACTGTGTAGATTTAGCAGAAGGGAAACAATATTGTGTGTCTCTAAGAAGGTTATTTCTGCTGAGGTGGTGATTACTTCTTTGTTTAATATGGATTCCAGTAACTTACTCATGAGGCACATGGACTTATTATTCTGTACTAAGAGGGAGATGACCTATCACTTGAATTCTTAAATACAGGGCATACTGGTGAGGTTTTCCAGGGTGTTGGAAAGCAATTCTCCTTAAGACAACGCTTTAGCAGTTTTGTGAGTATGGGAGGAAGTTCTAGTTGAAGCTTTTTCAACACTACAATTGGAATGCCGTCAGAGCAAGTTGCTTTACTGGAATCAAGGTTTTTGATTAGCTTGACGACATCACGTACATATATTTGTATGTCGCATAGCATGTTTTCTGATATAGGAGAAAATACTTGGGCTTGATGTCCTTATATCAGAAAATCTATACATAAATTTACTCTTATTTTCGAATGAGAAGAATTAATACGATCAAGAAACTACCAGTGACTTTGGAAGATATAATAAGGGAGGCTGAAGAATATAGTTTCATGAAAGAAACGAAACGAAAAAATTAAATCAAGGAATCGACGGCGGAAGCTTATGCTATGTGCAATGAGGTACTGTTGTACCGAGAAAGATTAGTAATCCCAGCTACACTACAAAAGAAAACTCTAAAGGATTTTCATACGGGCCACACTGGTGCTACGCGAATGAAAGGACTCATGAGGTCCTACGTTTACTGGAAGAGTATGGACACGGATATATAATGTACGGTAAAGTCGTGTAAAGGATGCGCATTGGCTGCAAAAGCACCCCAAATACAATTTAGCCCGTGGCCTAAAGCGGACCACCCATGGCAAAGAATACACGTAGATCACGCGAGTCCACTGGATGGAAACTATTATTTAAAAGTGGCAGACAGTTTTTCATAATGGCTTGAGGTATTACGATGTAAAAGTTCAACAACGGATTTTACAATCAGTGCTCTTCACGAATTGTTCGCTAGGTTTGGTGTGGTTGATTGCCTAGTGTCAGATAATGGCACGCAATTCACTTCAGCAGATTTTGAAAGCTTCTGCGAGGATTTCCTGGTTAACCATATAAAGACGCCAACCTATCAACCCCGATCGAACGGCCAGGCAGAGAGGTTTGTAGACACGTTGAAAAGAGCCCTGAAGAAGGCTAAAGGAACGCCCTCAGAAAAGGTGTTACTACAGTTTTTACAAGTTTACCGAATTACGCCAAATGAAAGCACCCCATCGAAGATGTCGCCGACAGAGTTAATGTTCGCGAGGAAAATTAGGCCGGTCTTCGAGGAAGTTTTACCAAAACAGGTGAAACCGCCAAATACTATGGTTCCTAAAAAGTATTTACCTGGTGAAAAGGTATTTTTCCAGATACACAAAAATAATAGCACGATGTGGGAACTAGGAACGGTCCAGAAAAGGATCGGGCGGATGGTCTTCATATCGAAGGTCCAAGATTTACGCACAAGAAACATTTAAACAAAATTCGGAAACGCATAACAGATGACGAAAGGCAACCTCCTGCTGAACAAGAAGAAGCAATGAATCAGATATATGACATGTTCGACTTGGTAACACCACAAGCAGCCGGACAACGCCGGTCCTCCAGGAAAAGAAAAATGATCGACCCGATAGAGATCAACTCCAGGAAAAAGAGCTATACGATCATCTCAGGGGAATGAAAAGCTCGGGAGAGGGTATTGTGGGGTACAGATCACCCATATTTGAGAACTAAGTGGAATCAACCAGTCCTATGAATACCGCTGGTTTCAGAGACTAAATGGAGACATTCATACCATGTTTAACGTGTTTCTCTCATAGCACTTTAATGGCTTCTTTATGATAAATACATATATTTTATACACTTTACTCTACTTGTGGTTTTTTGCTTTGTAAATCCTCGCACAGGTCTACAGCAGTAACACACACACACGCACATATATATATATATATATATATACTGTTCGCTGTATCATAAGTTTTCAGGGTAGCTAAACATGCAATTGCCTCAGCTCATGATCGAAAACCGATTTTCTAGTCGAGAGACAGAATTTCTAATTATTCTACTGTCAGTTCCATTCCGTAAAAAAGCGAAATACCAACGTTTATAGAATAACTCCCAAATGCCGAAGAGGATGCCACTTATTTACAATGATTGCAAAGTGTTTAATAAAAATAGTCGACGTATATATTCATACACAGAGAGATCGTTTCGTTGTAGCACGACTCTTCATGCATTAGGAGGCTGAAATAGTTAACTATTGTGATAAAACAAGATAAATTTAGTCATCAATAAACTATATCAAGAGGCCAATACTTTTGTACTTTGCGTTACATCGTAGACGAAAAACGACACGAATTTGAATTGTCAATAAGAAGATTACCACTGAGGAAAGCAGACATTCGTTTGAAAACTTGCATTCTAGGACGAATTAGCTGAATATTCTCTTCTAATAGTTGCAACACCATTTGGATGGAAAGAAAAAGGAGGCTTTATTTTGAAAGTAACATTGAGAACAGCAGATGAACTTAATACCGGACCACTTATATTGAGGTCATGTTTGTCAAATGCGTGGTAAGAACTGAACTTGCAAGACAGTTAAGATCACGTGACCGAATTTAGTGCGATTTTTTTCTTCTCCCTCTTTTGATAATGTAGGTCAGCGGCTAAGCAAAATAAATATATGTCAATATACAATGATTTGGTGATAGCATAAAAATAAAATGCTATGTTCAGGATGAAAAGACTTTCAGTGAAAATGGGAATCAGCATGCAAACAAAATCTGTAACTGGAAATTATCTCTAAATTTTTCTTGGATATACATATATTTGTGTGTCTATCTATCTATATGTGTTAGATTACGTTAGCATAAAACACATCACACATATTTGTAAGTAAAAATAAAACATTATATATATATATATATATATATATATATATATATATAATCCAGATAAAAAATTTAAAACCACTTCAAAATCTTTAAAAAGAAACCTTTTTTAAGGATAGATTTTAAACTCCTCCCACTTACGGTTACCAATACTGCAACATAAAAGTCTAAGAAAAAAAACTACATCCCGAACAGTTATTCAGCAATTTATATTTTTTATACAATTAGGTATTTTACACTTGATCGAAATTATAAGACCATGGATATAAATTGTTTTTTTTTTGTTCAGTTACAGATTAGCAATCACTGCGTAAATGTGTAAATCACGCCTAAAGCAAGCAAACTTACCGAAGTGTAGCGTGTTGTAATTCTAGATTTCCATAAACAAGTTTTATTACAGTGGGCGATCGCATCTAAGGTAAATCGCAGTAAAACTGTGATTTACAACTTTTTAAAGAACAGTGAGAATTATGAAAATACCAAAATTCACTGGTAAGCTCCCCCCTCAAAAAATATCATGCATAGAATAGAAGAATAAGACGGGTTGTTATGAAAGACAGGGGACTTTCTTCTTGTTAAATTAAGGCAATCACAAATGCTGATTGCAGTCCAGTTACCATCGGCCGACACTTACGACAAAAGGGCATAATAAATAAAAAGCATAAACAAATCCCTCGCCTGCTTTCACGTCATAAGGTTTGGTCGTGAATAACAAACATGGGACGTTGAGAAGTGGAAGAAAGTCCTGTTTCTGATAAGAAAAAAACATAAATCAAGATTGACCTGATGGCTTCCAACGATACATAACGAAAATGTGCCTCCTGAAATTTTCTCCACACGCCATTGTGCTGGAAGGTCCCTAATGGTATAAAGTGGCTTTTCTTACAGAGGAACGATGGAGCTCCAGGTGGTGCATGGTGGTCAGACAGCGGCTGGTTATGTAAGCATGCTACAAAGAGTATCGTTGATGACGGAGAACCACCGTTCGTGTGGGGATGGATAGTAATTTCAAAAGGATAACGCTGCAATCCATGCTACACGACGGACTTTGACCTTTCTGAAAGAAAATGGGGTCCATCTCTTGGGACATCGTGCATGCTCACCGGACTTGAACCCAATTGAAAATGTTTGGGGATGGGTGACAAGAGATATTTCTCGAAATGGCAAACAATATTCAAGAAAAAATGAACTTCGTGGAGCCATTCTGGAACATCCTCTGCACCTTAATAGAAATACTTTTCTTCTAGCATGCCCCAAAGAATTCTTGTCGTTATCAAAATCAGTGGAGGTAGAACTCGTTATTAAATTTGGTTGTTGAATGTTTTCATGCACTTATTAAACAATTTCGTAGAATTTATACGCCTGGTCCTATAATTTTCATCAAGTGTAAAATGCCTTATTTTATAAAAATGTAAATTTCTGAATTACGTGTTTGGAATGTATTTTTTTTTTTTCAGTTTTAGTATTGGTAACCTTAGTGGGAAGAGTTTAAAATCCATCCTTCAAAAGTGGTTTCTTTTTAAAGATTTTCAAGTGGTCTTAAATTTTTGATCCGGAGTGTATGAACGGATGTGATTTTTTTCTACTAATTCTTAAAAACAAAAAAAAAAACTGTTTAAGCTTATTTAAAATCATTTACTTTATTGCCAGCAGGTTAGACAGAAGGTCAGAGATAGCATCAGTGGAAACACATTAAAAGAATAATTGAGCAGCTCCAACGCACACCGCGTGATTAGCAACATTCCAACCCTCGTGATGTGGACCTCGTAAAATTGAGAAAACCGGTACGTCAGTCCAATAGCGACAAAACCACTGTCGAACTGACTTTCTCTTTAACATAATTCTATTATACAACATAGCTCCCTGTCACAAGATTAGGCACAACGTCAAATGTGGTTTTGATAAGCTTACACTGGACTAAAAAAAGTACCCGTGCCGACTTATCAGCAGTCATCGACAGAAGCGCTTCAGGTGATTAACAATAATAACTAACTGATTCTTAGAGAGAAAACAAAGCCCAGAAGAGTAAACCCCCTAAAACCTAATAACAGTAAAGTCACTCGTTAGCTTAATTGTGCTTGTATAATAATTTCATGACACACTATAATGTTATCCAATGCTGTAATCTTCAAACACTCCAATACCTGTAGATATAATTCATTTACAAACTTATTTTGTAAAACTGCTAATAAATTATTATTTTGCAATATACATTTGACTCCCACTCAAGTTTAAATATGGAAAAATAAGTTTGCAAAGTCAGTTAAATTTCAGTATCAAAAAACCAAAATGTATTTATTTTTGGGTTCTCTTTTACCATTATGTTTCTATTCCTCTCCAGCTACGGATTAAATAGTATTACAACCAGTGGTTATATTTCTTCTTGCTGATGTAAATATTTTTCCTTTATTGTTCAATATTCAATAAATTATTTAATCAAACGTTTTTTGAATGCAGTATTATTATTATGTTATAACTGTGAAGCTTATGCCAGTTCTATGATGTGTCTACTAACCATAAGATTGTAACCTTTAAATTGAAGTAGAGTCTACAAGCGAACAACACTAAAAAATCATCTAGACAGCCCTACAATTGATCAACGTTATCACACGACAATCAGATCAGACAGAGATTCATAGTCGAACTGCGAAACAGATTTGATGCTTTACAAGCACAAGAGCAGGAACCAACTGTTAATACCACCTATGAAAACTTCGTTAGATTGCACCAAGCAGCAGCAAAGAAGTGTAGACCTCTGAAGCCCAAGGTAAAGCGAAAAGTACCGTGGGAAAATGAAAAAATAATATTAAAACTAGAAAAGTTAAAAAAACAATCCAAAAGCAACATAAATACCCCACTTGACAAAATACAAAATTAAGGAAGCGGGCGCTTCAAGAGCTTAGTATGATGTACCTATCAGAACAACAGAAGTATGTTCAATCAAGAACAAATAGACCGAATCCAGAATGGAGCAGATAAACAATCCTATCTGACTTAGCAAGTATTGAATGAGATATCTGGGCGCAAACGATCTGCCAAAGCTAAGTTAAAGGCAAACACTCCGAAAAATGCATGTTCGAAATGGAAAACACATTTTGAAAAACAAAACCAGAAGTGACAGATCAACCAATTCAGCCGATTATTGTACAGGAACTCGATATTGAGAAAGGTGATTTTATAATGGAGGAACTTCTAACTGTACTAAAGAAGATCAAGAATCGTAAAACTGAAGGTTTAGATAACATACCTCCTGAAGTATGGAAGACAGGTGGATTCAATGACATACTTCTTAATTCATGCAATTATGTATATAAACAAAACATATTAATATATGGAGGGAAGGATGCATACTTCCCTTCCCCAAGAAGGGTGACCTAAGCATACCAAGCAACTACAGAGGAATAACACTCACTCCAATTGCAGAAAAAAAATCAACAATGCCATGCTTCTCAACCGTATCCGAATAAAGATCGAAGACGTGCTCAGGAAAAACCAAAATGAATTTAGAAAGAATCGCTCTACTACTAGTCAAATAATTACTGTTAGGAGACTAAGTGAAGGAGTCAAAGCAAAAAACATTGAGGCAGTCATGATTTTTGTAGATTTCTCCAAAGCAGTCGACTTCGTACATAGAGGAAAAATGGCCAGCATATTAAAAGCATATGGCATTCCAAATGAAGTCATTAATGCTATCATGATGCTATATGAGCATATTCGAGCAATGGTTAAATCGCCAGATGGGGATACTCTATCCCCTTTTCTTTTCATTGTCTGTCTTGACTTTGTACTTCGCACCTCTGTTGATATACACAACACGCCAGGCTTCACCCTAAATGAATCCAGAAACAGACGTCATCAATCAGCACATATAACTGATGCAGATTATGCAGACGATACTCCTTTGTTCGCGAACAACACTGCTGATGCGCAAACACTGTTACGTAAGCTAGAAAAGTCTGCAAATGACATTAATGCAGATAAGACAAAGTTTATGACTTTCATTGTGAAAGGAGAGATCAGGACTCTGGTTGGATCAACACTGAAAGAAGTCGCTGAGTTTACGTATCTGGGCAACAACATAGCTTCCACAGAGAGAGATATCGAAATTTGCATCTCAAAAGTATGGGCCGCATTAGATGGGTTGCGTTCAGTATGGACTTCGGGACTATCTAACAAACTGAAAATGCAGTTCTTCAGGGCTGTGGTAGAGTCTGTCCTTGTTTACGGTGCTACAACCTGAACACTCACCAAAAGATTGGAGAGAAAACTAGACGGCACATACTATGAACAGTATGAAATATATCTTGGCAAAATCATCCCACGAAGCAGCAACTTTATGGCAACCTACCAGCCATATCTAATACCATCAGAGAAAGACGCCTATGATTTGCTGGTCATTGTCTGAGGGGCAAGCATGAATTGGTGAGTGATGTATTGCTATGGACTCCACGACACAGCCGCGCAAGCAAAGGACAACGTAGATCCACGTACATCCAGCAAATAGCACACGACGCGAACTGCGAAGCTGAAGATCTGTGGCAGCTGATGGAAGACAGGAAACTCTGGAGAGGAAGAGTCACATTGGTCCGGGGAAGGAGCCCGTCATGATGATGATTATTATTCTCATATTTTATTATTCAAATAAGTCAAGCAATTTTAATAATCGATTATCGAAATATTACTTTTTCAAAATTAACTTTTAAAAAATTTACTGTGGATAATGCATATTCGTTTAATTAAAATGTTCTAGAAAGCTGCGAATTGGGCACTTTCCTAACATTATAGATTTTATATGTTTAGTAATGATTTTAATTTTGATTAAAATAAGTTGTTTCTTTCTTTTATTGGAATTAAACGATTTGTTACTAGCATTCAACAAATTATTTATTTCAACGCTTTTAGAGCCTATTATTATTATTATTATTATTATTATTATTATTATTATTATTATTATTATTATTTTCATCGTTTCTTTATAAGTTTTTATCCTTATTGATTTTTTTTCATCTACCAATATTAAAAATACATAAAATCTAGTAATGTTCATAGCTTAGCATGAATTTAAATATGGTATTACATGGTTTTATTCCACTCATTGTCTACGAACTAAACCTCTAAACGTATGAAAAGTTTCTGATGATTTTTTGTTTTTGCTATTTAATGAAACACATGTAAGACGCAATAATTATAACAATATGAATTTGAATTAAGTGCGTATATATATGCAGCCATAAGAAGGGAAATGAGGGAGATGTCGATAGCTAGTTTACTATACACGGTATAATATAAGAGAGGGTCTTCAAATAACAGTAACATATGATGATTGTGATAGAAACATAATAAGAAACGGGTCACTTGTAAGTTACTAGCGTAACTATAATAAAAACTCATTAAATTATTCATCACTTATATAAAGATTTATACTTTTATTCAACAGAAATATGTAAAGGAATTTTCCGATTCTGGCTAACAAAATGATTGAATCTACACGTAACATATACGATTTCTCAGTTATAAGGAAGAAAATGCAGCACGCTGCTCTTTAAAATGTAACGAACGTTGTTTCCTTAATAGTTTAAGTGCTCAGCAAGTGCTTTACTCAATATACTAGTAGATTTACAAGCTTTAACTAATTACCTGTTGTCACAAAATGAAAGCAACATCTTACATGATTAATGGATACGCATACCTGAAAGCATACCTAAAAATAATATTTCAACTCGGAAAAATGAACTAATAAAGCTTACGAAATTGAGTAAACATGGAAAAGAAAATGACGCAATGAACCGAAAGTTGGCCCATATGATACGTGTAGAAAAAGTTGGCACATATGATACGTGTAGAAAAAGTTGGCACATATGATACGTGTAGAAAAAGTTGGCACATATGATACGTGTAGAAAGAGAAAGAAGGAGATAGCTAAGAGATAGGAGACTTCAAGATGAATAAGCACAAAAATATCGTGTATTAATACCGTGTAATATAATTACATTAACATATTATTAAAAAAAAAAACAAAGCGATAATAGGTGATGTTAGTCCATGAGAGATCAATTACAACTTCTGCGAAAAATTAAAAAAACAAACAAAATCCACAATACGTTTGCTACGGTAATACGAAAATTCATGCGATCATTTTACACCGGAAATGATACAGATTTACTTTTGTAAAGTCATCCTAACCAGAAGACTAGATGCGTGTATTGGTAAATATGTGCGGCTTATTCATTTTGTTGATACAAAAATAATTGTAGCTAAAATATAACTTATCCACGATGTTTAAAAAATGAACAGTAGTAGACAACACATTCGGGTTATTTCAATGCTACCTCCTTTTTTGAAGCAAAGTGAACGTCTGCACCATTCAGATAATTCACTCTTAGGTTGGTATATATGTGCATAGAGGCAGAAAATTTTATTAAAGTTAGACGCTTCTTTTAGAAAGGGTTGGTAAGATAGTCTTACACGAATATATTTCGGTCAACAAGTAAATTCTGACCAAATACTCAAAATAAAATTCTATTCGAACCTCAAATAAATTCGTCTCAGCATGGCTAGACACTGTCTAGGTTTTATTATTCTGCCGCCCGAGACAGCACAACATTGCTAACACAACCCTCAAATCGTCTATAAGTAGACACTGTCTAACGATGATGAGAATAGTAGACTCGTCCTAACGATACCATCTTAGATTATAACACTCGTCTTAGCGAAACTATCTCAAGTGAAAGCAGAATACTAAACAACATCAGATACAGTTGCGCCAAAAAGAAAGTTCACACTTGTCATTTTTTCAAAAACCACAAATATAAGCTAAATCGAATGTAACTGCTTAAACAACCTATACCTTATTTGATTCGCCTTTTATTCCTCTATAATTTTACCTGTTCATATTTGACTTTTAATTGAAGTATCCTGGTGTTCACGTCAATGGAAAAAATAACTTGAAATCTAGAAGGCAAAAATAAACTCCGCAGTAACAAATGAGATTAAAACCAGCTTAAAATATCCACCTTTTAGGCAGCAAAGCATTTCTAATCGTAATTGTTCTTGTTTCAGGTTATACAACGTAACATTTAGTCCATACCTAGACTTTCCTTTAGTTATCGTCAGGAGCTCATTAACCTCGACATTTCTGTATTATCCAACCGAGAAATTAGCCACAGATTAAAATGGGATGAGAAAACGGTACGAATGACTGAAAAGCACCAAAACACCGGCAGTGTTCGTGAAAATGCATGCAATAAAAGAATATTTTATTTATGCAAATTGATAATGCAATAGAATAAAGGGCTAACTCTTCCAAGCCACGCTCAGTATATATAGGTAGTTAGTTAATAAAATATTTTACTAAAACTAAAACAGTTTTTCACAAAAGTTCGAATAAATCGCCGCTTTGGTAGATTTAGGTTAGTAAGAATAAATATGACAATGGATTTAGTTATCAACATGAGCTTTCTTTTCTGGGAAGCTCTACCGAATGAGAAAACCTCTTTTGACACAAAGAGTCTAAAATGAATGCATTTAAAAACTCTTTGACTAAAAATACTTTGTATTTTTGTAACGTTAATTGGATCACTGTCATTTCTCGTGTTTTTCGCTTAACTTAGCTGTCTAGCATTTCCTAAGATTTATTGAAAGCAAATTAAATCAACTAAACGTATGTTGATGATTTGCGTGACGCACCCTAAATGTATTCTGGTTTGTAGAGGAGAAGGGACGAGCCTAATTCATTCAGCGTTTAGAAACCTTATAAAAGCCATAATTGTAGTTTTTACCTATTGAAACAAAATGTATTTTTCATCAATTAATATCGGCGGTAGAAAGTTATTTAGTCAGATGTCCCAGCAGACATAATCAAATATTTCGCTTCATCCTCATTGAATCAGGATGCGATCATTTCAAAACATTATCTGGAGAGTGTGCGTTTTTTTTTCCTATACAGCTGCTAATAAAACCAAAGAGATTGGCCCTGAAGAACAGGCAGAAAGGAAGCAGTTCAAGTTTGTGAACAAGACGTTTAATCTATAAAATATTTACCATAATCCAAGAAAGTAGCGTAGAGTTGAAGAGAGACACATTGATACGCGAACAGAAGAATCGCGAGCGACTGCAGTTTGTGGAAAATATGTCACAACACCTCTTCCCACCAGTATGAAAGAATAATTATATATAAAGTAATACTTATCCCTATTTCAATGGTCAATATGAAGCCATAAACGAACGCTGTACACATAATTTTGTTTCTTATGCAGATCAGCCATTTCGTTGTAAGCAATTTTAGAAAAATAGCTTTGTTCGAATTTAACTTGATTAGAACATTGTCGTTTTCAAGTTCAATATTAACAAATTCTTGTTGAGGTATTCTTTTCAGTAATCAATCCTAATCTTCGCGATTATGTCCCACTGTCCACGTGACAAATTTCTTTGCTTTTATTCTCGAGTGTCTTTTAGGCTTAAATAACCATTGACTCCTTAGTACATAAATCGAAAAAAGCTGCAAATGTTTCAGATTCTAATATAACTTGCTGTTTCACTGAATCAAAATAATCAAGAGTTACACATATATAATCATTAAAGAGTTTCATAAGTAGAATTTGATAAGGCATACACCGGTTAGAAACGAAAGCAGTGACAATATAGGACAGGAATCACAATCATCTGGCATACCGGCAAGTAAACAATGTCTGTTTGCTTTTATTATGCGATAATTACCTGTCCATACTTATATAAACTAATGAAAATTACATATCATGCAAAAAGTTTTAACTGGTACAAAATCATAATCCTTGTGAAAATAGTTAATCATATGTGTAATTAAAAGTTCACCATTGCATTATTTTTGTGGATTGTTTATTTTATATCTTTGTTTTATTTTTTTTTTTCTTATTCTATTTACAATATTAGCGCATATTCTTTTATTTTTTTAATTTTTATTTTATTAGTAGTTACCATGTTAATATTTTATTTCATTTGGATGTATATTACTAAGATGGTAATATGTTATTACTGTAATTATTGCTGTTGTTTTTACTATTATCCTAATATTTTGTGTATATTTTTCTAATTTTACGAATTTATTATTTTTTTAATTAAATTTCCGCAATGAAGTAAAATTATTTTTCGTAAATTACATTAAAAAGCAACATCCAGTTCTCTCGTCGTTTAAATTACATGTTTAAGTGGAACATTAATATGTGGTTGTGTGTTTCCGTTCAACTATGACAAGTTACCAGACAAACTATTTCTCCTAATAACAGTGTTAAAAAATATGTCCCTTTCTACCGTCTCCAAAATATACTTTTATGTCAATAGAAAGTAGCTCAACTATTTCAGAATTAGTTAAATCGTCTTACCGCTTCCATGACCAAAAACAATGATTTTAATTTAACTATGTTAACCATTTTCTTTTCTTAATTAGGAAAATAATAACAAGGGCAAACTTATATTTCTCTCCAATTAACAAGCTATTAAAAACTGAGATTGAAACATATCTTAATATGCGTAGCCACCATACATTTGTATTAGTAAACGTTTAATACAATTATAAAATGTACAACTGCGATTACATTTCTTACTCAAGTTAGTAACCTCTATAAAACACTATTGCAGATTATTTCTTATTGTGTATGTATGTATGTATGTATGTATGTATGTATGTATGTATGTATCGTCGTAAGTAGAATTCTTATACGACGATACAATTTGCTCATTGCTATTTCATATTATGTGACCGCTATCGCCACAGAACATAGTACGAGGGTTCAGAGGTTGTTGATCTCCAGCTATTCTTTGGACGCGTTTTGTCCTTTGTTGGTTGCATGTTTGTATAAATATTATTCAATTTAAGAATGGATTTGAGTTAATCTTTAAAACGGCGTTTTGGTGCGCCGCAAGGTCTGATTGTAAAGGCAAGTTTTGAATAAACATCTTGCTTGTGCAGGCGATTGTAAGGCATTCGGACAAAGTGTTCGGACCAGCGTAGACGATTTCTTGTCATTGTGGCTTCTATTCTTTCCATCTCTAACCAGAGGAGAACCTCGGTGTTCGTGATAAATCCCATCACATTATGCTAAAGATATCACGCAGTTTCGTTTGGTGAAAACTTTTAAACTATTTCAGGACTCTTCTATAGAGTATCCAGCTTTCACACGCACACAGCAGGGTTAAGATTACAACTGCTTTGTATATCATGAGTTTGGTAAATTGCATCAGCCCTTTATTGCTGAATACTCCTTTATAAAGTTCTCCATATAGTGCATGAATGGCTTTGATTTTGCTATCAATGTCTTCGTCAACCGTTACATTTATTGATAGTGTGCTGGCGAGATATGACAACTGCGCCATATTTTGAGTTGTAGCCCATTCTGGTTATTGTGTCTTCAGAAAGGGTTTACTGTCCAGGACGATACTGAAGAAGCTCTTTGATCTTTTTTTATATTGATGTTAAACCAATATTGCATATAAGCTCTTAAGAAGTTGTCTGCTGACATCAGTAGATCATAAATAATTAAGAGATTAAGGTTAAGTTGTCATCGGCGTATTGCAGCTCAGTGATTCAATGATTCAATGATTCAAGTGAGATTTGCATGTTTTCTGAACTTGACTCGGACAATGTTAAAATGATTGCTGCCTATTCGGTACCATAGCGCCATATCATTGCACTAGATAAAGAAACATGTAGGGGAAAGCACACACTCTTGTCTTAGGCTCTTGTGATGGTTATTGGATCCGATGGTCCGATTTGCTATGGTACTCGGTCCATCATTCCAACACGAAGGCGTTGTATTCGAATCAGAATCCATTTTCAGAATCTCCGGATGTGAGAGGAAGTGGAAATACCGGCGGACTGGGAGGATGCTATTATTGTCACCATTTAAAGGAAAGAAGACACAAGTGCGTCCAGGAACTACTAAGGAATATCCCTTCTTTTTATCACAGGAAAGATCCTTGATAGAATCTTGCTTAGATATCTCTTTATTTTCTTGGAATACATTCTTTCTGAAAACCAGTATTGATTTAGACATAAAGAGGCAGCATTGATATGATTTTCTGCACCAGACAGGCACAGGAGATATGTAAAAAATACCAAAAGAACCTTGGCACGAGATTCTACGATTTAGAAAATGTGTTTGATTACATCCCAAGCACAACCATTTGGCAAGTGCTTCAACACTTTGGCTGTCCAACAAAATTTACCTTATATATATATATATATATATATATATATATATGCATGTGAATATATATATGCATGTGAATATATATATATATAATAGAGATAGATATGAATAAAACTTTTATAAATATGGATGCGTATGTGTGTGTATGTGGTTAGTATTAAATTATGTTATATATTCAGAAAAAAACAAATAAGTAGTAACCTTTTGCAAGTTATATTACAGATAAGTAAGGAAAAAAAACTTATGAACTGTGAAGTAATTAACGTACCTTGACTCATTCCATATGAAAAGAATTCTTGGGGATCCGCACGAAACAGAAAAAGATCGCATCGTGGATAAGTAATTACTAGATAGGAAGTGAGTGCAGAAGCGCAGCGGGTTACTTCATTTGTGCAATTCATACTTCAGATAAGAAAGAGACCTTATATATAGAGGGAGTGATGTAATTAATCCGTAGTGGTTGAGCCACGCTTAACAGGGAATAAAGGGTATTTTATTAAGAAATGATTTCTCCACGTTATGTAATATATTGTGTACACGATCAAATGAAAAAGTATTGGTCGGTTGCCGTTTAGAAAAAAAAATAACTGACTAAACCGTATATATATATATATATATATATATATATATATATATATATATATATATAGAGAGAGAGAGAGAGAGAGAGAGAGAGAGAGAGGCTGATTGCTTGAATTCCAATCACCAAAAAAAAACAAAGACATCAGTGTGCAATGATTATTGTACTATTTTTATCCATTTTTTAAAAAGATTGCAAATGCTTAGATTTTTGTCGTATTATGATCGTTTTACAAGAGAGAAACAAAATGCAGTCTTAAATTTACACATAGTACAATATATTATATATATATATATATATATATATATATATATATGTGTGTGTGTGTGTTTATAAGAATACCGGTTCAAAGCAAAAAAGAAGAAAAACACAGCAAAAAAAAGCACATGCGTTATTCACATGAAAAAAATTATCAAAAGAAAAATTCTTCCCAAACATGTTGTTATAACTGGAATTACTTGACAAAACTGAACCTCGTGGTTTATGCAAAATGAAACGATAAATCATTCTTGTTTTATTATATGGATTTCGTTTTTAGAAGGAAATTCTATTTTTTATGTCGGTCTTTAATGGCATTTAACAACCCACTCATCCCTTATCTTTCCCTCATTTTTCTTATTAAATAATCATTGAGAAAAAGAAAATGTTAAAGCTGATATCGTTGTCCTTTGAGATAGTAACAATTTTTTTATTCTTTTCTTTTCATGTGTATTGTCATTTGGAGATGATCTAATGCGAGATTTGTAAATAAAAAATAATCATTTGGACGCAAAATATTGCATTGAGAAAAGAGAATGTCGAAGGTGTATTCATCACAGTATTGATCATAGCACGAAAAAATATGTGAACACGGATTAAACGTGATAGTTGGCGTTTTTTATCGCTTTTCGTCTAGACATTCACAGAAAAATATGATATTCAGAGCAATCCAAGTCATGAAAGAAGAAATATGTGTGTCCGCATACGAATCATCATAGAACACAATGAATCGAAATCATACCTTCTTATAAAGATTCTTATGGACCATTTCCCTTGTAGCTAATTTCCGTATGTGATCAGACTTATTAATGAGATGTGTAAATTAATCGAAAGCCGAGTAATTAAAAGAAAAACAACGTTCACGGAAATTACGTTTTAAGCATGGTTTTACTTATGTAAGTTTGTTGCAAATTCAGAAAATGAATAAACATATTCGATAGAATTAGCATGTCTATATGATTTTACGGAAAACCTCGAATGAATACAATACACCTACTAGTATTTATATAAAATTAAATATGCATATATGTTTGCATGTACAGGGTTTACTTGTAAACCGACTACTATAAAATTTGGAACGACGATTTTTGGCGTAAAATTATTTTATGAAAAGAGAATAAAGTGGAACTGATAATCCTATAAATTCAGAAAATCACGAACTTATGTAAAATGAGAACAATAAATATAAAAGATCTGCCAATAAATATTCGCCAAATTTCAGTTTTTTTTGGCGATGTTTCACTAGGAAGAATACAGAGACTACTTCCCCTTTAAACGTTTTAGGGGTGTCCGTCTCTCTGTCCTTCTGAAGTTATAACCTATTTCTATTGTAACCAGGTGAAATGGTCGATGAGTTTTTGCAAGAAATATAGAGGCTTGCTGTCCTGTTTAGCGGCGTATCAGCTCAGTGCTTGTAATGTGCATGAATTGCTGGATTTTCTGAACATGTTGAAGAACTATTACGGGCATCCCCCTATTAGGAGAACTTGGATTTCCTACGAGTGCTCGTGTGCGCTCGATCCATTTTAAAGAACTGCACTAGAGTTACAGAGCAGGCCGCAATCGCTGTACGGTCGGTACAATACATATTTAAGGAGGCAAATTCTCCCCTGCGGTATTATAAATATAAAAAAGTAAGTCCGGTAGTCCCGTGGTAAAACACCAGACTACTTATCGAGCCGTTACAGGTTTGATCCTTGGCAATAAATGTCTAGCTATACTGATGAGGAGTAGACTCCGAAACATGCATGTATATAGATGACTTACTTTTATGCACGTAGTAATTATTAATTAATAATTTATATTTAAATAATAAAAAGGTAATAAAAAAAAACGTCTTAAGATTTGGGCGAAGAAAAATGTAAACAAGGGCAAATAACTCCTTTCTTGTAATAAGAGAAATCGCCCAGGGAGCGAAATAAAGAAATTAATCGCTAATAAAAATTTTTAAAAAAATTCAAACAATCTTAGATTTATATAAGCGATAAAAATCGTGCATAAAATTGTCTAAGTTCCGGTAGTCCCGTGGAAAAACACCAGCCTATTTACTGAGCCGTTACAGGTTCGATCCTTGGCAATGAAAGTGTAGCTATACTGATGAGGAGTAGACTCCGAAACACGCATATAAAGAGAGAGAAAGAAATAAAAAGGAACAAACCGAGTTATGTGTTCATTTCTCTATTTTGTCGGAATACTATTTCCATTATTTTCATCATATATATATATATATATATATATATATTAGTTACAATTATTTCTCTGCCTAATGTATTTATCAAAGTTAGAAAAATATATAAGCGTGTGATGGAGAATAATATAGCAGCATGTATCGTTATTTCTATTTCAGTATCTATAAATCCGTCGCTTGTTTGTATTTATGTGTTTTTATTTAATATTAGAGATGCATATTGTTTTGATCAAATCACTATTTTCTTTTAGACATCAGTGGAAAGTATGCAATTAAAATTTGTTTAGATTTTAAATCCATCAGAATTTTGAAGACATCAGATTGTTGATACTCCTTTGGCAGCAGATATAAATGTTCCCCTTTTTGAGACGATGAACACTTTTATATATTCGTGAAAACTGTTTAAATAATGTGTATTTAATATAGCTGTTAGGAAGGCCGTGGGAATAAGGGCGTTGGATGGACATCAAAGTTAATTTTAGTGTGAAATTCGAATTATGAGATCGGCAGAACAATTATACATAGTTATACTGACAAGTCTTGGGTAAAACGAAATATATACATGGATATTAAAATGTTTCTTATATATATATATATATATATATATATATATATATATATATATATATACATATTGTAATCGCAAGAAATGTAAGAAATAGATGAAACGTTAAAAATACATAAAAAAAGAAGTAGGGCACGAATTCATTTTCTCCACAGCATATTCAAATATAAATGTATACTTACAATATACTTTGTTATACACCATCTTAACTGCTGCTAGCATTAAAGTAAAATGAACCATTCTTACCTAAAATGAAAAAAGAAGAAAATATTAGGTTGACGAGAAAGTTAACGATCAATTAATGGCCTTAGTTGAAGCGAATTAACGAACAAGTGTTCAGGAACTTACTTTGGAATTACACGTTATGGATACGACGATTTCCAACCACTTGAGAGAGAGAGAGAGTGGAAAGATAGAAAACTCGATAAATGGATGGCTCACAGAACTGAACTACAACCAGAATAAACGCCTTTATAAAGTGTAATCTTCCCTTCTTTTACACAAAAGAACGACCCGTTTCTCCACCGGGTTGTGACTTGCGATGAAAAGTGGGTTCTTGAATCGGCGACGCTCTGCTCATTGGTTAGACGCCAACGAAGCTCCAGGACATTTCCAGAAGCCAGAGTTGCACCAAAAGAAAGTCATGCTAATTGCTTAGTGGTCTGCAACCGGTCTCATCCATTACAGTTTTTCTGAATGCAGGTGAAACCATTACGGCGACAAAGTATAAACAAATGGATGAAATGCATCAGAACATTTTACAACAAAACACAGCATTAGTCAACAGAAAAGGCCCAATTCTCCTACAACACAATGGCCGACCGCATGTTGCTAAACTGACCCTGCAGAAGTTGAACGAATTGGGCTAGGAAACTCTGCCTTATCCGCCATATTCTCCAGGCCTCTCACTTACTGACTACCATTTTTTCAAGCGACTTGACAACTTTCTACGTCAGAAATTCTTCAAAAACCTAAACGATATCAAAAACGCCTCCAGCGACTTCAGCGTCACCAAAACACATGTTTTTTTTTACAATACTGACATAAATACACTTGTTGTTGCATTACTGACATAAATACACTTTTTTGTAAATTACTGAACTAAATACACTTGTTTTACATTACTGAACTAAATACACTTCTTTTACATTACTGACATAGATACACTTTTTTACATTACTGACATAAATACACTTTTTTACATTACTGACATAAATACACTTTTTTACATTACTGATATAGATACACTTTTTTACATTACTGACATAAATACACTTTTTTACATTACTGACATAAATACACTTGTTTTACATTACTGACATAAATACACTTTTTTACATTACTGACATAAATACACTTGTTTTACATTACTGACATAAATACACTTTTTTACATTACTGACATAGATACACTTTTTTTTCATTACTGACATAAATACACTTTTTTACATTAGCAAAAGTGTGTTGCTTCTGATGGTGCTTATTTCAATGAATAAATTTTTGTTTGAACCGAGATATGTTCATTTGGATTTAAAAGTTAAAACAGCAAGAACTTGATATAAATTCAATTATCAATCATATTTCTGTGATGGCGTGTTCGTAGTCATGTATTTTCCATCTTCTATGGAAATCATTTCCGATAAGGCACGAAGTGACTGGATGAAAGAAATTAAAAAAATGTATAACGCTTAAAATAAAATAAATAAATAAACTAGCCAACGATAAGTTGTTAATGAAAAGATTCTGACCTAGAAGCAGTAAACCATTCGCCCTTTGTCAGAAGTATTGTCTCATGGAATGACATAGCCACATATTCGGCACGTGCAAAATAAATTCCGATACTAAAAATGCATAAACATTTTGACCCCTCCCTTTAATTAAACCTTCGTAGAAATGTATTATTTTGTTTAAACAAAAATATATTTACTAAAGTTATGCTTTTCTTTAGTAAAAACAATGAATGAATTAATTTTTGCTTTTAAGATGAAAATATAGCATCGAAAATGATATCAATAAAAAGAAAATTAATTTTTACGAAAAATGCCCCTAAAGACCATATTAATGAATAAGATATTACTCGAAGAAAAATTAATTTAATCGAACTACCGATATTATCATTAAATTAAGCATTGCTTATTCAATATTTTCACACAAAAAATTATAATAGCAAAAAAGATCTTTTTTTCGATTACAGGTTTCGCATAATTTTTATATGTAAGAATTTGATATTTTCCATGCTTGTATGCATGTGAAACTTTCAGCCTTACATGATTTTATATAATCTCGAACAATAATTTTAAAAAAGTTAAAAACAGGAACATAGAAAAATAATTAAATTAAAAAAATGGTAAAATGATACAAACGTTCAGGATAGGAATGTACGTATGCACGCCTGGGGAAAAATAGCATTCCCTTCCTCCCTTTTATATACATGATCTCATTTACACTGTCTTTTAACTGGCTGAAATTTTGGGCTTCCGTATATGTTGTGTTTACAAAACTTCCATTTGTAGCGATTTTGCGAAGAGCAAAATCGCTGTTTTTTGGGGCGAATTAAGCTATTTTTTTGTAAAAACAAGGTGGTTTTTTTAATTTTATTCGATATTTAAGGACTTTACTAATTATATTTGAAATAGATCCAGAAAACTAATATTTATCTTTTAAAGGATTTTTACAATGAATTTATTTACCTTCAAAATTTATCTGAATTCGTTAGCTTGTTGTGAAAACATTTTTTATAACTTTTTTCCGTGTACAAATATGTTTCCCTTTTGGAAATTAACGTTAAGCTTTAATCTTTCAAATATAATCAAAAAGTAGTCGGAAACCTACAAAATAATTATGATAAATGGGCTTTCGAAACTAAGTTCCCCCCTCTTTATTCGTCTATTTTTGCCCGTACCTACCAGACAGAGTAAGAGTTCCGAGGGCGCGGAATACATTCGTAAAAATTCAGATATGTCAAAGTTTTCTAAAAACGCCAACTATGCATACGAGAAAATTGGACAGTTATAAATAATGTACATTGCATTTCAATATCAGAAACTGTCACAAAACAACTAAAATAAGAATAATGTGAATACAACTAGAAATATAATTATCCCCAACTTGATTGTTTTAGTTGATTCAAACTACAGCCTTTTTTAAGCGCATTTTTTCAAACTCAAGTAGTTTCATAAGAAACTTGTAATGCATACGGAATTTCAAAATGCACCCTTTATTCACGAATGCAAAGTTTTCTCATTTCTTCACCTACAATATCCACATAGACAGTGGCTCAGCGGATAAGGGCGTTGATTAATAACTAATTCTAAGTGTCAGAATTCCGAAGTGTAAGGGTTTAATCCTTATTACAGGCGATGATAAAACAAAAAATTAAAAACAAATACTTAACACTTCTACCCGTGTCGGCGAGAGAATGAGAACAATCTACTCCGCATTAGACTAAATAAAGTGTTTAATGTCGAATTTAGTAGCGATTTACGAGATTTAAAAGATTCGCGTGAAGACGTTTGGTGGTTGCATTGGCCGAAACGTTATAAAAACGCAAATAGTCCTCCGCACAATGGAAATAATTGTATCTTTAAAATGCGGCAACAAAATAAGGAGACATTCAAAGGAAAAATGTTGATGCAGAAATAATTAACATTTAATAAAGTAAGATAAAGTAGGTTTTCGGAACGAATATACTTGGAGGAGGGTTGAAAGCTATGCAGCAATCATTGGACTCATTTCGCATGAGATTTATTATATTGGATTTTCATTAATACTATTTCAGAATTTATTATATTGGATTTTCATTAATACTATTTCAGAATTTATTATATTGGATTTTCATTAATACTATTTCAGAATTTATTATATTGGATTTTCATTAATACTATTTCAGAATTTATTATATTGGATTTTCATTAATACTATTTCAGAATTTATTATATTGGATTTTCATTAATACTATTTCAGAATTTATTATATTGGATTTTCATTAATACTATTTCAGAATTTATTATATTGGATTTTCATTAATACTATTTCAGAATTTATTATATTGGATTTTCATTAATACTATTTCAGAATTTATTATATTGGATTTGCATTAATACTATTTCAGAATTTATTATATTGGATTTTCATTAATACTATTTCAGAATTTATTATATTGGATTTTCATTAATACTATTTCAGAATTTATTATATTGGATTTGCATTAATACTATTTCAGAATTTATTATATTGGATTTTCATTAATACTATTTCAGAATTTATTATATTGGATTTTCATTAATACTATTTCAGAATTTATTATATTGGATTTTCATTAATACTATTTCAGAATTTATTATATTGGATTTTCATTAATACTATTTCAGAATTTATTATATTGGATTTTCATTAATACTATTTCAGAATTTATTATATTGGATTTTCATTAATACTATTTCAGAATTTATTATATTGGATTTTCATTAATACTATTTCAGAATTTATTATATTGGATTTTCATTAATACTATTTCAGAATTTATTATATTGGATTTTCATTAATACTATTTCAGAATTTATTATATTGGATTTGCATTAATACTATTTCAGAATTTATTATATTGGATTTTCATTAATACTATTTCAGAATGCATGAACGGAATCAATGTTTTCTGTTTTTTTAAATTCACGTTCAACTGAGTAATCTTAAAGCATAGCAGATGTTTTAAAAAATCAATTTCATTATTTTTAAACTAGTGTTTCCCAACTTTTTACTCGTGATGCTTTCATTGTTGCTTTTGTGAGGAAAAAATGTAGTATCTGTTCTGATAATAGATTTTATTATTTCTGTCTTTAGACAGTAGAGGAAAAATGTAGTATCTGTTCTGATATTTTTCGCACAAATCTTCAATTAAAAACCATTTTTCCTATCATTTTACACTTTATTTTTAGTTCTCTTATATACTTAATGAAAAGAAAATGTTGTGTAAAAGAATTTCATATTAATTACTGTTCACCAATATCAACGTTAGTCAGTTTGAATAAGTCGCGGCCGTACAAATATTGCTTGACATGTTAAAATATAATTGTTAATTTATTAAGCAGGAACATAATCGCGTTTCAAGACAACTTGAATTGAAGCCTACTTCATGTAAATACCACCACAATTTTCCCTCTAAGATGCATGCTATACGGATAAGAAGAAATGATAAGGGGCTGATGGCGTGTTCAATTGACTGCCTTCAAATAATTGTGCCACCATTGCTTGACTGATGACAGGAATCTAGAGAAACCTAATGCAGAAAATCGATTTTGAAATCGAGTTGTTGTTCATTAGGTCAACGAAAAACGCAGAATCATTTTCTAAAACGGAAGCAATTTCGTGATATTAGAATTGTAATATTCCCTTCCTTGTTGATTACTTGACTCGCAGACTTGAAACTGTCCTTTCCATGGCAATCCATCAATCATGAGGATGACATTAAAAAATAATTAAACCTTTCCACATGAGTTTTAATTTGATCGTGTGGAGAACATCACCCACTCTCTCTACCATGTAACTAATAATTATTCAGGTCGAAGGTGTTGTATCAGATTTTTTTTTTGCTATGTGCATGCCCTACCAATTTGTGTGAGTATTTTCTACTATGTTGTTTTTTCACTAACGGTAAACATGATTTATGGATTAATAACTTTTCTAAAAGTAAATGTTGAGGGGATTCGATAGCCCCCCCCAAAACAAAATAAACTCGAAAATATATATGTACGAGTTATATATGTACCAGTTATACATTTGTGTGTGTGTGTGTGTGTGTGTGCGCGCGTGCCCGCTACAACTAAGTTTAACTTCTCTCGGTATTAAAGTATCATCGATCTGATTACAGGGTCGTAAAATCATAAGGAATTAGGACAAAAAAGATTTCTTACATTGTTAAAAACGGTAATCACTTGAGTTTACCTTCTGTGCGAGTAACCGTCCAAATTTGGCAGAAAACCCCTGTCAATGACTTCCTCATTTTTATGGTGAACGCCTTCGCTTCAGAATGATGACCTATCATTTCTATACCGAGACAACTTGCTTAGTTCAGAAATATTTTTGTACTGACGAGGATGTATACATGAAAACGCCGATACACGTTAAATAACCCATTAAGATACTCTACTGATAATAATTTTAATATCGGGCACCATTTAAATGAAGCAGCAGCCACTTTTAATGTCAAAACAAATACACATAATGCTTCGCTGCTTATGGTCGAATAAAACCGTGACATTGTAATTTAATACTGAAAGTTGTGTACATTTTATTACTTGCTGCTGATATATATATATATATATATATATATATATATATATATATATATATATATATATTGGGTGAAACGATAAAAGTATCACCCTAGAAAAATACGTGATACCATTTCCGTTTAATGAAAACCAGTTTTCTTTTTTTATGCTTTTTTGATGACAAAATACTAGTTGACAATTGTGTACAAATCCCAAGAGCGTTAGAAGCCTTGTATTATGTCTAAAAGTGACACAATTTTCAACAAGCTAAATCGGAGATGCGCCGCTTTATAACTCATGCTCTCTACCTATCCAAGTTATGACAATAGAACCATACTAGCACACTCAAAATGCAAATCCAGACGGTCCAACGCTTGCGGACACAACTCAATGAAGTTTCCGACCACAGTTATGATATTTGATGTGGTTTCGAGCGAAAGCTAAATCATGCCACCTCACATCTTCGATGTCGGTTTGAAAGTCCTGGATGTGCGGAAGAGTGTGGTGATCCTCTGGTGCAATCAGGTGGCTGCTGGGTGAGGCAGCAAAACTTAGAAAGAGTGTTATGTTTGTACTATTCTCTCACTGCCTCTCCTCTCTCGACCTGAACTCGCTGGACTACTTCGGTTGGTCATACGTCGAGAACATCATCAATATGACCTTTCACAACATCAAAGCTAGCCTGATCGCCGACACCCGCCTAGTATTCACTGAGCTCCCGCGGGTGCTTGTGGAAAAAAACATGCTCCCAGTTCCGGATCATTATAAAGACGATGATTGAGGATGAAGGCGGCTACATTGATTAGATGTGTAACCACATAGGTATCTGAATTGATTTTGTCAATAACATTTTTAAATTTAATCTGTAGTGTTTTTTTCTTCTTTAAGATGACAAATTTATTGTTCCACCATATATATATATATATATATATATATATATATATATATATATATATATATATATATAGTGCCGGCAAAAAGAAAGTCTGCACTCGTAGTTTTTTTCAAAAACTGCAAATTTAAGTTAAATGTACTGCAACTGTTTAAACAACCCATACCTCATTTGATTCGTCTTTTATTCCTCTATAATTTTACCTGTTCATATTTGACTTTTAATTGAAATATTCTAGTGTTCACGTCAATTAAAAAAAAAAAACTTCAAATTGAGGAGGCAAAAAGAAAGTCCGCAGCAAAAAAAATCGCTTAAAACTAGCTTAAATTATCGCCTCTAAATCAGTTTAAAATATTCACTAATAGGCTACAAAGCAGCTCTAATTGTAATTGTTGTTCCAGGTTATACAACGTAATATTTAGTCCATATGTCATATGTCTTAATGATCGTCAGAAGCTCATTAATCTCAATCTTTCTGTTTTACACAATCGAGAAATCGGCCGCAGATTGAAATGTGATGAGAAAACGGTACGAAAGACTGTGCAGAAGCACCAAACCACAAGCAGGTTTCGTGATTCCCCTAAATCTGATCGTACTAGAGATACTTCTTACGCTATCAAGATCTGCGACCTAAGAAACAGGTTTAAAACGGCTCCCCAAATCCAACAATAGTGCAATCTTGTTAAAAAGTGCTCTCTTTCTACTGTCAAGAACAGATTAAAGGAATTTAATCTGCGTGGATATGTTGCAAGACGCAGGCCAATGATTTCTGTAAAGAACAGAAGGCGCGATCTGGACTTCGTCAGATGCAATGAAAAGCATGACTCTTCATATTAGTCAAAATGCTTTTTAGCGACGAAAGTAAGTTCAACAGGCTTGGCAGTGAGGGTAGGCAGTACGTCTGTCGGGGGAAAGACGAAGAATTTAATTCTAGGTGCACAGTTTCAACGTTGCAAGGTGGTGGAGGTTCAGTTTTGGTGTGGGACATTATTAGTACCAATAGTCCAGTTCCTATAGCTCGCTTGCAAAGTCGAATTAATTCGACCAAGTACATTAATATGTTGACTGAGCATTTTCTACCCTACTTTGGTCGGAATTTGGATGATAATCTCATCTTCATGCAAGATAATGCTCCCATTCACACAGCTGACAATGTCAAGAGCTTACAGGAAGAGCATGATATTCCATATTTTGATTGGCCTGCATAATCTCCAGACCTCAATCCTATCGAAAATGTATGGCATTACATCAAGCTACAGCTACGCAATGATAACATTTCAAATTTGGGGGAAAATTTGAACAAAAATTAAAGAAAAGTGGGATGCCCTTTTCCCAGGAGTGTTACTACCGTCTAATTCAAGGAATTCCCAAAATATTGCAGGCTGTCAAATTGCAGATGGGCTATGCTACTAAATATTAACT
Organism: Euprymna scolopes; assembly: GCF_053919585.1. Lineage (NCBI taxonomy): Eukaryota > Metazoa > Mollusca > Cephalopoda > Sepiida > Sepiolidae > Euprymna > Euprymna scolopes. The sequence continues at coordinate 88,893,825 of NC_136511.1, read as the reverse complement.
AATTCATCGTGTTCCTGTTGTATTTGTGTTGCATTAATATCCTAAAGTTACATTTAAATAACAATTTTCCATTGTGCGGACTTTCTTTTTGCCTCCTCAATTTGAAGTTATATTTTTTAATTTACGTGAACACTAGAATATTTCAATTAAAAGTCAAATATGAAGAAGGAAAATTATAGAAAAATAAACGACTAATCAAACGAGGTATAATTTGTTTAAACAGTTACATTAAATTTAACTTAAATTTGCAGGTTTTGAAAAAAATTACAAGTGCGGACTTTCTTTTTGCCGCCTGTATATATATATATATATATATATATATATTATATTATGTTTTATTTTACTTAGAATATAATTTATTATTATACTAAATTTACGTTAATCAATTATTGTTTCATTAGAGTATGTTCTTACCTCCGCAAAGTTTAGGTTTGCCGTCGAGTCTAAAATATTTGATCAATGTTCAAACTTGATCGAAACATCGATTATGATCTAACTTAGAACTGGTTTTATTTAGGAATATCTAGGCTAAATATTAAAAAAGTGAATGGCACACTTCTGTTCGGTTTATTGTAGAGACTCGCTATTTGCCCCATATTTGTAGTTATTGAAATTCTACATCTGATAGGGATCTAGACCTCTGACTTTGAAAAATTTAGTTATGGTCGAAATATTAACGGAATTAAAACTTCGAACTTTTCAAACATTGATCTATTTAATAGCAGTAGAAACCTGAAAACATTTCACCTTGATCAGAAGAATAGTTTCTGTGATATTAACATTTTCTATGCCATAACACGCAGAATACTTTATACAATATGAGAGATTAAAGTCCAGATACAACTTACTTTGTCAGGCGGAGGAATGTCATCTCACGACGCAACCATTGCTCACTGTAATACGTAAATTTTCAAACCGAGTTATATTTGAAAACACTTTTCAATTGCAATAATTAGACATAATTTATGATTAACTTGACTAGTTACCCACATCAGTTTTATTTGTGCATTTAGATTCCTCCTCACTCAATGTTTCAACCATTCCCATGGTTCTTGCTATTTTGTAAATATTGAAAGAAAAACATATTTTTTCTCCGCATGTTCATCTCGTATGTGAGTAAATTAGATAACTATCTTTATTTCAACATAATAATTATAATAACAACAGCAACAACAAAAAAAAACAGTAGTAGTAGTAGTAGTATAGATATTGGTTTTACCTTATATCACGTGTCCTTACATAACTTTTTAAACACTATAACAACGATTAAATAATGAGTTAAGAATCAAGAAACATCTTGCATCACTTAGTATAAGTGTCCGTGTAACCTATTCTTTATGGCAGAGGGTATTTGTTCAAGTAAAAAATTCCTCCTTTAAATCTAAATTTAGCGTATGCTAAGATTAATCTTTCAAATGGTTAATCGGGCGGCAAAAACATCTTTTACGCCATTTTTGATGAACATCGAATCACTGGAAGCTACAATTCTACCCCGAGGAATCGCTTAACACTAAGCGATAATTCTAGTGTTCTTTCTTTATTTATTCGCCCAGAAACTTCTGTAAATTAAAATGTTTTTAAATAAGTTTTTCGACTGAATGAAACTTTTTTTCGATTACATTGTAAAGATGGATGTATCTTTTTAGAAGTGCGACCTACTCGCATATGTGGACAAATATACCAACATTTTTAAGTGTTGTATAATTAATGTGCTTGCTTGCCAACTATGAAATCCAGCATGCCGAGTTCAAACCTTACTGTATATTTATTGTACTCAACCACCTTTTCACCGATTTTCATCAGGTTCGAAAAGAATATTGTTTTATATTGTAACTAAACACATTCAACTAACCAATCAGAATATATACTACCGATCGAATGTCATTAATTCGTCTGAAAACATTTCACATCCAGAATTAATTACTTTCAGTTTTTAGTAGAAAGAATGCCGAGAATCTGAAGCTATGATAGCAGTTAAAGAAAAGAATTTTAATTAATAAGAAACTGAATAGCTCAGGAGATTTTATGCATATCTATATATTAATACGATAACGTGAGTGTTATTTATTTTGTGTGCCACGCTTACGTCCGAGTGACTGTTGTTTAATTGTTATGGATTTAATTGTTATGGAGTTTTTGTTTCGGTTTCAATTCAAGCTGATGCGCCCAAGTCGTATGAATATATATATATATATATATATATATATATATATATATATATATATATATATATATATATATATATATTGGAAATCACAACTTTATAATATATAAAAAATTGATAGAACATTAACTCTATAATGATATATACGTAATCTACAAGAATTAAAATATCATATTTAAGAATACTTTACGAACGGGCTTTGCCGGGGGCCTCTGCTAGCTTAGATAAATACTTTTGTAGTTTAAACAAAACAGCTACAATAATATCAGAGCGTCTCCATTTGAGCTGACCAGAATGCCAACATCAATATATTACATAAGAATGAGTCCCCTATGGAATTTGCACAGGTCCCACTAGTTCTAATAAATAAGATAAATATATTATGACACTTCTTTGATTCAAAATAAATTTTAAGGTAAGAAAATATGTTTGCCAGTAAACATTCAAGTAATTGAGCATATCTAATTTTTCAGCATTAAATCAGGAAACATGTTCAAGCCTGTTTTGTTTGTCTGTTGTACGTAATATAAAATCATTTTAAATTAAATTTAAGCCCGACACGTAATGTTTATTGCAAAGCATTAATTGAACACCAGTTTGAATTGAACTCATTTGTTGTTAAGCAAAAGAGATTAGTGGTGGGGTGGCACACCTACAGATTCTGACGATTGGCTATTTCTGACGTCATGTCTGATAAGCAGGTTTTGCTTTCCAGCCGGTCTGGAACCAAGACTCAGGGAAGAGAGTCGTAACGCTAGTTTTCCTTCAGTTGAGTGGGAACTCCGCTCAACTAACATGCTTGTCTGTATTTCTGTTTATATATTATTGTTCTATTTCTCTGGTTTTCGAGTTTTCTTGTTATTCAATATTTGCACCACAACAATAAGTTTGCAGATGACGGCAATATCACATCCAATAAATATCAAGTAAGAATATATATATAAATATATATACTAGCATGGGTACCCAGCATTGCCCGTGTGTTTGGAGGTGTTTGTTGAACAAAAAAAAAGTGGTAGTAGGAAGGCAGACTCGAACCCGTAGCGCGAAGGAGGAAAAGAACGGGGAAAACGTGACGTCTTTACTGTTACGACCACCGCAAAACCGCAACTGATGTAGGTTTGAATTAAGGTTAGACGATCGAAAAGACGGGATGACTTTCGACAATATCGGTGAAAAAAGCGACCCATCCCTGTAGAAAAGTGCCCAGCTGAGTGTGAAGAAATTAATGTTTTTAGCCAATTTTTCGGTATTTGTCGTCTGAAGGGTCCAGCTTCAAAGCGATACTGATATTGTGAAAATCCGTCGTTGCTGTCGAAAGTTTTAGGCAGACATGCAAACATACATACATACATACATTTATATATTGGTAGCTATAATTTTCGACCAAAACCGATTAAAAAGCTTGCACTATCTCTGAATACCCTTCATGTAAAGTTTCAAATGTTTAGACCAGAAATTGTCTGAGTAATTTGGTAAAAACCGCAGAGGTCATTTTTTTTTTTTAATTTGACCTCTATTATGGCCCCTTAACATTTACTGTTTTGAGCTCAAAGCAAGTTATTAAGTTAGATCCGTGTCCAAGGAACCTATATCTAAAATTGCAAGTATTTATACCCAAAATTGGCGGAGTAGTTTGGTAGTGTTTTCAAAGGTGAAATCATTGAATTTCAGCCCTTACCAGGCTAATTTCTGGCCGAAATCGGATTACAAAGATTTAGAGTCTGTAGACTGAAAATTGACAGAGTTATTGTGTAGGGAAATGTACACAAACAGAGAGAGAGAGAGAGAGAGACGCTTTCACTTATATATATATATATATATATATATATATATATATTATCGGTTATTTACGTATATAAATTCAAGTGAACATAGTATGAGAGACTAATTACCGCTATACTATTTTATGCCGAGGACAATAGTCTTGTATAGTACAGCCTCGTCACCAGACGAGCAGATAATAATCTGTACTATGCATGGATGCTATTTTACGTTCATATTAACAAAACAAATACTAACTGAAACATACCGACTTGCAAAGATTTTCTCATAATTTGTCAACTATTCCCTGGTGATGTCTTAAATAAATCGTAATCGTAGATATCTTCATGCAGGTTTAGTTTCCTAATAAGATTGTAGTAAAGTAAAACAAAACAAAGTTGGTGCCAATAGCTGTAATAGTTTCAATTGTGCTTACAAGGAGCGATCACTGGCTCTATATAACATTGCATCTCTCATTTATTCACTATTATAAGTTGTTTACATCCAACGTGACAACCATTATCAAATAATGTAATTATAATCTATAATATATAATGATGAGAATGCAAATCTTCGCATTGATTCGGATGTATTAGTCCGAGGAATGAAACAGTAGATGACATTTCATAAGTATATTTCTGTCCTAAATAAATCTATTTATGTATTAAGCACATGTAAAGTTAATGATAAAACAAAAATATATGAATAAAATGAATCAGAAATACAACTTGTATATATTCATATACATGGTACTCGATGATCAAAGAGATGACATTAGGATTATGTTCAATAATGTTCTTAATAATGAAAAGGTTCCCATAAATATGGAAAAGCTCTAGTTTAGAGTTGTAAATAATTAAAAAACAAAAAAAAACGAACATTATATCTCTATCATGAGTTATCTTTATCAGGAAGACATCGTTTTCGAGCACATGTTGTCACATAAATCAACAACAGAATAAAAGTTATACTGAACAAATATAAAGAGAGTGGAATTAAGAAGCACGATCTGTGCGTCATAATCGAATTGAACGGATTGATAACTACCACCCGTTCAGCACCCTCAAATGCTGGTCCTTTTTATTTCAAATAAATGAGTACCACAGTGGCGACATAGGTAAATAAATATAAGCACAAACCAAAGATCACACATGGGAAAAATTGGTCGCAAAAGAAAATTAATCAAGAAATGGAATGATATTACAAAATATACTACCATTCTACATGGAGTCTTTTGCCATATTGCAGCTAATCCCATTGTTATGCCATAAATATGCAAAGTGCTCAATACCAGATATATAATTATATAAATATATATATAAATATATACACACATATATAAAAGCACATATATATACACATATATATAAATGTATATGTATACAAATTATATATCTAACTATATATATGAAAAAAACAATTTATATACATATGTATAGATATATAAAATATATATATATATATTTATATAAAAATATATACAACTCTATATAGAAACACATATATATATATACATACAATATATATATATGAATTAAAGTTAAACGAAAACGGTATACAGTAAAAGTAACCATATTTCAAATACAAACTTAATATATATTAATAAATATATATATATAGATATATATATAAACAAATATATGAATATATAAATATAGAAAAAAAAATATATATAAATATACATATAAATGAATGAATATATAAATATAGATAAAAGTATATATGAAATATATATAAATTAATATATATATACATATATGAATATATACATAGATATATGTAAATATATATATAACTATATATGCATATATATAACAATATATACATATATATAAATATATATATAAATACATATATAAACCTATATCAATATATAAATATATATAGATATATGTAAATATATAAAACTATATATAAATATAAATAGATAAAAATATATATAGAAATATATATATGTGAATATATATATAAATACATATATATAAATACATATATATATAAATATATATACATATACACATATATATAAATACAAATAAATATATATATACATATGAATATATATACATATAAATATATATATATATACATATAAATATATATATACATATAAATATATATATATACATATAAATATATCTATATATAAATATATATAAATATGTATATATACATATAAATATATATATACATATGAATATATATAAATACAAATAACATATATATATACATATAAATATATATACATATAAATATATATATAAATACATATATATATAAATATGCATATAAATATACATAAATATAAATACATATAACTATATATATACATATAAATATATATATATACATATAAATATATATATACATATAAATATATATATACATATAAATATAATTTACAGGAGATTAGAGCAATAGTCTAAAGAGCTGAGTGTATTTCGATGTAACAGTGAAATTACTAGTTTAATTTAAATACAGGATAGAAAATGTGCTCGTTGTAATTTAGATATATAATAAGCTCGATAGGTAAATATCCTAGAGCTAATTCAATATTAAGTAATGTGATTGATAATTTAAAATTAAAAATATCAAATTATAATTAAATTAAAAATCCGTTTCATATAAATATATATAAAACTATACATATATAAATATACATATATGTAAATATATATATATATATATATAAATATATATATATGAATATATATATGTAAATATATATACATATGTAAATATATATAAATATATATATATATATAAATACATATATATAAAAAATATATATATGTAAATATATATAATGATGTATATAAATACATATATATAAAATATATATATACATATGGGTATATATATATATATATATATGTATAAATTTATATATATAAAGATATATATACAAATACACATATATATAAATATATGTATATAAATATATATGTTTATATATATATAAATATATGTATAAAGATATATATACAAATATATATATATATATAAATATATGTATATAAATATATATATGTATATATATAAATATATATATCAAGATATATATATATACAAATATATATATAATATAAAAATATATGTATATAAATATAAGAATAAAGATATATATATACAAATATATATATAATATAGAAATATATGTATATATAAATATATATACATACAAATATATATAAATATATATATAAATATATATAAGCATAACATATATATATAAATATATACATACAAATATATATGAATATATACATATAAATATAAATATGTATATAAATATATATAAACATATATATACATATATATAAATACACATATATATAAATACATATATGTATATACAAATACATATATATATAAATATATATATATATATAAATATATATATAAAATATATATATATATAATATATGTATAAAATATATATATAAATATATATATAATATATATATATAAAATATATATATATAAATATATATATAAATGTATATATAATTTAAAGGAGATTAGAACAATAGTCTAAAGAGCTGAGTGTATTTCAATGTAACAGTGAAATTACTAGTTTAATTAAAATACAGGAAAGAGAAAGTTCTCGTTGTAATTTAGATATATAATAAGCTCGATAGGTAAATATCCTAGAGATAATTTAATATTAAGTAATGTGATTGATAATTTAAAATTTAAAAATCAAATTATAATTAAATTAAAAATCCGTTTCATAAGAAGGAACAACAACAAAATCAGTTATCTGTACGATCGTTTCGGAAAACAATGGTTTTTATTGTGGCAGACATCAAGTTACGTACAATAATTACATATAGTTTTTTTAATAAGCAAGGTCTCCTCGTCAGCAAATTTTGAAGGGTTTTTATTAAATTTAAAGGACACCATAAATAAACCTAGCATTGAAAGTAAGGAAGATGTATCTTTTAATTTTTCGCCTTTTGAAATCAGGAATTATGGTTAAAATACTCATTTAGATGTTTGCTATAGCTTTTTACCTTATTTCAATAAATATATATACATATATAAATATATATATATATATATAAATATATATATATAAATATATATATATAAATATATATATAAATATATATAGAGAGAGGAATATATATATAAATATATATATATAAATATATATATATAAATATTTATATATAAATATATATATATATGAATATATATATTAGTATTTATATATAAATATGTATATATATGAATATATGTATATAAATATATATAAATATATATATATATATAAATACAAATGTATATATATAAATATATATATATTACTATATATAAATATATAAGAGTATATATATAAATATATATATAACTATATATAAATATGTAAATGTATATATATAAATATATATATATATAACTATATATACATATATAAGTATATATAAATCTATATATATAACTATATATAAATATATAAATATACACATGAATGTATATATAAATATATATATAACTATATATACAAATATATATTTATAGAAATATATACAAATATATATATATAAATATAACTTCTTTTATTTACTCACATAAAATTAATATACGAAAGTATAGATTTATGCGTAAACTTTATATATTTTCTTTAAAAGTTCTAAATACGTAGGTAGAGCCAATAGCGAATAAATACTGGGAACTCAAATAAAGCGGACATTCGCCGGTAGTCGAATGGACAATAATAAGACCAGCTACCACGTGTAGGCATTTAGACGCCCCATGTCAATTATGCCTTCATAAAAAATTTGCTATCCTGTATTTAAAGTACCCCAAAATATATTAAACTGTAGAAGAGAAATAGCAAATAACTTTGTTCACAAATAAAATTGACTCTAGTAGAGCGATACAAAATAGTTTTAAATCTAGCAAAAACAATAGACCATTAACAAATACATAAATAAAATAAACATGATTATACGTAAACGATCGTACATATATGTATGTATATGTATGTATGTATATATATGTGCAAATATGTATGTACACATATGAATATTTATATAAAAAAACAAAAAAAAACGTCCGCCTTAAACAACTTAACTAGTTTTAAAACAGATCCTTTGTTCGATAAAATGCATGACCATTGGCTGATAGGAAGGAGGGTGGAGGATACTAGACAGCTGATTGGCTAACTAAAATCCTCGACAGAAAAGGACCATATAAAAACGGTAAAAAAAACCCCACAGAATTCGCACATTAGCCTGACGACTCCTAGAGTGGATTAAACGCCGAATATTCAGTTTAGTTTAATCGACATATATATAAATATATATATGAATATTCACATATATATATATGTACATATATAAGTATATATATATATATAACTACCTATACAAATATGTATTAATATGAATATATACAAATATATATAGATATAAATAAATATATATATATAAATATATATATATATAAATAAATAAAAATTATATACATATAAATATATATATACATATAAAATTATATATATGTAAATATATATATAAATATATATATATATATAATTATATATATAATTATATATATTGATAATTATATATATATAAATATATCTATATGAATAAAAATATATATATAAATATATGAATATATATGTATATAAATATATAAAAATATATATAGGTATGTATATATATAACCATATCTATATAGTATATATATATAGGTATGTGTATATATTAACATATCTATATAAATATATATATAGGTATGTATATATAAATATATCTATATAGGTATATCTATATAAATATATCCATATAAATATATCTATATAAATATATAATTATATAAATATATATAAATATATATATATAGATATCTTTAAATATATATATATATAGATAGATATGTATAACTATGTATAGAGATATGTATATATATATAAATATATCTATATAACTATATATAAATATATCTATATAAATATATATAAATATATCTATATAAATATATATCTATATAAATATATATCTATATAAATATATAAATATATATCCATATAAATATATATTTAAATATATACAAATATATATATAAATATATATATATAAATATATATATAGATATGTATATATATAAATGTATGTATATAAATATATATATATATAAATATTTATATAGAAATATATACATATATATAGAAATATATACATATATATATAAATATATACATATATATAAATATATATACATATATATATAAATATATACGCATATATATAAATATATATACAAATATATATAAACATATATATAAATATATAAAAATATATATAACTATATATGTATATATATGTATATATATACATATATCTAAATATATATATATAAATATCTGCATATAAATATACATATATATAAATATATATAAATATATGTAAATATCTGTATATAAATATACATATATATAAATATATATAAATATATGTAAATATCTGTATATAAATATACATATATATAAATATATATATGTAAATATATATATAAATGTATATATATATAAATATATATTAGCAGGTGTTACCCGGCGTTGCTTGGGTGATCGGCCACCTTCCCACTCCGAGGGGTAACAAAAAAAGTCACCCCTCTAGATTTACATGCTTTGTGCTTGCCTCCCCCTTCAGGGAGAGATAATCCCCCCAAGGAAAAAAGTCACCTCCCCTGGCCTCTTCGCCCCCACCCTTCAGGGGGACACCGGCTCCCTCCTTTGGGGGGAGAAACTGCCAAGCTCCTCCCTTTCGAGTGAGAAAAGACCAGGCTTCCCCTTTTGGTGGGGGGATGGTGGCCAGCTCCCCCTGCTTGTCCGTAGGTGGGTGGAGGATCGGACGCCCTTCCGTTAGGAACCCTCTCTTGGGGGGAGGTGGTAGGAAAGGGTATCGCCCCTCCCCTCTTCGGATAGGATATAATAAACAAATAGAATTTAAAAAAAGTAGAATCGATCAGGATCGAACACGCAAACTAACGGTTAACAGTTTAGTATGCATATGTTACAGAGAGAGAGAGAGAGAGAGAGAGAGAGAGAGAGAGGTGAGTAAACGTGAAGTGTAGACACGTTTACCAGAACCGAAGGTCAGCTGACCAGATTACATATGAGTGACGTGGTCAGGTTGGCTAGATCGGTGAGATTTGATTGGGACACAGAAGACAACGGACGGCTTCCCGTTGTCTCCTCCTCTCAACGGGGGGGGCGAACGCTGACGTGTGTAGAAGAACCCCCCACACAGGCCGATTTCACTTCCACCTTCTGCAGGACCCCTGGGGAAAATGAAATAAAAAAAACTATAAAACTAATTCCTTGTCTTGGAGTGATTGAATCTTCACCCAAAAGCAGGTATCAAGTCTCCCTCCAGGATGAGAAATTTCCAGATGGTCCAACATCGAAGAAGCAGAGGTAGGTTCTGAAAATACATGTCACACACACGATTCCCTTTATGATAATCAAACACACAACCCTTTATATTAGAGACAATCATATGCACACGGAATCCTTTTATGTTATACACCAAACGTACATGGTGCCCCTGAATGATAACCCTATGTAACACATACCCGACTTACTCTCTAACCTTTAATAAATAAAAAAATAAATAAATAATAATAAATAAAACATGTTATTTTTTAAAAAGTTAATGGTATACTGTGTGTCTAGGACGGTAGTGAACGTGTGCGTGTGTGCGCGTGTGCTGGAAATAGTAGTAGTACTAATAGTCTGTCCTTTGGAGGACAGCGTTTGTTTTCGTGTTGTGTGTACGTGTGTGCGGCTAGCACCAGATTGTGTGTGTGAGTTTGCGTGTGTGCGCGTGAGCTGGGAATAGTAGTAGTATGGTGTAGGTGTAATGGCGGACGTGGTGTCGGAGGTTGGACTGTGATGGCTGGTGTAAGTTTCGTAATTTTGTAATTTGTAAATGGCAAGTTAGGGAAAAAATAGACCCCCCCAAGATGGACAATAAATAAGGGCATAATATTTTATGATAAAGTTAAGAACGTGTGAACCAAAGTTTTTTAGGAGATGTGATTATTGGATTAACCAATCAGAAACCGTCTGTGGCACACACATCTGTTTTTATAGATATGTAGATATATATGAAAATATATAAATATATATATATATAAATAAATATATTCATATACATAAATATATATATAAATATATATATATATATAAATACAAATATATATATATAAATTTATGTAAATATATATGTGTAAATATATATATATATATATATATATAAATATAAATATATATATATATATAAATACAAATATATATATGTATATAAATTTATGTAGACATATATATATGTATATATATAAATATATATAAATATATATATATAAATATATAAATTAATGTAAACACATATATATGTAAATATATATAAATATAAATATATAAATATATAAATTAATGTAAACATATATGTATGTAAATATATATAAATATAAATATATAAATATATAAATTAATGTAAACATATATATATGTAAATATATATGAATATAAATATATATATACATATATATATATAAATATATATACATAAATATATATATAAATATATATACAAATATATATATATAAATATATATATGAAAGTATATATATATAAATATATATATAAATAAATATAAATATATATATATTAACATAAGTATATATAAATATATATATATACAAATATATATATATATGAAAGTATGTATGTATATAATATATATATCAATATGTATAAATATAAATATATATATATTAATATATATTTATATATAAGTATATATATATAAATATATATATATAAATGTATATATATAAATATATATATATATAAATATATATATATAAATATATATATATAAATATATATATAAATATATATAAATATACACATAAATGTATATTTATAAATATATAAATATATATATATATATATAAATATAATTTAAAGGAGATTAGAACAATAGCCTAAAGAACTGAGGGTATTTTAATGTTACAGTGAAATTACTAGGTTAATTAAAATACAGGAAAGAGAAGGTGCAATCACATTACTTAATATATATAAATATATATATAAATATATATATAAATATATATATATAAATATATATATATAAATATATATATATAGATATATATAAATAAATATATATATATATAGAGATATATATATATAAATATATATATATAGATATATATATATAAATATATATATATATATAAATATAGATATATATAATATATAAATATATATATATATATATAATATATAAATATATATATATATATAAATATATATATATAAATATATATATATATATAAATATATATATATATAAATATATATATAAATATATATATGTCTATATATATAAATATATATATCTATATATCTATATATATATTTATATATATATTTATATATATATAAATATCTTTACATCTATAAATATCTATATATCTATATATATATATATAAATATATATATATACATATCTATATATATAAATATATATAAATATCTATATATCTATATCTATAAATATATATATCTAATTATATAAATATATATATAAATATGTATGTATATAAATATATATATATAAATATATACATTATAAATATATATATAAATATATATATATATAAATATGTATATAAATATATATATATAAATATATATATAATTATATATATATAATTATATATATAAATATATACATATAAATATATATATATATATGTATAATTATATATATAAATATATACATATACATATATATAAATATATATATAAATATAAATATATATATTAATATATATCAGTATGTATATATATTAATATATATATATAAATATATATATAAATATATATATAAATATATATATAAATATGTATTTATATATAAATAATACATATATTTATATATATATAAATATATATAAATATTTATATATATAAATATATATAAATATTTATATATATAAATATATATATTTATATATATAAAAATATATATAAATATATGTAAATATTTATATATATATATATAAATACATATATGTATATAAATATATATAAATATATGTAAATATTTATATATATATAAATGCATATATATATAAATATATATAAATATATATAAATATATATATATATATATATATATATATTATACTTTTATAAACGAAGATATGTTCATTTTAAGTGAAGATCGGAAGATTCACTTTGTAAATCTATTTACATCATCGACTAAATGCAAAATGCGTTTTTTATAAGAAATAGGTCAAATTTGGAAGCATGATCCACTAGGGGGCTTTACTTTCGAACTAAATTACCTGAATACCTCATACTTCTTTAGAGTGTCATCACTAGAGCAAGAATGATCTGATTGTCAGAAAGTCGAATGAGGGGTGGGGCGGTCAGTAGAATCTCTTTCTTTAATTTGTCGGAGAGGCAAGTGTTTTGAAGCGTGCAACGGCTGTATGGAAATATGTTGTTGTAGCAAGAAACCATTATCTTTTCTCATTTCGCTCAGAAAGTGGGATAATTTGGCAACAGAAAAACAAACAAGAGGAAATAGAATAAAGTGAACGATCTTGGATCAATGGTATTAGCGCAGGACCGTATATCAGATTTTTCATACGGATTTACGTAACATACAGTAAGCAACTATTTACCAGCTTTAAAGGCGGTGCCTGTTTGATATGATTGTTACTGTCGTGTTCAAATCAGATTTAATATACTTAATTGTATATTAATAACATTTATTTACTAATTATTGCGTTCAATCAATAATATAGGTAAGTATGACTGATGGATTTTTTGATTGAGCATTACATTACTCCAACGTTTCTAGAATCATATACTCGAATTGCATTATATATATATATATATATATATATATTACATTCTTTTGCTAAAAATGATGTCGGGTACCATGAGGAGATACGCAAACATTCAGGTGCACTGGCGTAAAAATATACCAAACACTATCTGCACTTAAGAAGCCATATCCCCAAAACTGCATATAATCCGGACTACAACTTGGATGTCTTCAAGTCCAATGTTAACAAATTCCTAATGAACGGCCCCCTTAAGTAAACACTTCAGCAAATCTCCTCACTAACTTAATGTACTTGCAATAACCCTTATCCCTGAGTGGCTTCCGGGCCTTGATAAGTGGTGATCACTGTGAAAAAAAAAAATAAAAATAATCCATACCCTACACTCTAGCATGTAGAATCTGCATCATATTCACGGACAAACACCTCCAAACAATCTGACTTAAGGAACTACGAATGAATCTTTGAATAAGAAAATACCCATCACAACTTAAAGTATCCAACTGGCGAAAAAATATACTAGTAGAACAATTAAGAACAAAAAAAAAACGAAACAAATCACAAATCCTTACACACGTATCCAGATATAACGCAAACAACTAAGAACTTTTCACAGAAATTACAAAAAATCTCGTCCTACTTGACCAAAACAGCAAACTAAACGACTTCTTTAAGACAACATAAATAATAAAATTAAACGCCAACCCAAAAACCTAAAACGCCTTCTTACTTCATTCGAACTCAATCAACACACAAAAGGGGTCAGAAAATGCAACAAACAACGATGGATTTTGAAACATAATATTAAAGAGAAACACATACACATTCATAATTTCTTAAACGTCACTCGCAAAAATTCAGAAAGCGATCACGTTTTTGTTTCAACGGTTAATTAAAAAAAACGTCTTTTGGGACGCTGATATTAAAGCTAAAAGTCTTTTCAAATCAGTTTGCACTCTGGAGACGAATGCGTGTTCGAGATACGTGTATTTTAATTTTATGTTTAATTTCTAATATTAATAACTACATTCTATTTCAGTACTTAATTTATATATTTATCTCCTGACTGTTTTATTTAATGATAGCGTTTTCTCGTCATAAATGTTAATTATATCTACCATGTTGATTGCTAACAGATTAGGAAATTGTATTCATTGTTAATTCGTAAGAGGTGAATCTATCACAATACGTTCCCTTTAAAAACACGCCAGTTTGACTTTTATTAAGTACAATACTTAATAGATTTTTTTAAAGGAGAGTAGAGAACGTTTTATGGAAGCGTTGTCGGCAGCTCCCGTTACTCTCGCTTCTCTTTATTTGTCACTCAGTCCTCATTTTTTTAATGAGTGATTTTTCTGACAAAGGGAGAAGAAAAAGCTGTATTCTAGGTTGGCAGTATTGTGCGTGAGTAGTCGACAGAGAGGTTTTCTGTTCTATGTCTATCCTTGTCAGGTGCTGGAGGTAAACGTTTTATCTGGGCTGGCGTTTTCCGCCTAATAGTCAGGGACCCGAACCTTGGATTAACCACTAAGGAGGTTATCCTATCAGCAGGCGCAAAGTACTGGGGCTGCTGTATTGCCATTTGGTGAATGGATTCTGGACCATGCAGTAGTCTCTGGTGGGGCCTCTCAATGCCATACTAGTGGGTACTTGTTAAGGCTTTACCTTATTATGTGCTACAAAAAAATCATTCGTTACTTTTCTCTTTGTTTCCCCTCTCTGTCCTGCTCTAAGCAAGTCTGACGACCTAGTCTACAAACTACAAAATTCCATCATGACAAGTTTCAATAAAAAAATACACGATTAAACCCGGATCTGAAACTTCCAACGTAGACACCCACTACCATGTCTCCTTCTCCAACATCAGGGGTCTACGTTCTAACCTTCCAGAGGTTGAAGCCCAATTACAGGAGACTACACCAGACCTTTTATTTTTAAGCGAAACTGGAATTGGACAGACTATTTCCCTAAATGAGTTCGTAATTAAAGGATACACTAACCTAACTTCCAAATCTGACCCCAAGATCGCCATGGGCATAGAATATGTGCCTATATTAAAGATAGCTTTCCATGTGGTAAGGACATCTCCAGAGAAAATCCTAACTTACCCTATATGTGCTTCCGAGTAGCACTAGCTCACACTACGGCATTTATATTTACTCTCTATCGCCCCCATAACAGCGGGGTTACTATCTTTAAAAGAATATCTGAGAAAATTGACCAAGTTCTATCAGCATATCCTTCAGCTAACATTCACGTATGTGGAGACTTCAATGTTCACAATGTGGAATGGTTGACCCACTCAAACAAGACCGATGATGAGGAGAGATTTTGTCATGATTTCCCCATTGCTTATGACCTCACTCAGATTGTTCACGAACCCACCCGTGTGCCCGACAATGACGGCCAGTATGCAAGTCTCCTAGACCTTTTTCTCACAACTTGCCCTGAACTATGTTCAGTTTCCGTTCTGTCTTCTCCTGGATCTTCCGACCACTCAGTTGTATCAATTAAGATAAAAATGAAATGTAATAAGTCCTCAGACGTACCTCTCCATCGTACAGTATATTGATACACTATGGCAGACTGGGATAGTTTCCGTACATTTATATCGGATCTTCCTTTGCATTCCATGTTTAAAAAGGATATGTCTTCTATAGTATCAGACCTGACAGAATGGTTAATTGTAGGTATAGACAATTTCATACCCTCAAAAAAGTTCCAGCAAAAACCTTACAGCCAGCCATGTTTTTCTTCAGAATGTGCTGCTGCTATTGCGCACAGAAATCACTTTTTCCATAGCTATTAACGTAATAGATGTATGGAAACTAAAGCCGCTTTCAGGACTGCCAGCAACCATTGTAAGAAAGTAATAAAGAACGCAAGAGAGTTGTATGCTCAGTCCGTCAAGTCCAAAGTAGCTGAGCAGCGGCTTGGTTCCCACCAGTTTTGGCAAATTGCAAACAGAATCCTAAACAGAAGCGTGTGCTCTAACCCAACTATCATCAATGGACCTGAGTTAATATCGTCAGCATCAGACAAAGCCAAACTCTTTGCCAAGAACTTTGCAGCCAATTCTACCCTTGCGACCAAGGCCGCCAACCCCCAATATTTCCTCCTGTATCAGAAAACACACTATGTGATATACAAATATCTGTATGTGATGTTGCCAAGCTAATCAAAAACCTTGATTCCAGTAAAGCAACCGGCCCTGACGGTATTCCAATTATAGTACTCAAAAAACTTCAACCAGAACTAGCACCCATACTTAAAAAAACTGTTTAAACGTTGTCTTAAGGAAAATTGCTTCCCATCACCCTGGAAAATCTCATCAGTATGCCCTGTATTTAAGAATTCAGATGATCGTTCATCCCCTTCTCAGTACAGGCCAATAAGTCTCCTGTGCGTCATGAGTAAGTTGCTGGAATCTGTGTTAAATAGAGAAGTAATCAACCATCTCAGCAAAAATAACCTTCTTAGTGACACACAATATGGTTTCCATTCTGCTAGATCTACAGCAGATGTGCTTACAGTTATATCTCATAGGATTAGCGAATCTCTCGAAAGAGGCAACCTTTCTAGGGCAATTGCTCTTGACATATCAAAGGCCTTTGATATGGTATGGCATAAAGGTTTACTTCACAAGATCTCCAGCTATGGTATAGCTGGAAATGTCTTCTCAATTATTAAATCATTTCTCTCTGATAGGTTCATAAGAGTAGTAGTTGATGGGCAAAAATCAGAAGCTCACCGTATAAATGCTGGAGTCCCTTAGGGGTCCATCCTGGGCCCAACTCTTTTCCTGATCTACATTAATGATCTTCCAAATCACATCCTTACATCATTCGTAGACATTTTTGCTGACGACACTACCATCTATGGTAGCACATCTAAGACAGTAAACGACCAAGTTCTCTCCGATTCTCTCTCCTCTGATCTTGATCACGTTGTACAATGGGGAAAGGAGTGGCTGGTTACTTTTAATGCATCTAAAACCAAGCTTCTATCTTTACATCATCAACGTTCTGATCTTCATCTGGCATCAATTAAAATGAATGGGGAGGCCTCAAGTTTTGACAGGCTTCTGGGCTTGACCTTTACTCCTGATCTTAAATGGAATACGTACATCAAATCTGTTGTCAAGGCCGCTGGAAAAATGGTGGGATCTTTCTATCGATCCAGTAGATATCTCACTGCTGATGCAATTCTCTATCTATATAAGAGCCAGATACGTCCAAGGATGGAATACTGTTGCCACATCTGGGCAGGAGCTGCTAGAAAAGACTTGTCCTGCCTTGATACGGTTCAAAATAGACTTCGTGGCCTGGTGGAAGATGTCCTTTTCTCTTCGCTGCAACCTCTATCTCACAGAAGAGATGTTGCGAGTTTGTCTCTGCTTTATCGTTATTTTCATGGAAAGTGTTCGACTGAGCTTCAATCTATGGTCCCTCCTCGCCAAACTTTCACAAGAAACACTAGACTAGCTTAAAACATTATCAATAATTTTCCACACTCTTCATCTGTGCCTAAACCTAAACATAGATTCCATGATCAAAGCTTCTTTCTTAGAACTGCACGCCTGTGGAATTGTCTTTCGTTTTCTTGCTTTCCAGCTGTCTATAATATGGTTGTCTTCAAGTCCAACGTGAACAAGTTTCTGGTGAGCCGTTCCACTTAAGTTAACAAATTTACCGAACTTCCATTACAATCGATTACTATATTGTCCTTTTGACTACTCTACATTCTTTAACCCTTATCCTTGAGTGGCCGATCGGCCTTGATAAGTGGTGACGCCTATGTAAAAAAAAAACAATCAAAATAAAAAAGACCTAGATTGCACCTCCAAAAATGTGATCTAGGTGATAAAATGTGCAACATGCGAGAAATCCTACACAAACGCCATTAAAACCTTCATTTATAGAGAAGCCTTACATCGATCGAACATTAAATTCGCAGAAAATAAACACCGGCATCTTTCACAACACATGCATACATGCAGTGGAGACAAATTTAAGATAATGCACATTTTCTCAATCGACAACTATTTTACTTACAAAAAAAAAAGTCCATAACAAAATTCGCTCCCGTATTAAACAAATCCCAATAAGAGCACATATAAATAAGCAAAACACAAAATACACTTACACGCACACATGCGTGCACCCCATACACGAATCAAGACAAGCACGATAAAACACAATTGCGAGCTTTGGCACGCTTATCCTACTCACACACGCGCACATGTATGGGCACGCACACCCACATCCAATATAATACCGATTCCCCAAACCAGCAAATAACTAGAAACAAAACGCACTATGCTGCTCATATCAAAGGGAAACAATCTCTCTAGACTAAGGCAGTTTTAATAAATGTATATACATACATGTGTATATATATATATATATATAAATACTACATTTACTCACATAACTTAATATACGAAAGTATATATTTACTTTAAGTATTTACTTCAAAATTGTTCAATATGTAGGTAGAGCTAGTTAATAAGCTGTAAAATATGTATGGCGATTAAGCTACACTGAATATTGCGCGTTTCATCCACTCTAGGATTCTTCAGGCTTATGGGAGAATTTTGTGGTTGTCTTGCATTTTTATATACGCACTTTCTATTATGTTTTTAGTTAGCCAATCAGCTTTCTAGTATCCACCCCATCCTTCCTAATCAGCCAATGAGCAGGTACTTACAGGACAAAGACCCAGTTGACCTCCGGTTAACCCGTTCCTTTGTGTGTGCTATTTAGCGTAGATATCTAGTGGCTTGATCTGTTTTAAATCTAGGTTAATTTATATATATATGTGTGTGTGTGTGTGTGTGTGTGTTAGTGTAGAAGAATTTGGTAGAATCTCTAAAGGTCAAGACTTTCAACTCTGACCTTTTGGCAGCCAAATACACACACACATATATACATACATACATGTATATATATGCGTGTGTCTGTGTATATGCATGTATATATATGCATATATATGTGTGTGTCTGTGTATATACATATATATATGTATATATGTGCGTGTGTCTGTGTATATGCTTATATATATATGCGTGTGTCTGTGTATATGCTTATATATATGCGTGTGTCTGTGTATATGCTTATATATATATATATATATATATATATATATATATATATATATATATATACCCTTACTCTTATTTTATTTTTTATATATTTATCATATACTAGCAGTTCAGCCCGGCTTTGCTTGGGCCCTATGTTCATAACTCGTCCTACGTGTGAATACACTTTATGTAAGATTTCAAATGTTTATTATGTTTATTAATTTGATCTCAAATCAAAATACAAAGTTTTACTCATGTCCATGTTATCTGCATCTAAAATTAAAAGTCTTTAGACCCAAAATTAGCAGAGAAATTTGGTAGAATCTCTAAATGTCAACTTTTTCAACTGACCTTTTGCCAGTGAAATTCTCGCCCCAAACTGATTAAAATGCTTTCCGCGCCACTTACTCCCCGTTATGTATGTTTAGACTAACATTGGCTGAGTAGTTTGCTAGACACCGCAATGGTCAAATCTTTTGAGCTTTGACCTCCTGGCAGCTAAAATTTTCGACCCAAACCGATTAAAAACTTGTTCTATCTCTGAAACACTATATAAAATTTCAAATTTTGTTACCAAAAATTGGCTGAGTAAATTGGTCAAATTTTTTAAAACGTTGACCCTAATTTTGACCCCTTAACATTTACTTATAGTGCAAAGTCTTCCCTCATTTCAAGCACAGGCATTACTTCATATGCAATGGAATACACACTTTGCAATCAGTGTGTATCTCGATAACAAAAGGGCTGGCTATCGCCTGAAACGGTAAAGGGACATTCCATAAAGACTGTTGCAGATATGGGCGTGGATGGCAATAAAGGCACTGGAACTTCCAGGGTTTGGCCTGGTAGGTGTTCAGGGCACCACAGCTTGGACCTGGTCATCAGTCGATGTGCTGTACTATAGAACGTTCATAGAGGTGACCGTCTGGCATGTGCTGCTAGTTGCGCTCATGTTTGTGTCATTTGAGCCAGAGATATATGAAGCAATGGCAATACTCGAGAACGAGTTGCTGCCAACATGTACATATATATATATATGTGTGTGTGTGTGTGTGTGTGCATGTATGTTTATATTGGGAGCCGACCTTGTGCCTAACTAGACCCTCCTGTTGAGACAAGGAATTCAGACAGGTCCGCGCACTTGTCGAAAGTAAGAAATCACTAATTCTAACCTATACACGCACATACCCGCACACAACGCACAGCCGCTTTCTCACGCACACGCATGCACTGACACATACACATCGAAAAGGAAAAAAAAATCGTAAAAATATTCACCAAATAGATTTAACACCTCCTACTCACGATATGGACTTAACACTGACCGAATGAACATTTAATCAATTTCACTGAAGACATCCAGTCTAACATTCACGTACCTTTCGCAAGCACAATCGTGCCAGCCAAAATAAAATGATCTCCAAAAAGGAATCCCATGAATTGTTCACCAAAAACAAACTTCTAGCTAAAACAACTTTTAACTAAAGAAATATCTGAAGAGAGGTAAATAAGGTCGCGTGAAAATATTTATAATTTTTTTTTAAATATTAAAAAGTGATAAAACTTTAATAAATTATAAGTCTTAAACACTAACAATTGTTGTTGGCTACACTCTTTTAAGTATACATTTTTCTCTCGCTAAAACTATATGACAATTACTATATATATATATATATATATATATATATATATATATATATATATATATATATATATATATGGCGTCGAAATTTGATATACAGGGTACTGAGATTTGGGAAACAATTTATAATGAAATCATATATTTAAAAAAAACTGTTGAGTCATTTTCCGGAAGTGACTTTTCATGTGTTGATGATGGGGGGGGGTGACAAGCACGATTATGTTACTTTACAAAGTAATCTTTGGAGTGATTACCAAAACTTTCTTTTTTTAGGTGAGGTTAGGGTGTGGTGAATTAGTGCCTGTTCATTCTCCCAAGCATTACCACCAATTTTTCTGTTTATGGAGAGTAGATGATTCCGCTGAAATGCTGCGTCAGGACAGATACTACCAAAAGGCAAAGTAAACGAAATATAGTTTTCTACCATACATTACCTCCTCCAAAATAAAAAATACAAAATAACCGACACAGTATATATTTTAAAAGGTGGGGCAGGGAATATGTAGTAAGTCCCAGTAATGGCGGAAGCAGCAGTTTATGATTTCCAAAATAGTTAATTTCATATATATTTTGAAAAGAAGTGGGAGTACGGAGTCAGGCCCGGAAACGGCTGAATCAGTTTACGATCTCAAAATTACTTTATCTAATATTAAAAGCTGAAACAGTCTACGATTTAGACATTATGTTTTTAAAACAGTGAGGTGGGGAATATGAAATCAGTCCATGAAATGGCCGAAACCGTTTACGAGTTAAACATTACTATATTTCATTCGTATTTTTAATAGTGGGGTGGGGCTTACAGAGCCAGTCCCGGAAATGGCTGCGACATTTTACGTTTTAGACATTAATTTATTTAATGTATATTTATAACAGTGGGGTTGGGGATAAGAAGTCAGTGCCGGAAATGGTTGAAACAGTTTACGATTTAAACATTACTTTATTTCATGTATATTTTTAACAGACATTGTTACATAGTTATGTTCATAAGAGGGGAGGCCATAAGTGGGTTAAAATTATGAAAAATAATTGTCTAAATTAGTAACATATCCAAGAATTATGAAAAATGATGAAATATGAGTTAATTGATTGGTGTATTTTTTTAATGAAATGATCGGCCCAGACAATATATAAAAGTTATTATTTTCGTAAGCGGGGGGGGGCTAAATGTGGGTTAAAATTATAAAAAAAACGATTGTCGAAATTAGTAACATAACCAAGAATTATGAAAAAATGATGAAATGTGAATTAATCGATTGGTGTTTTTTTAATGAAATAATACACCCAGACAAAATATCTGAGTTATTATTTTCGCAAGGATGGAGGCATTATGTTAGTTACAATTATAAAAAAATGATTGTCTTAATTAGTGACATATCCAAGAATAATGAAAAATGATGAAATGTGAGTTAATTGAGTGGTATTTTTTATGAAATAATCGACCCAGACAATATATCAAAGTTATTATTTTCATAAGGGGGGTTGCAGTAATGTGGGTTACTATTATGAAATATTTTGTCGAAATTAGGAACGTATCCAAGAATCTTGAAAAATGATGATATGTGAATAAATCGATTGATATGTTTTTAATGAAATAAATAACCCAGACAATATATCAAAGTTATTATTTTTGTAAGGGAGGCGGTGATAATTTAGGTTAAAATTATGAAAAATGATTGTCTAAATTAGTAACATATATAGGAATTATGAAAAATCATAAAATGTTTATTTATTGATTGGTGCGTTTGTAATAAAATAATCGGCCCAGACAATATATCAAAGCTATTTTTTTCGTAAAGAGTAAAGAGATAATGTATATTACAATTATAAAAAGTATACCGAAATGAGTAACATATCCAAGAATTAGGAAAATGGTGAAATGTGAGTTAATTGGTTGGTGTGTTTATAATGTAATAATCGTCCTTGACAATATATCAAAGTTTTGATTTTTGTAAGGGATGGCTAGAATGTGAGTTAAAATTACGAAAAATGATTGTCAAAATTAGTAACATATCCAAAAATTATTAAAAATAATGAAATGTGAGTTTATTGATTGGTGCGTTTGTAACGAAATAATCGGCCCAGACAATATATCAAAGTCATTATTTTAGTAAGGGGTAGGCGATAACGTTAGACAATATATCAAAGTTATTTTCTATAGGGAGAAGCAATAACGTGGGTTAAAGTTATAAAAAAGTGATTGTTTAAATTAGTAACATATCCAAGAATTATGAAAAAGTTATTTTAGTAAGGGGTAGGCGATAACGTGGATTACAAATATAGAAAATGATTGTCGAAATTAGTAACATATCCAAGAATTATAAAGAATAAATCGATCGGTGTGTTTGTAATGAAATAAACAACCCAGATAATATATCAAAGTTATTATTTTCGTAAGGGGGGTATAATATGAGTTAAATTATAAAATATTTTTGTCGAAATTAGTAACATATCTAAGAATTATGAAAATGATGAAATGTTCTCCTATTTTAGTTTTTCACGTTAATATGGAAAAAAAGGAAAACAAAAAATATAAAGACTTAATTCTCCACACATTTTTATTCTCTTATTTTTAATCAGTTGCCATCTTTTTGGCTTTTACGAACCCCATTCTAAAGATTTCAATTGAACTTGTATAAAAAATATTATTGAACACTTTTTGGATTTTAATCTGGATTATTTAAAGTTTGGGCTTTATTTCACTTTGGGGATTTTTGTACATGTATTCTCATGTGTCTTTTTTGACTTTCCTATCTCAGTTCCTACTTTCTTCACTTCATCTTATTTCCTCTCTATCTTTTCTTTTTTCTTTTTAAATTACCCTCATTATTTCATAGTGATTCCAATGTTCTTTTTACTATTATTTACCTTCCGATTTTAATTCTCCTATTCTTTTCTTCATATTCATGGACGGAAGTCATTTTCACTTAGTTATATTTTCATATTTTTATATTTAAAAGTTTTTAGTCTTGTACTTTTTGCCTACTTTAATATATCTTTATATATACTTACTTGCATACAATTTCAAAGAAAAACATGTATAATAGATATTCGTATTGTAATCACAGTAAATCGTTTATAGATTATAGTATATTACACTTAATAAAACGTTATTTGATTATATAATTTAATTTCATTATGATGGAGTTATACTATTCGTCTTATTTGTTAGTCGTGTTTAGTTTTCTCAGTTTTGTAACAACACAACATTGCGTTTGATTGCTTATTTTCAAATTTAGGAAAATGCTTATTTGGATGCTGTATGTAAGTCATTTTTCCTTAACTTGAGACTCTATTTTTCATTCATATAATCATTAATATATGTAATTCTCTCTTTTGTAAATATCGAAGGTGCGTGTATTGATGCCATCGCAGCCTATTTTAATGAAATCGATTCTGATCATTCATATACTAATATGATTGCGATTATAGAAATAAATAAATACTATTCAATTATAATTGTTTGAAATCGGTATTATTTTGCGGCATTAAATACATTCGAGAGAAACTTGAATTGATATAAAAACAGAAAAGAAAGACACCAAAAGCAAAAACAAATATTATTATGTCACATTGTACGATGCACATATTTCTTGCTGTGAAGTTAGTCTGATCTGACATCTTTTTTTGTGAGCCTACCACGCAGATATTCATTCATGATATAACCTGTTTTTCAAGTACTTTGAAATTGCTGACGAAGCAATTTGCTTAACCTAAAATCATATTTTCTTATATTTTCTTATTCTACAGCTACACCCTGAGCATACATAACATTAGTCAGCTTCAGAGTGCGTCCCTTGGCTTAAATTAATACATAATGACATCAGTCTTCAAATGTATTTTCTTTATCGGTTTTTTTTATCAGTAAATGTGTGTGACTCACTAATTGGTCTCTGTGTTGAGATACAATATATATCTTCTGAAATTGTATTTGTAAACTTAACAGTTTATAATGAAACAATTGCTTGAGATTGTTTTAGTCAAATAGCATGAAGACATCTAAGATAGCATTTTGTGATGAGCGGAGTTTTGATGGAATTTTGTAGTTTTATTCTTTCCAAAAATGAGGAAACTAATTACATAACAATTTCATCCCAGGTAAGGGGAAATGATTGTGTTATATGTTTGCGTAAACTATTCACGAAGGCCGCTTATTAGCCGCTTCGACGTTCGCACATAATGCTTACAAATGGTCAATTATCTGAATACTGACCGCATAAGCTAGTTGCCATAATTGACAACTTCACAAAAGAGTAAGTCCAGAGTCCATCGGCTTTGGAATCGGGAATGGCTAGCCATTTTCTGTGACTTGGCTCAGAATCGTCTAAACTAGACTATGTTGGTTCAAAATGGAGTTCGTACTCAGAATAAATCCAAATCAATCCGAACAGTATAATAGCCGCTAGAATTACAAGTAAGTCTTACAAAAATATTTAGGTTAGGCCATCATAAGTGAGCGTATAAATATTTTTCTTTTCTTTGTTGGGATGAAAATTTGACTACCTGGACCAAATAGATAATCGCCAATCGAGTACTTCAATGGACCACTGATTGTAGAAAAGAAGACCAAAAATTAAGTTGAAGCGGAAAATCGAGAGTGATTGCAATGGAAATAAAGTGAAGCGGTGCAGGTGATCTTGCTTCAGATTAAAAACGATGTATAATTGAGCTTCTTCATACATCGCAAGATGTGGTGCATGTTTCTAGTCTTAGTAAGATTGAAAAATGAAATTGTACAAGGTTACTTGCAATATATCCTTTTATGAGCCGATGGGGCTTACGTAAGATGAGAATGATGTGAAAGTTTGGAAGTTTAATTTTTATTTATTTCAACATATAACAAAGCTGAAAACCTTTGCGTTTATTAAAAAAATGCTCGATTAAATAATTAATTTTAGTCACATATATACTGTATATTTGTAGTTGTATGAAAATTAACAAATGACACGTAATCAACACAGAAACACTTATATTACATTACAGATTCAAATAATCATACAAGTTGCAATGAAAATTAAACGTTTATGTAAAGCTAACTTGGCATATTAATTATTTTATACTAATATTTTATCTCTATTCATGCATTGAGCACTCGTGCAGAAACTACTAAATATACACATAAATAAAGTGTTAAAATAAATTAATGATAAGCAAGCTGCACAAGAACGCTTGTTTACTTCCCAGAAAGAATCATCAGTAGAAATGCTTAATGACATCTCCTGAGGAGGAAACATATATGTAAATATTTCTGCTAAGATCTACTCCAATAGTGTTACTTCACCGTGGAAGTAACTAAAGATTATATATATATCATATATTTTATTTTAAAATAATATGTGTTTATATGCATAATATATATATATATATTGTTATTTTATGTATATGTGTGTATATGCATGTGTGTATGTGTGTGGATGTGCGCGTGTGTGTGCGTGATAGCTTGCTGATTGATCTTCAGGATATTTGATATTAACTTTTTTGATAATCGATGGCGTGAAAAAAATTATTAATCAAGTTTAATTAAGAAATCTCATATGGTCGCCCCCGTCTAATAAATTTCGTGATATTAGTTGAACATTATGATTGATTTACACATGACAGATTAGAATAGCGTGAATTGTTCTAGTTATGGCTTTTGACGCTATGGCTTTGGATGGAAAATACCTAAAAATTCTACAAAGCTGATTAACTGATCAATTTACTGTAAAACTCTGAGATTCTATCTATTATCATGTATTAAGACAAACTATAATGATAGCAATTATGCTTGAACACACGAAGGTCTTTCGGCATGCATCAAAGTACAATATTTTTTTACAAATCCAACTTTAGCAATTAAGGGAAGGAATACTCATAGTCATATGTTACCCAAGATTATATAATTTGGAGCATTTTAGAACGTGCTAAAATAGAATGTCACACAGCAATGTAGATTCTTAAAACTATTAAAAAGGCATAGGCGAATTTATTTTCTGATTATTTACAAAATACTTGTGCAAGTTTCAAGAATTGTGTGAATACGTGTGAATCGCGAAGGAATCCGCATGAAAGAAAACCATGTTCTATTGTGTAAATCTTCTTGTGGTAAATAAGTTCTCATTACTTTAAATAAATTAATTTCTCATACACTGACTTTCAATCACTACGTCAAACTATTGTAAATTTTACTTCATCACCCTGTGCATTATCTATTTATTTATCTGTTAAAATTTTTACTTACTTGGAACTAGTACGAATTTACCTCGACACAAGTATTTATAAATCTAGAACTTCACTCATATAGTCTCTACTTTTACGTATATGTTATAATAATTTGCGTTCGATTTCTATCGTTTTCAACCAATAACGTATGTAAAAATGTTGCAAATTTATTATTAACTCGTTTTTTGTAAGTTGGCAGGCCTGTACAGTTTTAGAATTTCTTACAAAGGTTTAAACATTATCCTAAACGTATTGCTAAAACCAATTTTCATTATATCTTCATAATAATATAGGTTTACTTTATATATTATAAGTTTACTTTATATACTATAGGCTATCTTGTGGGCCGGCGCTGAGTTCTGCTGGCATACCCGGGGTCTACCAGCGGCCACCTGATAGCAGCAGAGAATCACTACACTCTTCAGCACATACTAATTTTAAATTAGTACGTTCACATTAACATGCCTTTTATACTGATTGCTGTCAGTATTTTAATTTTCACAGTACAACAAGTGATGGTATAAAAAGGACTATTATTTATCACGATCTTCACGAATACTGATGAATGTTCACTCGTCGTTTTTAATGAATACATTTAATCTGTAAATATCTGTTGTCTTTCGGATCAAAGCTATACCTCTAGTACAGAATGCCATTCGACGTGCATATATTTACTTTCTTATATATGGAACGTTTTACGTTAGAACGGCCAGCCAGAAAATCATGAAGCAATCATTAAAAATTCGACACGCGAATAGTGTTTAAGATCAAGTTTTGTAAAAGTGATCAAAATCACTATTAACATATCAAACTTTGTATTGATTAAACTGTTCCACCACAGAAAGAGAAGCGAAATACATCAATATTATAACGGAAAAGTGTTGCTGTTGTCGTCCGGCCGGCATGTCCATCATCATCATCATCATCATCAACACCAGCAGCAGCAGCAGCAGCAGCAGCAGCAGCAGCAGCAGCAGCAGCAGTAGCAGTGTTGTGTTTCACCTTTACGCCATACACACAACAACTATATTGGTGTAATTATTACAAAACATTAAAATTCAAAAATTGTAACTCTACTTTAGACACTATATTTTTTTCGTGTACAAAATTATTTATAATCCCTGTCGCCTCTTGATTAAATAATTGATGTATATATTCAAATAGAACTAACTCGGGTTCAAATTAATAGAGTATTGCCTTTATTAAACTCGTTCTTAATCACTAATCAGTTGGGGAAAACAGAGATAAACAGATTGAAATCACTGATTAATTATATTTTTTACCCCGTTTATCAGTTTATCCATATTTTGTTCTCTGACTTTTTACGCTGATACTATTTGCCTTATTTGCCTTATTGCCACTTTCCATTAATTTCGGTCAACTCATCATTAACAAATGTATAGAAAAATTATTTAGGGAAATAAATGTCGAATAACTCAAATTTAGTTTAATGGTATATTTGAATATACTTAGTGAACTATCATAACTTGTTTTTTTTTTGAGCGAATAATTATGTAAGCTATTTTTTAAACTTTATTTTGATGTTAACGATGTTCCATGTTTTTAGCTTTTGCCGTTGTTCTTCGCGTGAAAAATGAAAAGCTGGGGAATTATTTATGATAATTTTCATCCTTGTATATTGGCTATTTTATTTCAACAATTTGTTCCTACCGATAATAATCGGTTATTGTCTGTTTAAAAAAATAAACGGAAAAAAACAGCAATGCAGTAAATAAAACTTTAAATCAAATCGCATGAATGCTTGAAATTATTTTAATAAAATATATAACAAAATAAACACATTACTTCAATTTCTTATGAAATGAATGAAAATCTAATTTCTTTACACGTTTTGATCAATTACCCCTAATTTCTGAATTATTTACCGACCTTAATTTCATTGATTGTACACCGTCGCCAAAAATGATAAAGAAAATATGCTTCACCAGTGTTAGCATAAATATTTGTATTCATATAAAATGCTGCCTTCATCAGTAAAAATTAAAAAATCTATACTCCTATGAATTTGTTTTATTTTGTGTATTGATATTCATATTATAAACCTATTTTGTGTATTGATATTCATATTATAAACCTTTTTTGTGCATTGATATTCATATTATAAACCTTTTTTGTGTATTGATATTCATATTATAAACCTTTTTTGTGTATTGATATTCATATTATAAACCTTTTTTGTGTATTGATATTCATATTATAAACCTTTTTTGTGCATTGATATTCATATTATAAACCTTTTTTGTGTATTGATATTCATATTATAAACCTATTTTGTGTATTGATATTCATATTATAAACCTTTTTTGTGCATTGATATTCATATTATAAACCTTTTTTGTGTATTGATATTCATATTATAAACCTTTTTTGTGTATTGATATTCATATTATAAACCTTTTTTGTGTATTGATATTCATATTATAAACCTTTTTTCTATTTATTTAAAAATACAACTTTGTTATATATTATTCGTGGAATTGCGTTCATCCGCAAAAAATCCACCTAATTTTTATATTCTTTTAAACATTCATTTTAATTAATTCCCTATTAGTTTTCTCGGTTTTCTGATCATCTTCAGTAAACTATTACGTGTAATTATAGTTAGCCAGGAAACACAGAAAAATGCCCCTCTTTCAGGTGGCCAGAAAGTGGGTGCTCATTCTAAGTTAAATTTACATTGAAAAGTGTCACCCACTTTTCGAAAAAGTAATTTCATGAATATCATGAAAACTTTCTTTTTGCTACGGAAACGGTTTGCAGATTCGTTTTTAGCACACCGAAATCTACAATAAAATTTTTCGTTATATATGAACGTTAAAGTAAAATGATACCGGATTTTTTGGAGCAGATTTGCCATTTAGTTGTACAAATATCCTCAAACAAGGTAATCACTAAAAGGGACTTTTAAAAGTCGTCACCTGTATCGAGCAAAAGTTTAAAACCACCGATTATATGCCAGCCTACGTCATGGTAACATATATTGAGTGAGTTCCTAACAGTATTTTGTATAGTTTTTTTAGTTTAAACTCATTATCCCAAAATTTCCCTAAACTTAACGTGTTCGATACAGTCTGCCGCCCTTTGTATTTTTCAGATATACCGATAAACATTGAATGTTTTTGAACCGATTATACATTGCATAAAAACACTAAAATCTTATCCAGTTAGGTAGAACATTTACTTTTCTTGCCTTTGATAACATTTATTTGTTATATATTTATTTTTTGACAATTTTTTTGTATCTGTGTTTAGTAATACACACTCTTTTCATTTAATGTAACGTTTAGTCGGCTCGAAAAACAGTGTTTATCGAGGTATTTGAAAGCTACAAATGGTGGTGGACACGGTTGATTACTTTAAGTTAGAGAAAGTGAGTTAAAACTAAAAAAAAACTATACAAAATACTGTCAAAAACCCACCGATTATGCCAGCCTATGTCATGGTAACATATATTCGGTAAGTTTCAGACACTGTTTTGTATAGTTTTTAGTTTTCAACTTACTTTCCCAAACTTAACGTATTCAACAGAGTCCGCGACCATTTCTGTTTTTTGAGCCGATTAAACATTTTACATTACATAAAAACACTAAACAATTATCTAATTAGGTAGAAACGTAAGTTACCTTACCTTTGCTTTTATTTATTTGTTTTTGGACAACTTTTTCGAATCTGTGTATAGTAACCCCTCTCCCCCCACCATCAACCAAATATTAATTACTAACTCACATTTTTGTAAAACAACAACAACAAAAAACATTTAGCGTTTCAACATTTTTGCTACGTTCGGCTTAATCCACTGATTGTTGGTCAAGTCCAAACCATGAATGATTGACAGAAACTCCCGAGGATCCAGATTAAATTCTGCAAGAGTACCATTTTTTTTCATTTTCGCCTTCTTTTTCACTTTTTGCAGTGGATTGCTGTACTAATATAAGAAACATGCATTTTCTCTTTTTATTAAATGTTTCCATTACACCAAATTGAGCAACTGCAACGCGTGGCAGGGTACAGCTAGTATATATATATGTATATATATATGTATATATATGTATGTGTATATATATTTGTATATACATATGTATATATATATGTATATATATGCATATATATTTGTATATACATATGTATATATATATGTATATATATGTATATATATGCATATATATGTATATATATGTATATATATGTAATATATGTATATATATGTATATATATATGTATATATGTATATATATGTAATATATGTATATATATATGTATATATATGTATATATATGTGTATATATGTATATATATATGTATATATGTATATATATATGTATATATATAAATATACATATATATGTATATATATGTATATATATAAATATACATATATATGTATATATATGTATATATATAAATATACATATATATGTATATATATGTATATATATAAATATACATATATATATGTATATATGTATATATATGCATATATATATATGTATATATATGTATATATATGTATATACATATGTATATATATGTATATATATGTATATATATGTATATATATATATGTGTGAAGCTTTGAATTCTTGATGATGGAAATCACGGCCGGTCGTGTGAAGAATAAACACATCTGTATTTTTGTAGAACGTCGTCTTGTGTTTGTGATTCCTACAAAAAGGTAAATTGTTTTATTATTATATGTCTGTGTATAAAATGTCGTGACATAAACATCATCATGTCTATACAATGTCTGAACAGTGAACACTATCCCCCTCACTCAAAGAGCTTTCTTCTTCTACGCATCTAAGGAATGAACATTTAAAATATGGGAATAGTTATAAACGAACAATCTCTCTAAGTCACTTACAACAACATCTCTCTCTGAGTCTTTCAACATCTCTCTTAATAAAAATCTTTCGAATCATCTCTCTCTAAGACTCTCTCTTTTAATAAGCCCCCAATATAACATATATATATGTATGTATATATATATATATGTGTATATATATGTATATATATATGTATATATATGTATATATATGTATATATGTATATATATGCATACATATATATGTGTATCTATATATATGTATATATATATGTATGTATATATATGTATATATATATATGTATATATGTGTATATATATGTGTATATATATGTATATATATGTATATATATGCATATATATATGTATATATATACATATATATGCATATATATATGTATATATGTATTTATATATATATATATATATATATATATATATATATATATATATACTGGTAGACTGGATACGCTTAAATATTTTATTTTGATTAGTTCAGATTTCGTATATTATATTAGACCGAACATGTACTAATGACTTAAAAAAATAAAAATGTCTCATGCGACACCACTGAATATCAAAACCACACGTTTAGCTTACGATTTACGTTTTATTTTGACGTTTATGCCTGAGCTATGAAGACTTGTTTGTTGCAAGGCAAAAAATTCAAATATGAACCAATAGCTATTACGTTACGTATGCATATTAGTAATGCGGTCGTTCGACCTTCACCTGACGAGTTCCATTTTTTATTAATTTTTAAATTTTGCATAGATTTTTCTTGACTAAAACCCAAATAAAAAGTTTCGCATTGGTTTGAATACACTATATATTAAACATTATGTTTGTAGACCAAAAACTGACAGGAGTTATGTAGACAACATTTTTTAAACAAATATATTTACGCATCTATATATATTTTCTTGAAAAAGGATTTCGGCCTCAACAGAAAGATGTTCAACAAAATGTTTAACCATAAAATTTACCAAAAACTATTAATATTAAACTATAAAAAGAAAGATACTAGAATTTAAGCAAAAAATATTTTATTTCAACTCAATCAGATGTGCCTTATGCACTAATAAAAATGCAATTGGCATTTTGTTGAACTTTTTAAGATTTTAAATATTTATAAATTTTCTCATTATAAAAAACGATTATTATATTGATTATAATTTTTTGACAGAAGAAATAAAATGAATATAAAACATTAGAAGAACAATGCAAAATTATCCAATTATATCAATAAATATTAGTAAATTGTGTAAATAAATCTTGAAAAAAAATGATTATTTAGTAAATTGATTTTAATTTATTATTCATTTAAAAAAATATTCAAATATTTTAAATCACTTAATTGTCAGCACATTTTTTCATTATCAAAAAAGATTATTGGATTATTTTTAATTTGCAAAATAAAAACCGGCAATGAAAAAATCGTAAATCAGCAAAAATTAATAAATTGTTTCATTATAAAAAAATATTTATATACTACAGATATAATCTATGTTTAATTAATTTTAATCAAGTAAAACAAATATTTTCTTATCAATAGCATTGAAATAAAACAATCGTTTTTGTTATGATAAAATTTAATGAATTCGCTGATTCTGGATGTTTTAACTGTACTTCTATCTTTCCAAATTAAAATTAATCTAATAAATGTATTATTATGACAAACTTTATTGATAATTTAGTGACTTTAGATTTATCTTATGATTTAAAAATTTGTCTTCTAATGTTTTTTATGCAATTTATTTTATTTCTTCTGTCAAAAAATTATAATCAATATAATAATCGTTTTTTATAATGAGAAAATTTATAAATATTTAAAATCTTAAAAAGTTCAACAAAATGCCAATTGCATTTTTATTAGTGCATAAGGCACATCTGATTGAGTTGAAATAAAATATTTTTTGCTTAAATTCTAGTATCTTTCTTTTTATAGTTTAATATTAATAGTTTTTGGTAAATTTTATGGTTAAACATTTTGTTGAACATCTTTCTGTTGAGGCCGAAATCCTTTTTCAAGAAAATACCTAACTTTTTAAAATTCTATTCATCAACAACGTAAGCAACAATAAAAATAATAGAATTATATTTATTAATTAATAGAACATGCTAATGATCACAGGAAAAGTATTACATTAAAAAAATTTACAGAAATTTGTTTTAAATTCTGAATTTAAGTGATTCATAAAAGTCCTATCGTTCGCCTGCAGGGATACAGTTATAGCCCCATACCACGCTGATTGGGAGGTTAGCACTCAAGTTTTTGCTATTTCGATTGGATATATGGTCTGATTTTTCTCAATTATTTGTTTCTTTTATATTTTTCAAAAGAAATGCCAATATTGATGGACGACATTTTGGAATGAAAATTAAAATTATATGAAATATTGGTGTCACTGATAATATTTCACTTGTTATTATTCTAAATAATGCAAGTAAAATGCCCAAATCGACTTTCATAAAAGTGAAGAATATCTGGTTTTACAATGAAATTTCTGCAAAAAAATTTTATTGAAATATATAATTTCGGAATTAATTCATTGAGGATCGTAATTTTAAAATAAAAATCTATTTGTTTGAACACACACATATTCCATTGCAGTAGAAAAATTCTATTTCTAGTGGCTTTTTGCAAATGCTCAGTATTTTGTTGACAATATTTGCGAATTGAAGAGTCAGTTTTGAGATAAATTTTGAATTGCTTGAGTGTAAATAAAATTGTTGTTTTTTTTAACTCTAGTATCTTCCTTTTTAGAGTGTAATACTGATCAATAGTTTTCAGTAAAATAATTTTCCGGTTAAAATTTTATATTACATTTATCTCTTGAAGCAGAAATCGTGTCTCCAGTTTAGTTATGATTCATAACAGTGCTATTGTTCGCCTGCAGAGTAACAGTTACAGCCCCATGCCATGCCTAGGTGATGGTTGAATTTTAAAAGCGAAAACCACCACTATTTATTTCTATTGAATGTATGACCTTGTTTTTATCAAATGTTTGCTTCCTTTATATTTTTTCAAAAAAAATGCCAACAATATTGGACATTTTGGAAGGAAAATTGACATTATTAGAAAAGTTAGTGTCACTGACAATATTCCACTTAATATTATTTCTAACAATGCAAGTATAATGCCCAAAATCGACTCTATTCAAAGTGTGCAGAATAGCTGTTTTTACTTTGAAATTTGTTCCAAAAATATTTTGTTTTTTTGTACTGAAATTCATAATTTCAGCATTAATTCGCCGAGGATTATAATTTTCAAACATAAATCTATTTATTTGAACACACAAATATTTCATTGCAGTAGGAAACGTTCTAGTGACATTTTCCAAGTGCTCAGTATTTTGCTGACATTTGATACAATGTTTGAGCACTGAAGCATCAGTTTTGAGTAAACTTTTAAATTGCTGTCGACCATCAGTAGGATGAAGTTGAATAACTAATCTCTGTGGTATTCCAGCAATCTGCAAGGTTTGGAACCCACAGCCAACTTTAAAGGTGCAATTACATTCACTATCTTGTAGTCTTTGGCAGTTTTGTTTGTGTATTCTAAGACATTTCATCACTTTACTTTCTTCAAAAGTGAATAATTGTTTGGCACTGTCAGGGCACTTGTTTATCAAGAATTCCCAAAATGCAATAGCACATTCTTGTTGGCCACTATTAAAAACGCCTCCGATTGATTCTCTAAGATCAGCAACACTGTGAGTGCCAGGGACAAGCAATCTTTTTAATTGCTGAATTGGTAAATCAATGTTTGGAATGCTTTTAATGATGTTAGACAACAAAGGAAGGTGGTAAATTGTCTGAACAATACTGTTAGCAAAACAAGCATTTCTTTCATTGATCAATTTGAGGTCCAAATCATTTTGAGAAATTGAATTGTCTATTTTCAGCCATTTTCTATTTGGACTATTATGTTTTTGCTTCAAATCATGATCTATAATGATTGTTTTTTTTCGTTTATAAGTCTGTTTGTACAATGACAAACTTTGAGGCATAACAGAACAAGGAGGAAGCGGTGGCAAATCAACCCTGTCTCCTTTGGCCCTCAATCTATTATATTCAGTCCATGCACTTTTGTTACACATGGTCAATTTATGAGGGTCAAGGTCAATCAAATAGACATTGCACAGCTTTCTAGCACGTGACAAAGCTACATAGGCCATTCCATCTGAAAAGACATCAGATCCCAAGTCAACAATGATACCATCGACTGAAATACCTTGGGTTTTGTGGAAGTTAAAGCATAGCTGAGTGACAAAGGTATTTGAGATCTAGTCACAAAGAGTCCAGGAGAAAGTTCATAGTCAGCTTGCACAAATTCAACATTGACTGCATATGATCAAATTTTACAGTCACAGCAACAACTTTGCCATCTTTCATTTGTATTTCAGTATTTGTACCATTGCAAAGTCCTTTTTCAATATCAATATTTCGACGCAACATGCATCTAGCACCAATTCCAATTTTAAGCACAGTTTCAAGTCCAGCTGTGTCAGAAATCTTTTTAAGTTTAGAAGTTTTTGGTGTCTGTTTTGATTTTTTTTGTTACGTTTTTTTGTCTTAAGTTGGAATCAGTTGCTGAAATTTCAATGATATGAATATTATTTTTTTTCAACATTTTATAATTCACTTCCTCAGCAGATTCATTTGTGGGCACAATGCAAATAATATGCATTTTCTTTTGCAAATTTTGCAAAAGATCAGTAACTTGATCAATATTTGCTTTTTGTTTAGGATTGATTCGATGCCTTTTCAAGATCTCAATATCCTGATCAGTTGGTGACCCAAGTCTAATTCTGTTAAGAATATTAACAAAGTTTTCATTGTCATCTTTTTGTCGCACATTTATGGTCAATTCATCATAATCGAAATATGACCACAAATTTATACCAGCAATTCTCAAATTTGATTTTCTAGCATCTTGAATAGATATTTTGGAAAATACAGGTTTTTCATTAACAGGTGGAAGCTGAAATAAATCACCAAATGCAACAATTGACATGTTTGCAAATGGATACACTTGTTTCCTAATATCACCAAAAACATCTTGCAAACGTTGGTGAATAAATGCTAATTGCAAGTGACTAACCATGCTTATTTCATCAATAATGAATAATCTCGCATATCCAAGCATGGTTCTCAAACTTTTTATTTTATCCTTTGATAATGGTTCATATTTAGGTGTAGAACCATGCTGCACATTTAGTTGAAAGACTCTATGGCATGTAGATCCTTTCAAAATGTAAGCACTGACACCAGTAGGAGCACAAATAATTACACTGGGTCCATTGATGGCAGGATATGTGAGAGTAATTTTATCTGCCAGTGCATTGATCAGAAAAGATTTGCCCACATCCACAAAACCATTAATAAATTTGAGAATTTGTGGACAATCGTCACAATTGCACCTGTGAATAGGGGTTTCCTCATTCCAATGAAGATTTTGTTGCTCAAGTTTGGAAATAATTTCATTATAAATTTCTTTTTGAATGAAATTCAATTTTTGCTCATTTTTTAAAACTTGAACTTCAGTGACATGTCTGATTTGAGGCATATTCAAATCAGCTTCATTTTTATCTGCCTCTTTAGCCATATTAGGATCGCAATCAATTTGATCATCATCAGCGTTATTTTCATTTTCATAATTTTTAGATTTTTGCTCTATTTTTTTGCTTATTTCAATAGCATCTTTAATTTTTTTCTTAATACTTTCATAATTTGTCATTTCAGACAAATATGGAGCATTTTGATGTAATGATTGCTCATATGATTTACAGATTACAAATTGGCATATTTTGTTGTAACATAAACCTCAGTGTGAAATTCATTTTCATTTGAAAAGGATTCATTGTAAAGGTCAGAAATAGTAGCATCCCTGCTAACCTGGTAAATTAACTCACTATATATTGACCAGTCCCCTTCAAGTATTGCGATGTCATATTTGTTAAGCCATGTTCCAATCGACAATAATCGATATATTTTTCTGATCACTGTTCTCAGGTGTTGCGATTGTGGTGACAAGAGTTTCAGCAGGGCCAGCTTGTCCGTGCAATCACTTTGGCCACAGCAATAAATTCTATCAGAATGCATACCTTTGCAACTTTGGAAACTATCCAATTTCTTCCTCATTTGAGCAATTGTCAAATTCGGACTCAAATCAGACAAATTGTTATGCAATCTTTTAGCATATTCCAATTTCTGAGCTGAGTCTGGACAGCCATCTTCGATTCTACACAGACGAGTCATTGATATTCTGTAGTCACTGTTATTAATTTGATTTTCATTGTGTCGATGAAAATTAGCATCTTTGCTTGACATTTCGAATTTGCAAGTAAATTTAGATGCTTTTTTTCTATGTTTATTTTTATATTTGTTATAATATGCTTTTGCACAAATTTTTTCTCTATTTTTGTTATAATACTGGGCCATTTTCGCATGCATTTTTTCTCTATTTTTATTGAAATATTTTTTATTTGACTCTTTTTGCTTTTTTTTATAAGTATCATTATTTACCGCTTTGAGTTTTTTTTTTAAATTCTGAACTCTTTGTTTTATTTTATCTTTATTTTTTCAATAATATTCAGCTTTTCTAGCTTTTTCAGCAATTTTATCATATACTTTTTTATTGCCATCATTCATAATATATTCTTGACAGGCCACAAAATCACCGCAATACCACATTTACTCCAGGGGGGGTACTACGTAAGTCCCAGGAGTCCTACGTAAGTCCCTTATAGTAAAATTGTTGGTGCTCATGCACTAATTGTAACACGCTATTATTTTCTTAATAATATAAAAGAAAGTAAGAATTTTATTGACACAGTATTTGTAAACAAACAACAAAAAAATAGTACGCTTACGTGTTGAAAATAATGCAAGAAAATGTTACATGTAATATTTTACACAAATACTGAACAGTAGCCCTCCCCTCTCTGTCTGTCTGTCTGTCTCTCTCCCTCTCTCTCTCTGTGTTGCTGTTATTATGGTAGTACGAATAGTGGTTTGTTTACGTTGTAGTTGAAAATATATCTTGCATTATTTACAAAAAGTTGTAAATAATGCAAGAAAATGTTACAGCCAGTTACAAAATTAAAAATGATAATAATATATTCATAATATATTCTTGACAGGCCACAAAATCACCGGTAGTAATGTAACGGATAATCAAAAATAGGGGAAAAATCAGTTATGTAATATTTTACACAAATACTGAACAGTAGCCCCCTCTCTGTCTGTCTGTCTGTCTCCCTCTCTCTCTCTCTCTCCCTCTCTCTCTGTGTTGCTGTTATTATGGTAGTACGAATAGTGGTTTGTTTAGGTTGTCGTGGAAAACTCTGATGAAACTAAAATCCGGCAATTTTTATTTTTTTAATAACGGTATTAGTATCAAAATATCTGAAAATGATATCTTAAACTAAACAGAAGAATGTCAAGGTAATTATTGTACTATTTCAGAAAATGTTCAATAAGTATGTCTCAAGTAAATTAATTTTTTATTTTTTCTACCGGTACCCTACGCTGGATTACACAATAGTAGTCTCTAAGTAACATTTTGTTTGTCTCGCAGTTACTTGCGAGACTAATTAACACCTTCTCTATTAATTTCCATCTCCGGTTCATTTTTGAAATATACAACATGGTTTTTGTGTCTTTCCTTTAATGCGCACTCCGTGGTCCCAAGATATACATTCTTTATATTATCGGTCTTTATCTCACATTTGTACACTATTTCTGAGGTTAAGCATTTGCCATCCAACGGACAGTTGCCCGGTATTCTACAGTTGTTACAATTTCTCTCTAAGGCACGTTCATCCGATGCTGACTCATTATTGGTCATTATTTTGCTTATTTTCCGTTTATTAGAGCTTATTATAGTGTTGATGATTGAAAAGGGGATGGTACAAGAATTATAATTAGAAATAAAAAGAGGAATACAACTGCATTAGATGATTGGGTTAGTGAACTTCATAGACAGAAAAAATATTGTGAATTGAAATGGTCAATAGTAAATAGGGAGAGTAAGTAGAGACCTGGGAAATCAGAAAGACGCAATCAATGTTTATTGGAAGCCTTCTACATAGTTAATTCTAAAGAGGACATTTTGAATAAAAGGCTGGATGCTATACAGGGATGTCTTCATAGGAATAGATTTTTACTATCATGTCTTAAATGTAGCTGAGGTAAAAAACACATTTTGGGAAATACATATATATATATATGTGTGCGTGTGTGTGCGTGTGTGTGTTAGATAACACAGAATATGTTTTGTCTGACGTTCATCTCGCATTAGATTATTTTAATCAGGAACATTTGGGTTGCAAATCCAGTTAAATATAAAAACAGATAAATACCAAAATTTTACATTATCTGTTTTTGATCTTTCTTTCGAATTATATATTACTTCCGTTCGCAATATTCCCTTTTCTCAGAACAAGTTATATATATTCACACACACACACACACACACACACACACACACACACACTTATTTGTGTGTATATGTGTGAAAAAAAGAGGGTAACAGCTACTGATTATAGCTCAATAGAAACTCTGTATAAGAACACTTACACAATAAGCACTGAGAGAAGAAGCCAGTAATGACATAAATTTCGAAGATACAAACTACTTGGTGACTTAGTTGTAAATAAAGGCTAATTAAAGCAGCTGTAATGTGTTATATTTCAATATAATGTGATAAGCGAGGAATATTTAAACATATTTAGCATAATTGAAAGAGAGAAGAAACGGGGCTTAACGGAATAAATGTTGAGTCGTAAAGGTCAAGTATGATGGAAAGACGGAGGAGGGAAAACACTAACGCCATTTCTGCTAGATGAGTGCGAAGATTACTAGAATTTCGAGGAGATTGATTACCACCAACATTCTTGTGAAGAACAATGGTCAATGCCAGCGACAAATCAGCGGGACGCAACTTTTGCAATAACACAAAATTATTAACAAAAGAAATGGAGAGTGTTGAAAATCTGGGGAACTTTTTGTCATTTAGAATCCAGGGAACACCACCGGTTTATATCATTAAGCAATATCTGATAATGATCTGAGTGAGAACACCTAATGTGCATCAATAATAATCGATAATAATCAAAGTTTTAAGATATAAAATAATTTGAATTTGCGTCATTTTTGTCTGTTATATCTTGATTTATTAAACACAAGGGTCAACTGATATTGGATGTCAAATCTATACAGTTATCATACGTAAAGAGCTATGCAGTTCTATTTAAATTTCTACATATTGGTGCAGTTGAAGAAACGGGATTCCAACAAACGGCTTGAGGTGTGTGTCGTTGGTTCCAGCAAGAATGTCTTTAACGAGGGACTACTATATAAGTAACACAATTCACCCGAACACTTTCATTTTGCTTACTCATGAGGTGGTACTAGTGACTGGTTTGAATGCAGATAACAGCATGTATTATAACTAGGGCTGTGACAACAGAATATTCGTTTGATTCTTTTGACTCTCGAGTATATATCCGACACAGTTAGACACACTTATTCAACCGGGAACCACATTATAATAACATAAAATACTAAGGGATATATATTCAAGAGTCAAAAGGTCAAGTATGATGGAAAGACGGAGGAGGGAAAACACTAACGCCATCTCTGCTAGATGAATGCGAAGATTACTAGAATTTCGAGGAGATTGATTACCACCAACATTCTTGTGAAGAAAAGAAAATGCTGTTGTCACATCTCTAATTATAACATTATATTATATTATTAAAAGTAATAAAAAACTACGTCAGTAATTGTCTGTATTTTTGAGATGACCTGTTTTCATTGATTGAGATTGTCTGACTGACTTCCTCATCTTGGTTGTTATAGTCACAACGTTTCGGCCGTTTTGCCCTCCGGCCTTCATCAGGTGTTTTGTGTCCTAGTGACATATGGCCGAGTGGTCCTAGACGTTGTATCAAAGTTTACAGTTACACCAAAGGTGCTGAGTTCAATCCTTAAGGAAGGCAATGAAAAGTAACAATCAAAACAGAGTATCAGCAACTATGTCCCAGAGCCTAGGTTGAGTCCGAACACGGTAACACCGTAATAATAATAATAAAGGGTTGGGTTCGAGACTCCTAACAAACGGTTCCCCAGTTCGATACAAAACACGTGATGAAGGCCGGAGGGCAACACGGCTGAAACGTTGTGACTATAACAACCAAGATGAGGAAGTCAGTCCGACAATCTCAATCAACTACGTCAGTATTTTGGAATCTTATTCAAAGTGACAATGGTGAAGATGACAATGTACAACCAAACATTATTTTTTGTAATTACATAAACATAAACGGCCAACGGATTTTAATCAATGGTGAAAAGACAGTTTCTTATTTTACGGCAGGACACACATTCTGTAAGATACTTCGTTAAATTATGTTGTGAAAAAATATTATGATAGCACATTTTATTGCCATAACATATTTCCTTGTATATAACATCGCCTTTTCATTAGAAAAATCGGCAAACCTATACCTGTTTATAAACTAACATTTCCAAATATGCTCACCATATTATGCTCATAATGAAATATGATAGCAGCAATTTACAGGAAGCATTTCATCTTTTTAAACAGAAAAT
Source organism: Euprymna scolopes (assembly GCF_053919585.1). NCBI lineage: Eukaryota > Metazoa > Mollusca > Cephalopoda > Sepiida > Sepiolidae > Euprymna > Euprymna scolopes. Next base: position 88,849,617 of record NC_136511.1, on the reverse strand, counting down.
AGAAATATACTTTATTATTAAAAATCTAAAGAAAAGGGAAAGTACTATAAACCCCCAGTAGTATAGATGATGAGAACCTTTGGAGATACAACTCGTAAGTACTAAAGCGAACATGGAAATTACCAGTGCACATAGTCAAACTTTAAAAGCAACAACAAAAAAAAACAGATAAATCCAAGATAGTGTCACAAAGACAGAATGTTAGTGCTGCAAAAACATAACAGACAGAATATCAATGTCACAAATACATAATGTCAGTGTCACAAATACATCATGTCCGTGTCACAAAGAAAGAATGTCAGTGTCGCAAAGAAAGAATATCAGTGTCATAAAGAGAGACTGTCGGTGTTGCAAATACATAATGACAGTGTCACCAAGACAGAATGTCAGTGTAACAAAGACAGAATATCAGTGTCAGAAGGAAGGAATGTCAATGTCACAAAGACATATTGGAAGTGTTACAAAGATAGAGTGTAAGTGTCATAAATATATTATGTCAGTGTCATAAAGACAGAATGTCAGTGTCACAAAGACACAATGGCAATGTCACCAAGACAGAATGTCAGTCTCACAAAGACATAATGGCAGTGTCACGAAGACATGATGGCAGTGTCACAAAGACAGAAATCAGTCCTACAAGGACAGAATATCAGTTTAACAAAGACAGAATGTTAATGTCGCAAAGACATAATGGAAATGTCACAAAAACATAGTGGCAATGTCACAAAAACATAGTGGCAATGTCACAAAGACATAATGGCAATGTCACAAAGACAGAAAGGCAGTGTCACAAAGAATAGCAGTGTCAAAAATACAGAATGCCAATGTCGCAAACACATAATGGCAGTGTCCCAAAGATAGAATGGAAGTGTCACAAAGAAGAATGGCAATGCCACAAAGAACAGCAATGGCAAAAAGACGGAATGCCAATGTCACAAAGACATAATAGCAGTGTCACAAAGACAGAGTGTCAGTGTCACAATGACAGAATAGCAGTGACACAAAGACATAATGGCAATGTCACAAAGATAGAATGGCAGTGTCACAAAGAATAGAAGTGCCAAAAAGGCAGAATGTCAGTGTCGCAAAAACATAATAGCAGTGTCACAAATATAGAATAGCAGTGTCACAAAGATAGAATAGCAGTGTCACAAAGAGAGAATAAAATTGCTTTGGATCAATCAACATATCATTCCGATACAATTCCAACTTTAGGGGACCGACTAAATTTTACATTGTAGATGTATGTAAACAAACTGTCATGGAACTTAGGTCAAATCAAGATATAGGATACGTGATAATGCATTGGGCCATAGCACAGGCGAACAAAACACGGAAACCTAAACCATTACGAAACACAACAGCAATCAGCTGTGTCGAACTTTCTGAGGACAGTGAAACTTCTCTCAAAAGAAGATGCGGTACCATACATCGCCACACCACGGAAGTTACCTATTACAAGACAAGATAAACTACACCTGGAGGTTAACAGGAGAGAAAACAATATTGTAATAAGGACATTGGTGTTCAAGTCTGGCAATATCAGCCAAGCAGCAGTTTGTGAGTTTGTGAGTTTGTCTAGACCCTGCAAAACTGAATAAAGCGCGCAAGCGATGTCTGCATAAAATTCTAAGAGTTGAGGAACCAACACACAAATATAGCGGTTCAAAATATTTCGCAGGACTAGATGCCAATGATATTTGAGTCTAAAATTCTATCCAGGAGGCTCAATAATTCAGAATGTCATTTAAGATACACTGCGTTGAGAGACTTCCATTTGGCCTGGCTATATCTAAGAGAATTGACTTCATCCTAAATCAGTGCTTTGGAGTCAATCGTATCACAGATGATGTGATGTATGGACGAATTGAATCGGAATATGACCAAAATCTGATGCAGTTTATGAGGATTGAAAAATGAAATGGTCTTATGTTCAATTCCAAAAAGTGTTTTATCAAACAGAAGCAAATTTCTTTCTTCCGCATAATATATGATGGAAGGAGATAAATCATGATGCAAAGAAAAATGGTTGGCTTCAATAGAATGCCAACCTCAAACAACAAGAAAAAGCTCAAGAAAGTTGTTGTTCTAATCCAATTTATGCAAAACCTGACAGAAAACGCAGCATCACTCTGGCAAATACGAAAATAGAGAGTGGCATTCGTGTGAGATGAGATGAGTTTAGAAAAAAAAATGCAAGCTCCAACCGATGATGATACAACATTAGAGTATTTTAATACAACTGTACTAGACATCATGCGAGTTCATGCCAGCCAGAAACGTTTAGGAGCAGCACTTTTTCAAACAAAAAGGGAGAAGGATGGCTAGTAACATATGTGTTTAAGTTAAAGACAAGTAAACATTGAAAAGGGAAATGCTAGTTGTATGTTTTGTAATTGAAAGGTTTAAGAAATAATTATATAGCAAAGCTTTCCATGTCATTACAGATCGCAAGAAACTGACAATGATCTTTTATAAGAATATCACTTCTGCACTTCGAAGACATCAGTAATGATGCTTAAGGTTCAAGGATACAACTTCAGCATAGAATACAGATATGGGAACAAATCCATCCCTCCACACTGATCTTTGATGCACATAGTCTAACGAGAACATAAGTGGTGCACAAACAACTCATCGATATGATCAATCAGTGATGGCCCTAACCCTGAGGGTCGTACCCACAAGTCTATATGCGTACTGGAATTTTAGAGACGAGTTTAGAGTAGCAAACGATGTACTACTGATAAGAGAACGTGTTATCATCCCTCCATAGAAAACCCTTGAACCGTTAATAAAATAATACAAAAATTCACATGCGTCTAAGAATTTTATTCAGTGAGTAGTTATTAAATTAAGAAGTGTTCTCGAATCTAGGGAACTCTAAAGTAAAAGGTGGAATTTTGCTGCTTATGGATTTTGCTGGGATTATTTACATTAAAAGGGTACAATTTTCTGGAAGTTTATTGGAACAGAGGGCGATTGACAGAACTAGAGTGATAGACACTGCGTAAGAGAGGTTTACCAAACAGCATATAGCAACAGCAGTTGAAGGTTATAAATATAAAGTCAGCGGTGGATCATTTGGTGAATTTATTGCGAATTATTTACTAATCAGAACAATCATTTTTTTAAACACACCTTTATCTCAGAACTACAGCTTATTTTGATGTTTGTGTTATTACAGACACTTCTTTCCTAAGCAAAGGACAATTTAGTAGTTGTGTAGGTTTACAGTGATCCGTGATATTATTGAACGAAATCTCCATGCTAAACGTTTAGCTGGGTCTTCATCAGGTGCAAAACTTTTATTTCGGAATTTTGTCAACAATCTTTGGAATGTTCTTTCATTCAAGCAATTTTTCTGAGTGAAGATTTCGGCTTGCATTAACTTACATTTTTTAACAATCAAAAACGCTGACTTCTCTTTGGATGCAATCATGTTTTGAACGATTTTAACAGTGAAATTTTAATTGAGATTAGCTGTAAAATATGTTTTTATGACGATTAATGTCTCCCTCACACTTTTTTCTATATACGGACATATACATGTACATAAATACTTATATATAAAAGGAACCTTTGTGCCTTTTAGTGTTAGTTCGTTTCTTATGGCATCCAAAACGACTGGGTCCATTTGTTTGAAATTTCACATAAATGCACTGTATGCGCCTGTAGGTGCTCTTAGATAGGTTTTGCATCCAACTAATGGCTAAGATAAGTATCGAAAATCTAAAACCAATCTAATTAAAGAAGGAACAGTCCGATTTTGACCAACATTAAGACCCTTATGCAGCCTAATAACACAGGTGCATTAGAGATATTATATTACACCACACACAGGGATACGGATCTCGGTGCTAATATTATAGATATACCTATATAAATCGCAGCTTATTTAATACAACAATTCACAGAATTAAAACACTCAAAATTACGAAATATATATGCTGCATACATAACTGCTTGTCGTTGTGTGGAAACACAATTAAAAAGAGACCCATATATCGAGATTAAATACAACTATAACAATATCAACCATAATTACTCTAATATCATACGCAATGCTTCTACGCGTTCATTGGTTGTATTATATATATTTCTTTTCGCGGTTTCAGAATATTTTATGAATGTCTGTGCACTGGAACAGACATTTATAAAATAAAAAAGACTGGTTTATTTTATTTATAATACGGCTCTATAACAAGATCGAACCACAATATGTATGTGTCAGATATACAAAGAATCAGATTATTATTATTATTATTAGTAGTAGTAGTAGTAGTAGTAGTAGTATTAGCGGCGTGACCCGACGTTACCTGGGATTGAATAATGATCAACAAATGTTTGACACATATATTTTTTGTCATCGAAACCGATGAAATAGCACATTTTCAATCAAATCGATTGATTACCTGCTGTTATTGGAAACCAATTGTGATGCACCTGAAGGAAGCTTCATATGCTTCTCACAGTGACCAAGTTCACAATATATTGTAGTCTATATTGCACTGTAGAGAACCCATTGTTGATTTTATATTTTATATATAATGGCTTGCATTAATGTTAAAAATGAAAAAGTCAAGTATCATGTTTCAATTCTGCTCTAACAGAAACATTCATTTCGAACGCGCCCTTGCCATGATTTGATTTTATATGTCTGGCATTACCGGTTGTATGGGGATAAATACTTGAATTTAAGTTTAAAAATAAAAAGTCAAGTATCTTTCTGAAATTGTGCTTTAAACAGAATCATTCATTTCGAACACGCTCCTCTCATATCAAAGAATCTATTGTTGATTTTATGTTTGGCCTTTCAGCTTGTGTGGTAATAAAACTTGTCAAATGCACCTGTGATGTTAGGCTGTGTAAGATGTAAACTTTGATCAAAATCGCCTGTTTCTTCTTTCATCGTCTTATTTCAGTTATCTATTATTGATACTTATCGTAGACATTTCCACACCAAACGTATCTAAGAACACTGCCAGGCACATAATGTACCTACGTGTGAAATTGCATCCTCGAGTGGCCTCTGGGCCTTGATAAGTGGTGACACCCTTGTAAAAAAAAAATCAACCCAATCATTTTCGAGTACATAGGGAACGAACTCACAAAAACACAGACACATAGATACACAGATACACAGCCAAAGTTCCTTTTATATAAAGTGGGGAAGAGATTATTATTATTATTATTATTATTATTATTATTATTATTATTATTATTATTATTACTGCATCTCAACGATTGGGTCTTGACCATTTGTGATACAATCTACGTTTTTATGAAACTGAATGTTGGAGCACTAAGCATAATATCGTTCGACTTGTTTCTCTATCGTTTTTGAAGAACATTAATAATTTATATTATTTAATTCTTTTGATTACTGTTCTCATCCCTAGTAATATTTTCACAACGTTTCGCCGGATGTAACCTTCGAGCTTCTTCGTGTGTATCTTGTCGGACCTTGTCAAACTTGGAAACATATACGTAATTTTGAACGAAACGTTTATTTTATTGACAAGCGTAGTATGTTCTCATTCTTTCAGCCATGTTAAGTAATTCGCAATTGTATTCTTAATATTGCTTGCACTGAGGATTGAACCACCAGCCTCTAGAAGAATGTAACTTATATCTTAAATACATTAGGCTACAGGTACTTTATTCGTTAGGCCACAGGTCTTTCCTTTTGAAATTCCATAGATTTTTTTTGTTCGACAATAAACAAGGACGGAATGTATAGCAGTCGAAAGTCGAAAGAATTACACCTAAAATAAAAGTAGTCTGAATAATCCAAATGATACAAATTTTATTTTCTGCATTTTTAACTATTTCATTATATGCTGTATGTTTTGCCTTTATCATGAATTACAAAAAAAATATTTCTCAGGTATGTTATACAACAAATAAAAGATAGAAAAGAAATTCCGAATATACAGTTGTTACTTTCTAAATTGTACTCAATTTTTAAATAAAGAATTAAATCTATTCGTGGGTCAAAATTAATTTAAATGAAATTCGCTTACATTGCGCCGGCAACTATTCAATAAATTTCTCCCCATTCTTCACTGTAGCTTATTACCGCAATCTTTTCATAATCAGGTAGTCATTGTCACTGACTTCGATTATTCTTTGTTTGAATGGCCACTATCTTACGCTGATCTTTATTCAACATTAGTCGTGTATAAAATAGTGAATAGAGTAAAGTCGTGTCTGCTGAAAGACTAATTTCTCTTTGATCTTCAGTCTTGATTCACCTGACAAGAATTGGGCTTTTCATTTGAAACTATACTGACTAAGGATGCATTCGACATTCATTTATGATTACAGTGATTAATTACTTCTCATTTGCTAGCTTGGTTGACATAAGCATTAGGGTTGTTGAGAAAGTAGAATGGTGTAAAAAGATACCAACTTTTTCATAGGAATAGATTTTCTGCGAATATCAGAATCTCGAACATTTGAAGATTTTCATCTTTACAAAGTCTAGACGTTTCGAGTGCTTTTCTAAGATCCCGAACACAGATTTGTTCTTTTTATCATTTCTTGTCTTTACGCATATAAATATCCTCCATCAAAAACGGCAGGGAAGAAAATTATGATCCGCCAGTGTTCGCGCTAATATTCATCTCCATGTAAAAACGTCTTAATCAGAAATGTTAAAACAAAACGAAATAAAAATTGTCTTTACAAACAAGTTTAAACACAGACGAAAATAAAACTGTATCGATCAGTATAAAAAATGGAGCTTGATGCTTTAAGTAGCGTGAGGGAACCTGCAATATTGCAGATCTAACGACTAGCTAAAATTTCTGCAAATCAGTTAATCCTGAGACACGATTTTAGTTGACTCTATGCAAAAATTCAATTCGCTACAAAACAGCAAACACAAGATCAACAGTGTTTGGTGGTAATTACCATGCTATTTTCTTTAGTGTTTCGTGTTTTAAACTATGTTAACAGAGTTCCCAATAAAATAATTATATGCTAAACTACGAAAGCAGTTAAAGCATGTTACGTTGGAAGTACTTTTCAATGGTTTGTTTAATTTTTGCACATAATTTGTGTTTGTGCGCATGCGTTATATAAAAGAACCTCTTAGCAAATTCCAGTTAACATTGTCGCTTCATTCTGTATGGTCGTCATTTTCATCTTTCTTTGTCTATTAACTTTATTTCTAATGACAGCTACGACCATACAATTCTTACAAAGATCAAACACAGTGTCTTATTAAAGGAATGGGATATCTCCTTACATTACCAGGAATCTGAGACATTGTTACACAGAAGCACGCGCGCATTAAAACTCGTTGACTTCACGCATACATAGAAAGAAATATCTATAAGAAAGTTTCGTTTTACAAAATAGAATTTCTGAAAAGAGGTAATGAGGAAACAGATTTCTAAAATTTAGATCAGGTATCATTGAGGGGCATTGATGATCACGATAGTGATAAAACAACACATTGCATTGTCTAACCGAGAGCTATAGGTTTCGGTTCAAATGTTCTGAAAAGTGTTAGTTCTGTTTTCTAAGGACTCATTGTCGCGGCTGAAATCAACTGTAAGATTGACTTACCCGTAGGGTGTATTCTTCTAATGGCCTGATCAGTTTCCATTATAAAAAACGATAAAAACGTTATTGATCTGTATTTAAAAAAAAATCAAATAATAGATGCTGTGTATAACCTGGAGAAATTCTAGATTGATTTATTGTTAACTTCCTCTCTTTTTCATTGATCGTCTTCGAGTTTTATTTCATTTATTTTTTTATTTCACATATATAGGCACACACATATATTATTTGTATTTATCCAGTGTTGTTAAGATATTTTAGTTTTTATTTGGTTACCCATTCTTAAACTTACACAGAAAACACAATAAAAATAAGTTTCTATATTCTCAATAATAAATATCACAGCCTGAACTTTTTAAACTTTCAGTTTTTATTTTCATATTGTAAACATTTTTAATCAACTATAGACACCGTTCGTGGCTCCGATTGATATATATATATATATATATATATATATATATATATATATATATATACATATATATATATATATACACTTACAACTAACAGCTTTGCTCGGGTCCTATGTACTGTTCATAACTTTATGTGCATATATATTAAAAAGTTTGACTCATATCCACATAACCTTCATCTAATATTTCAAGTGTTTAGACCAAAAATTGGCGGAGGAGTTTGGTAGAGTCTGCAAAGGCTAACTCTTTCAACTTTGGCCTCTTGGCAGCCAACTTTTCGGCCAAAAACTGATTAAAAAAGCTTGCTGCATATCTGAATACCCGTTATGTAAAATTTCAAATATTTGGACCTAAAATTGGCTGAATAGTTTGCTAGAAACCGCGAAGGTAAAATCTTTTGAACTTTGACCCCTGGCAGCTGGATCTTCGGCACAAAACCGATTAAAAAGCTTGCCCTATGTCTGAATACACTTTAAAATGTTTAGACCAAAAATTTGGTAGAAACTGTAGAGGTACATTTTTTTTAACATTAACCCAAATTTTGACCCCTTAACAGTAATTGCTTAAATCAAATAAAAAACGTTTGATGCATGTCCAAGTAAACTACATCTAAAATTTCAAGTGTTTAGACACAAAATTGGCGAAGGTGCTTGGAAGAATTTTAATGGTCAAATCGTTGAACTTTGACCCATTGACAGCCAAATTGCTGCCCGAAAACCGATTTAAAAGATTTTCCCAAATCTCAATACTCCTTATGTAAAATCTTGAGTCTGTAGACTGAAAATTGACAGAGTACTTTAGTAGGTACATGTACACACACAGACACACACCCACAGACAATTTCGCTTATACATATATATATATATATATATATATACACACACGCACAATTATATATATATATAAGTGCATACACACACGCATATATATATATATATATATATATATACAACAAAATCGTTGTTTAGAAAATGAAGTGTATATATAAATACATATTGATTATCTAAATTACTTTTTAAGTGAACAGTCATATCCGTATTAGGATAAGTAAAAAGTATATAACCAAACGAAAGTTTTGCACTATTTCATGTTCCCTTACACGATTAAAAAGCAATATATAACTATACTAAACCTTTTATATAGAATTTTTATTCGAATTTCTATCAAATACATTACATAATTTTGATTCTAGAATATGTCTAAAATTTAAAGCTTAAATTTTAAGAAGAAACTTTGTTTAATTCGTATCTATGAACTTTGAATGTGCTGAATGAAGCTGTATTAACTTTTAATAAGTTGAACCGGCTTCTTCCGAAGGAGGACGTTTTATTGGAATTTAAAACTTACACGCGGTACCCAGTCGTATGCACGTTTTTTTTTAATCTTTTTGCAGTTCTTGAAGAGGAATATTGATGTCGTTCCACACGCAATAACTGATAGTCTTAAATTCTACTCATCTGATACTGGTCAGGTCACAATGTTATTTAATTACGGCGAGCTTACGAAAAGCTATGTATCAACGCGTTTATGTCGCATATGGACGGTATATGATATAACATGAGTTAGAAAAGTGTGTAAAAAAGCTAATGCATTGTACCTAATTTATATTAAATATAAATTTATTCATTTATCTCTGTATTAATAGAATAAAATCGGGGGTTCCTCAGAAACTTCGGAAAGTATAGAAAGATAACGGGGCAATTTCCATGCAATTTTTTAACACTCATCATTTTCAGAAAATACTGAAGCATGTTTGCACGCAAGAGTACACATTCAGTCACTGCGTTATAAATATTGCAATTTATTTTCTTTCATTGATTCTCTCAAATACGTAATACCGCATAGGCAGTATCAATATGTTTTCACGCCTAAAATTAACTCCGCCCACGGAACCATAAAACAATGAGTGTTTTCATCCAGACTCATACATTACTTATCTTCTTAAATATAGTCATATGCATATTACGTTAGTCTAGAAATAACTTATCCCTTTCCTGCTTTGTTTAATAGAATATTCTACCGCCTGCAGATCGACATACAAATGACCATTAAAAACAGTCGCTCTTCAGAATAGGGGATCGTACTTTCGAACACGAAAATGAAATTCGCAGTTGCGATTTTGAATAAATTTAATCAAACAAAACTTATTATATATGGTATCATAACTGTTCTTACTTGTAGTTTATTTCAAGAATATGAACTATACTTCAAATAATCATAAGATAAGTCATCGAAAGCATAGATACTCATCTATTCACGCTGCATATTACATGAATTTTCCATCCATTGCTCATCACAATCTATTACGTAAGGAGGCCTCAAACATAATAAAAATACAGTTTTCTCTTTAATTTTGATAAATGCATACATTTAAACGGAATACTGTACCGCTTATTGGTAATCAAAACAAATACATTTCAGTACAGTACTAAATACAACATTAGTTTTTTTTACATACACTTATCAAGGCCAAGAGGTCACTCGAGCATAACGGTTAAAGAGTGTACAGTAGAAATAGGACAATATAGTAATCGTTAGTAAATGGAAATTCGGTAAATGTGTAAACTTTTTTTTTTACATGGAGTTCACCACTTATCAAGGCCCAATGGCCACTCAGGGATAAGGGTTATTGTGTGTACAGTAATCAAAGGGATAGTGTAGCAAAAGTATTGGAGAATTGGTAAGGTGTCATTACTAAGGGGGAGCGGTTCATCAGGAATTTGTTTGTGTTGGACTTGAAGACATCCAGGTTGAAGTCGGGAGGGAAACAGGCAAGCGGAACAGAGTTCCACCGGCGTGCAGTTCTAAGAAAGAAGCTTTGTTCATGGTATCTACGTTTTGAGTTAAGAACAGATAGGGAGTGGGGAAAATTATTGACGGTGGTTTCAGCTAGTCGGGTGTTTTTTGAGAAAGATTGGCGAGGGGGGACCAGAGAATGAAGCTCAGACGAGCACCTGCCATGGAAATAACGATAGAACAATGACAGGCTCGCTACGTCTCTTCTGTGGGAAAGAGGTTGCAGGGTAGAGAAAAGGGCATCCCCCACCAAGCCACGGAGTCTATTTTGTACTCCGTCAATGCAGGATAGGCTGTTTTCGCAGCCCCCGCCCAGATGTGGCAGCAGTACTCCATCTTTGAATGTACTTGGCTCTTATATAGATAGAGAATTGCATCATTAGTGAGATATCTTTTGGAGCGACCTTGGCCACAGACTTGATGTATGTGTTCCATTTTAGATCAGGTGTAAAGGTCAAACCCAGGAGCTTATCAAATCCTGGGGCCTCTCTTAGACGAGAGCCATCCATTTCAGTTGATGCCAGATGGGGATCAGAGCGTTTATGATGTAGATATAGGAGCTTAGTCTTAGGTGCATTAAAGGTAACCAGCCACCTCTTTCCCCACTGTACCACGCGCTCAAGATTAGAGGAGAGAGAATCAGAGAGAACATCATCATTTACGGCCTTTGATGTGTTGCCATAGGTGGTCGTGTCATCAGCATAGATGTCAACGAAAGATTTTAGTATGTGTTTTGGGAGATCATTGATGTAGATCAGGAAGAGAGTTGGGCCAAGTATGGACCATGAGGGATTCCAGCATTAATACAGTGGGCCTCTGATTTCTGCCCATCAACAACTACTCTTATGAGCCTATCTGAGAGAAATGACTTAATGATTGAGAAAACATTTCCAGTTATACCGTAGCTGGAAATCTTGTGTAGTAGGCCTTTATGCCAAACCTTATCAAAGGCCTTTGATATGTCGAGAGCAATTGCCCTAGAAATGACGCCTTTGTCGAGAGATTCGCTAATCCTATGAGATATAACCGTTAGCACATCTGCTGTAGATCTAGCAGAGCGGAAACCATATTGCGTGTCGCTAAGAAGGTTATTTCTGCTGAGGTGGTTGACTACTTCTCTATTTATTGTGGATTCCAGCAACTTACTCATGACACACAGGAGACTTATTGGTCTGTTCTGAGAGGGGGATGACTTATCACCTGAATTCTTAAATACAGGGCATACTGATGAGGTTTTCCAGAGTGTTGGAAAGCACTTCTCTTTAAGGCAACGCTTAAACATTTTGGAAAGTATGTGGGCAAGTTCTGGTTGTAATTTTTTTAACACTATAATTGGAATACCATCGGGACCAGCTGCTTTACTGGAGTCAAGGTTCTTGATTAGCTTGGCGACCTCACGCACAGATATTTGTATGTTGCATAGCGTGTTGTCTGTTATAGGAGGGAATGTGGGGGGTTGATGGCCTTCGTCACACGGGGTAGAATTTGCCGCAAAGTTTTTGGCAAATAGTTTAGCCTTGTCGGATGCTGTCGAGATGACCTCTGGTCCATTGATAATGGTTGGGATAGAACGCACGTTTCTGTTCAAGATCCTATTTGCCAGAACTGGTGGGAACCAAGCCGCTACTCAGCTACTTTGGACTTAACGGATTGCGCATATAGTTCTCTTGCATGTTTTATTACTCTTTTACAGTGGTTGCTGGCGGTTCTGAAAGCAGCTTTAGTTTCAGTGCATCTATTACGTTGGTAGCTATGGAAAAAGTGATTTCTGTGTGCGATAGCAGCAGCATATTCGGGGAGAACCATGGCTGGCTGTTAGGTTTTTGTTGGAATTTTTTGGATGGTATGAATTGGCCTATGCCTACAAGTAACCATTCGGTCAGATCTGATACTATAGAGGACACATCCTTTTTAAACATGGAATGGAGAGGGAGATCAGATATGAATGTACGGAAGCTATTCCAGTCCGCCATAGAGTATCGGTATACAGTACGGTGGAGAGGTACGTCTGTAGATTTATTATATTTCATTTTTATCTTAACTGATACGACGCAGTGATCGGAGGATCCCAGAGGAGATAGAACGGAAGATGAGCATAGCTCAGGGGAAGTAGATAGAAAAAGGTCTAGGAGGCTTGCGAACTGACCGGTCCTATCGGGCACACAGGTGGGCTCGCGGACAATGCGAGAGAGGTCATAGGCAATGGCAAAATCATGGCAGAACCTCCCCTCCTCATCTGTCTTATTTGAGTGGGTCAGCCATTCTACATTATGGGCATTGAAGACACCGCAAATGTGAATGTTAGCCGAGGGATGAGCAGACAGGATGTGGTCAATTTTTTCTGATATACTCTTAAAGACAGTAACTCCACTGTTGTGGGGGCGATAGAGGGCAAATATAAATGCGGTGGTGTAAGCAAGTGCAACCCGGAAGCACATATAAGGTAGAATAGGGTCTTCTCTGGAGATATGCCTGCCACATGGGAAGCCATCTTTAATGTAGGCACATATTCCATGCCCGTGGCGATCTTGGGGGTCAGATTTAGATGTTAGGTTAGTATCCTTTTATTATGAACTCATCTACGGAGGTGGTCGGCCCTATTCCAGTTTCGCTTAGAAAGAATATGTCAGGTTTCGACTTATATAGAACGGCTCATCAAAAACTTGTTTACGTTAGACTTGAAGATTGTAGTCAATTATGCAATCATTTATTGCGTTGGATTTTTTCTTCTTATTTTGATGTTTATACTTATTAAAATTTCTCTAATTCCTATTCTTCTTATTATTATTAATATTATTATTATTATTATTATTATTATTATTATTATTTCATGGCAGTATCGACTGTTAGAGGTTTTTAGTTGGATTTCTTTTTTAAGCATCAGATCAATGCCTTTGACTTTATCCATTCAAGCTGTATATTAACACTTTCACCGTTACTAACAAGCAAGCTACTTGCAAAGTTAAAAAAGAAAATAAGGTTAAGCATTATATGCTTAAGCATTATATGGTAGCTTTTCGTTATGATCCCAAGCGTTACAATTACAATAGCAATCACCTTAACTTCTTAACATTTCCATAGTCTAATTCCTATTTCAGATCTTGATATACTCGAACTTTTATTTCTTTTATATTCTCTTGAACTCTGATGTGGAAAGCGTAAGCTATGTTAATGATTGAACAAGTTCTTTTGTTTTTGTTTGGAAAAATTTTGTCAAGTTTCGGAGTTTTCAAGGACTTTATCGGTTTATATGCGCATGTTCTAAAGGGGTGTTCGATTTCTCATTATAACAGAACTAATAAACTTGTCGTATATCCATGTTTTATATTGATGCTAGCATAAGGAAGTCTGATATAATATGCACTTATGTTTTTGTCTTTCATTACACAATATGCACATCGGTTATTGTATAGTTTTATTGACGGAAAACGAAAAAATAGAAATATATCTGACATGAGAATTATACTATGAAAATGTATAGAAATTAAGGTTTGATGGACCTAGAGCGAGTGGATTTTCCTGGACTGCCATCAAAGTACTCTCAGTATATCTTTTAAGGTCACTCCTGGCCAACATATTCCAACTGCGATCACTCTAAATCAATAGTCTCAAGAAATACTCTGTATAATTTTTTCCAGATGATTTCCTCCTCTCTTTTGCAACCTTTTCACTGTAGGTCTTAATACATTTTCTCTTTTCACTTAATGAAGAGGAGCTTCATTACTTTCATATTTCGACTTCATTATCACATCTTCAATACTAAGTAAATCTCGGCTATCTACATTCCAATCAAGTATGCTAGCGATTTTTCAAATGATAATTATGGCTCTGGCATTGATGGCATATATTGTATTCTGACTGTAGTCAACTTCAAAGAAACAACGATACCGAGAAGGAAGGCCGTCGTCCAATAAGGCACACGTACTCTTAAGAATAGTTGGTAGTGGAACAAAGCAAAGTAGGTTCAACAACTCGCAAACCAACACGACACCCGCGGTTTCTTCAAATGCTACGAAAGCAATTAATGGACGATTAACGCAGGTTCAAGCTCCCCTAAAAACAAGTGCAGGTGAACACTACTTACGCCATCAATTCTTGCTGGAAAAAAAAAACACTTCGAAAGCTAATTCATACGACAACAATGCCATTCACTTTTGGTGAGAGGTACAGAAAAAAATAAGACTGGCGGCACAAAATTGAACGATCCTATTTTTCAAAAGCTAGTTATATATTAAAAACTTAATATTAAACAACAGTGTTCCGAAAAATTAAAAATTGACTATAAATATTTTAGTCGATAGTTTTTTTTAATTAAAAATTAAAAATTGACTATAAATATTTTAGTCTATAGTTTTTTTTAATAAAAAATTAAAAATTGACTATAAATATTTTAGTCGATAGTCTTAATTAAAAATTAAAAGTTGACTATAAATATTTTAATCGATAGTTTTTTTAATTAAAAATAAAACAATTACTAAATATTTAAGTCGATAGTTTTTTTTTTAATTAAAAATTAAAAATTGACTATGAATGCTTTAGTCGATAGTTTTTTTTAATTAAAAATTAAAAATTGACTCCAAATATTTTAGTCGATAGTGTTTTTTTAATTAAAAATTAAAAATTGACTATAAATATTTTAGTCGATAGTTTTTTTTAATTAAAAATTAAAAATTGACTATAAATGTTTTAATCGATAGTTATTTTAATTAAAAATTTACTATAAATAATTTAGTCGATAGTTTTTTAATTGAAAATTAAAAATTGACGATGAATATTTTAGTCTATAGTTGTCTTTTAATTATTAAAACAATTCCATGCGTGTCCCGACGTTGCACGGGAATTCAGATCAGTGATAATATTTCAATGCCCAAGCCAACCAAGAATTAATGGTGAATACTAATGATGTCAACAATATGCATATAAAGATCAATGATAATAAAAATTCTAATATCACTACTTTTAGTAATTGTTATTAATAACAGTAAGAATAAAAAGCGTAATAATGTTAATAATAATAGTATTACTGAGAAAAAGTATAATATAAAATGCTTGGTGGTCGTATTCTGAGTTTAAATGTGTACAGAGTGATTATAATTTCAGCAACTATTATTGCCATGCTGTACATCTCGTGAACATAATGAATTTGTTCTATATTTATTACGACAATTTTAATGTTCAAATACTGTCATATACATATATATATATGTATATATATACACATATATATTGTTGTTTCATTAGTATGTATACTGTTGTTTCATTAATATATATATATATATATATATATATATATATATATATATATATATATACTGTTGTTCCATTAACATATATACTGTTATTTCATTAACATATATATATATATATATATATATATATATACTGTCGTTTCATAAATATATATATATATATACACTGTTGTTTCATAAATATATATTGTTGTTTCATTAATATATATATACTGTTGTTCAATTAATATATATATATATATATATATATATATATATATACTGTTGTTTCATAAATATATATACTGTTGTTTCATTAATATATATACTGTTGTTTCATTAATATATATACTGGTATTTCATTAATATATATACTGTTATTTCATTAACATATATACTGTTGTTGCATTAATATATATACTGTTGTTGCATTAATATATATATACTGTTGTTGCATTAATATATATACTGTTGTTTCCTTAATATATATACTGTTGTTTCATTGATATATATACTGTTGTTTCATTAATATATATATACTGATGTTTCATTAATATATATATACTGATGTTTCATTAATATATATATATATATATATACTGTTGTGTCATTAATATATATATATCAATATATAGTGTTGTTTCATTAATATATATATATATATACTGTTTTTTCATAATTATATATATATATATACTGTTGCATAGTATATATAATAAAAAATATAATGATCTTTCATTAATATATATATATATACTGTTTTTTCATAATTATATATATATACTGTTGTATAGTATATATAATAAAATATATAATGATCTTTCATTAATATATATATATTGTTCTTACATTAATATATATATACTGCTGTTTACTTCATACATATATACTGTTGTTTCATTTATATATATACTGTTGTTTTATTAATATATATATATATATACTGTTTCATTAATATATATATACTGTGGTACTGTTAATATATATACTGTTGTTTCATTTATATATATACTGTTGTTTCATTTATATATTTACTGTTGTTTTATTAATATATATATACTGTTTCATTAATATATATATATATATATACTGTAGTTCTGTTAATATATATACTGTTTCATTAATATATATACTGTTTCATTAATATACATATATATATACTGTTGTTTCATTAATATATATACTGTAGCTTCATTAATATATATATATATATATATATATACTGTTTCATTAATATATATATATACTGTTGTTTCATTAATATATATACTGTAGCTTCATTAATATATATATATATATATACTGTTTTATTAATATATATATACTGTTATTTCATTAATATATATATATATATATATATATATACTGTTGTTGCATTAATATATATGCTGGTGTTGCATTAATATATATACTGTTGATGCATTAATATATATATTATAGTTTCATTAATATATATACTATAGTTTCATTAATATATATATATATACTGTTGTTTCATTAATATATATATATACTGTTGTTTCATTAATATATAAATATACTTTTGTGTCATTAATATATATATATATACTGTTGTTTCATATATATATATATACTGTTGTTTCATTAATATATATATACTGTTTTTTCATAATTATATATATACTGTTGTATAATATATATAATAAAATATTTAATGATCTTTCATCAATATATATATATATATACTGTTTTTTCATAATTATATATGTATACTGTTGTATAGTATATATAATAAAATATATAACGATCTTTCATTAATATATATATATATATATATACAGGTTTTTTCATAATTATATATATATACTGTTGTATAATATATATAATCTATATATCTATAAAAGTGAACGTGTCTGTCTGTCTGTCTGTGTACATTTCCCTACGCAATAACTCTGTCAATTTTTAGTCTATAGACTCGAAATTTGAAATACCGGGTACTGAGATTTGGGGAAATCGATGTGAATGGTGTCAGCCAGAAATTTGGCTGTTAAGGGGTCAAATTTCAACGATTTGACCTTTAAGAACTCTTCCAAACTCCTCCGACAATTTTGGGTCTAGACACTTGAAATTTTAGATATAGGTTCCTTGAACCTGGATATAACTTAATAAAGTCCGAAACTATAAATTTTAAGGGGTCTTAATAGGGGTCAAATTTTTAAAAAAATTGACGTCTGCGGTCTATACCAAATTACTCACACAATTTCTGGTCTAAACATTTGAAATTTTACATAAAGTGTATTCAGAGATAGGGCAAGCTTTTTTATCAGTTTGAGTCGAAAATTTTTAGTTACCAATATATAAATGTATGTATGTATGTCTGTTTGCATGTCTGCCTTAAACTTTCAATAGAGGCGACGGATTATTTCAAGATCAGTATCGTTTTAAAGTTCGATATTTCATACGACAAATATCGAAAAATTGTCTAAAAACATTAATATCTTCCCCTTCAACTAGGCACTTTTCTACAGGGGGGGTCACTTTTTTCACCGATATTTTTGAAAGTTATATCTACTTTATATTATCTAGCCTTAATTTTTAAAAATGTCGCCTCCGGTTTGGCAGTGGTCGTAACAGCATAAACGTAAGGTTTTACTCCGTTCTTTTTCATCCTTTGCGGTACGGGTTCGAGCCTGCCTTCCTACAACCACTTTTTTTTTTTGCTCAGCATACACATCCAAACACCCGGGCAACGCCGGGCGCCCATGCTAGTAAAATATATAATGATCTTTCATTAATATATATTCTGCTGTTTACTTCATACATATATACTGTTGTTTCATTTACATATATACTGTTGTTTTTTAATATATATGTACTGTTTCATTAATATATATATATATACTGTTTCATTAATATATATATACTGTTTCATTAATATATATATATATATACATACTGTAGTTCTGTTAATATATATATATATACTGTTTCATTAATATATATAGTGTTTCATTAATATATATACTGTTTCATTAATATATATATATAATGTTGTTTCATTAATATATATACTGTAGCTTCATTAATATATATATACTGTTATTTCATTAATATATATATATATATATATACTGTTGTTTCGTTAATATATATACACTGTTATTTCATTAATATATATATATACTGTTATTTCATTAATATATATATACACTGTTGTTTCATTTATATATATATATATATACTGTTTTTTTTTCATTTATATATATACTGTTGTTTCATTAATATATATATATACTGTTGTTTCATTAATATATATATACACTGTTGTTTCATTAATACATATATAATTTTGTTTCATTAATATATGCACTGTTGTTTCATTATTATATATACACTGTTGTTTCATTAATATATATATACTGTTGTTTCATTAGTATATATACTCTTATTTCATTTATATATATATATATATATATATACTGTTGTTTCATTAATATTTATACTGCTGTTTCATTAATACTTGTACTGTTGTTTCATTAATATATGTACTGTTGTTTCATTAATATATGTATACTTTTCTTTCATTAATATATATACTGTTCTTTCATTAATATATATACTGTTCTTTCATTAATATATATACTGTTCTTTCATTAATATATATATATATATACTGTTCATTCATTAATATATATACTGTTCTTTCATTAATATATATACTGTTCTTTCATTAATATATATACTGTTATTTCATTTATATATGTACTGTTATTTCATTAATATATATATACTGTTTTCTCATTAATACATATATACTTTTTGTTAATTAATATATATACTGTTGTTTCATTAATATATATACAGTTGCTACATTAATATATATACTGTTCTTTCATTAATATATATATAGTTGTTTCATTAATATATACTGTTGTTTCATTAATATATATATACTGTTGTTTCATTAATATATATACAGTTGCTTCATTAATATATATACTGTTGTTTAATTTATATATATATATATACTGTTGTTTCATTAATATATATATATATACTGTTGTCTCATTAATATATATACAGTTGCTTCATTAATATATATATACAGTTGCTTCATTAATATATATATACTGTTGTTTCATTAATATATATACAGTTGCTTCATTAATATATATACTGTTGTTTCATTTATATATATATATATACTGTTGTTTCATTAATATATATACTGTTGTTTCATTAATATATAAACTGTTGTTTCATTAATATATGTATATATATATATACTGTTGTTTCATTAATATATGTATATATATATACTGTTATTTCATTAATATATGTATATATATATACTGTTATTTCATTAATATATATACATATATATATATACTGTTGTTTCATTAATATATATACTGTAGTTTCATTAATATATATATAGACTGTTGTTTCATTAATATATGTATATACTGTCGTTTCTTTAATATATATACTATAGTTTCATGAATATATATACTGTTATTTCATTAATATATATACTGTTATTTCATCAATATATGTATACATATATATACTGTTGTTTCATTAATATATGTATATATATACTGTTATTTCATTATATATATATATACTGTTGTCTCATTTATATAAGGTTTTATTTATATATATATGCATTGTTGTTTCATTAATATATATACTGTTATTTCATTAATATATATATACTGTTGTTTCATTGATATATATATACTGTTGTTTCATCAATATATATATATTTATATATACTGTTGTTTCATTAATATATATATATATATACTGTTGTTTCTTTAATATATAAACTGTAGTTTCATTAATATATATACTGTTGTTTCATTAATATATATACTGTTGTTTCATTAATATATATATATACTAGCTGTACCCGGCCACGCGTTGCTGTGGCTCAGTTTGTTAAAATGGAACACATGTGAAAGTAGAGAAAAGTTTTATTCTTTTTTTCAAGAGAATGTACAAATTATTTTTTTTTGACAGATGTTTAGAAAATAAACAGAAAAAACACTTCTGTCATTAATTATGCAAAAAAAAAAAAAAAAATTTTTATTTAGTGTTTCAATATGCTTATAAATTACGATAAAACTTGCTGAGTATGCACTGTTTTACGGTTGTTGTAAAAATTGAACGGAAACTTAAATTTCGCTTCGTTTTAATCTTTCTTAATTTTTTAATTGTGCCCCCCCCCTTCAAACGAATATAATCAAAACAGTAACATTGAACAATTGTACTTTATGTAATACTTATTAAAAAAAAAAGTTAATAACGAAAGGGAAATAATTCCATTTTTAAACGAAAAAGTCAGTCTGGTTTATCTTTTTGTTATTTTTTACAGAAGTCCAGCTTACCATTCACATTGGAAATGTCGCCATTTATAGGTTGTCGGGTATGTTTACAATGAATAAACACTCCAATCTAGTAGATGTATCAGAATTTTTGTAGGAATTTTTTACACCCCTATCACGAAACTGCGAATAAAATATAAAAATCTCGCAATTTCTCTTTTAAAAGTGGGTTGTTTATTTTCTTTATGGATTATACTTCCAAAATAAACTATTAAAGTTGTTTTAAAAGTAATAGAAATATTTTTTTTATTTTTTAAAAAACAGTAATGAATTTTACGAACTCAATATTTTTCAATTTTTAAACTTTAAAAATCTATCAAAGTTTTTCTATTGATTCTATTTTTACGATATTTTCAGGGTCAATGTGAAATTTTATGCTCTTTCCAATAAACCAAACATAATATTTTAGACAAACGTTTTTTTTTAAATTCATGCCCCACATTTTCAAGTGTCTAGTAAAAAGTAAATAATTAATTTACACACCAAAGTTTTATATATCATAAATTGAAGAGAAAAGGTCAATAAGTAATATATTCAAATTTAAAACAAAAAAGTAGTGTTTGTTAGAAATTTACCTGTAAAGTTCGAAGTTTAAAACCTGTTTTATCAAACCACGTTGTTTGTTTTTTCTTTTGTTTTTTTTATGAAACCTTGGTCCTTGCTCCTTTAATTGAAAAAAAATTAGGGCTTGAATTACCTTTTTCGAGTATTTATAAGCTTGGAAAGACAGGGGGTAGAATAATTCACGCCTCCCATTTTGAAATGTCTATTAAAAAGTAAATAATTTATTCACCAAAGTGTTATATATCACAAATTGAAGAGAAAAGGTCAATAAATAATATATTCAAATTTAAAACAAAAAAAAGTAGTGTTTTTTAGAAATTTACCTGTAAAGTCCCAAGTTAAAAACCTTTTTTTTAAAAAAACATGTTTTTTTTGTGTTTTTTTTTTAATGAAACCTTGGTCCTTGCTCCTTTAATTGGAAAAAAACTTAGGGCTTGAGTTACATTTTTCGAGGAGTTATAAGCTGGGAAAGACGGGGTGGAATTATTCACTATTTTTCACGAAATTTCTGACACACCTACCAATCTACACATGTTAAGAACGGCTTTCGGAATAGACACCCTTAACCTTGCCAGAATACCCGAAAAGCTATAAAGTTGACGTGTCGAATGTGAACGATGAGTTGGACGTAATGTAAAAATGTACCGAATTTAAAAGGGAAAGAACTTCAAATTTCCGTTCCATTTTTACAACCGTAAAGCAGAGCATTCTATGCAAATTTTACCTAACGTACTGTATTAATGCTATTTTTTTAAGCAGGAAAAAAAAAGGTAAATATCCAGATACGCTACTACAGAACACCGACCACTCTAATTTGTTTTTTTACAGGTAGTTGAGGTCGCTGACAACGAATCTGATAGTCAAACTTGGGGCAAATTTACGGTTTGCATGGTATTTACCCCTGAACCAACGAACTTCTTTCCACCATTTTGCAGCTTCCGTTTATGCTACGCGCATGCACGCTGTAGCATAAACGACGGCTTCACCAAGCAAACTACGTTGGGGGAGAGGGGATTTTTTTTCCAGGACATAGAATTTTCTAATTTTCAAAAATACATTATAGCGCTTTTGGGGTGGAAAATTTAAAATTAGCTGAAAAAGAAATAAAATAAGAAAAGGAAAGCACACCAGGTTGGAGTAGGGGGGTAATTTATCTGGGTTTTTTTTTTTACCTGGAACATAGAATTTTCAAATTTTCCGTAAGTAACGCACCGACATTTACCAATTAGAACACCATTTAACATTTTCCGAAGATTTTACTTTGTACATTGGGGGCGCGAGCGGGGCGCGCGGATGTAATGTTGGGGCGCGCGCGCCCCCAACACCACATCCCCCCCAAACAAACTAGAGTGGTCGGTGTTCTGTAGTAGTGTATCTGGATATTTACCAAAAAAATATTTAGGTTTGGCTATAAATTCCTAAACTCATTTAACTCTAAATAATTTAGGTGACTGAAATAGGAATCTAATTGAATCTTTAATTTCCTGAATAGTATGCGAGAATTCATTTTTCTTCGAGTTATATCGAATTCATTAATACGGACTTTAGGGACTTTTTTCGTAATGTTACTGTAAAAATTATTTTTTATTGTTACAAATTACGATGCTTTAAATAAAGCAAAAATAAATTCTTGCGTTTTTTATTTACTACTGAAAACCATAACTTTAGTAAAGGTATTTTTTGTTTAAACAAAATAAAACATTTTCACTAAGAGTTAAGTAAAAATAATTAGTTCATTATATTCTGCGATCATTATTTGAAAAATACTGCAATTTTCATTAAAATTCGTTAATTTCCTGATTTTTGGTGAATTTTTAAGTAAAGGGAGGAGTCAAAATGTGTATACACTATGAGCGTCGGCATTCATTTTGCGACCACGTGTGGTTAATTTAAATTAAATTTCAATCACATGGTTACATTATCAATAATCATGTTATTAAACTCATTGAAAATTTACCGATATTGTAAACACATTCTGTTTACATTAAGCCTGTAGTGTTTTTTTTTTAGTGATGCAATGTTCTCAACTGAGATTTAAAAAAACCCGCGGGATCAGGAAAATCCTACAATAAAAAAATTATAAATATAGTATATTCAATATATAAAATGTTCCGTGTTTTCTCACTATATTGTTTCTGGAATTATATTGAAGCGGTTAGCTCCCCAGAAGGCTTACATATTTTATCAGCTAGTTTTGCCTGTTTTTTTCAGAGAGGGTATTTTTTTTTTGCAGGAAACAAATCATAAAACTCAAACTTTTGTTTCATTAATATATATACTGTTGTTTCATTAATAGGTATATATATATATATATATATATATATATATATATATATATATATATACTGTTGTTTCATTAATATATATATATATATATATACATACTGTTGTTTCATTAATATATATATATTGTTGTTTCATTAATATATATACTGTTGTTTCATTAATATATATACTGTTGTTTCATTAATATGTATATTGTTGTTTCATTAATATATATACTGTTGTTTCATTAATATATATACTGTTGTTTCATTAATATATATTTATATACACTGTCGATTCATTAATATATATATATATACACTGTCGTTTCATTAATATATATATTCACTGTCGTTTCATTAATATAAATATACACTGTTGTTTCATAAATATATATATACTGTTATTTCATAATTATAGATATACTGTAGTTTCATTAATATACATACTGTTGTTTCATTAATATATATATATATATATATACTGTTGTTTCATTAATATATATATATACTGTTGTTTCATTAATATATATATACTGTTGTTTCATTAATATATATATATACTGTTGTTTCATTAATATATATATGCTATTGTGTCTTTAATATATATATAATGTTTCATTAATATATATACAGTTGCTTCATTAATATATATACTGTTGTTTCATTAATATATATACTGTTGTTTCATTAATATATATACTGTTGTTTCATTTCATCATTTGAATGAAAAGCTCAATTATTATAATTTAAAAAAAAACATATCTTTGTGATGTATTTTCTGGATTGTGCCAAATGTTGGAGATTCAATCAACTATCATATACAACGTCATGCAATTTATATGAAGCATATTTTTTTTGTTTTCAAAATGGAATTATCTCTTTATATCATTATATATATATATAAGTTTATTCGGTTGCAACTTGATTTATTAGAGCTGCAAGGTGAAAGGGAGGTCGATAGACAAAATATAATAATGTTCGAAATTCTCTACGGATTCCAGAGTTTTACCGTACGCATCTGAAGAAGGTTGATGCTACATCAGCCGAAACATTGCAACAAGAATAATATTCAAGACGAGAACAGTAATCCAAATAATACGAATCATCTGATGTCATTTTTAAGCATTTAAAGAAAAAGCGCATCTCCCGATAGTTTTGGTAGCTGATCTATGCTTAGTTTCTGTCTATAATGCATCTTTTTATGGCTTACACCGGCACAACATAAACAGTACAACTTTAAGTGATATGCCTATTTAATATTAAGGCTAAATTGCATTACTGAATTAAAAAAAAAATCTAATTCCTTATAGAGTGGGACGAGGAGTATTAACGCCTCTATCACTTAGAACATTACATGACAGCAGGCGAAATTTAAATTCTGGTAGCAATCTGATTTAGATTAAATGTTTAAAGCTCTCGTCAGATCAAGTTACTATTAAAATTAGACTAGAGAAATACCCTCATCATCCATGATATACACACACACATTCGCAAATTACCTAAACACTGTACGTCAAAATATCTTAATGGTAGGAAATATGCAATACTATTTCAACCAATCACAAATAATTTCATATTCTTAATACTATTTCAGTTAATGCTATTACAAAACAGTGACAGAAGCCAAAAGTGTGTACTCGTCCAGATTTTCCTCGGGCTGTAAATGTATTAACAATAAGAAGACATTAGCTTGCATATAAATGAAAATAAAGTTTCAATAGAGTTAACATTTTAATTTAATGATAACCTATATGTTTCAATAAGTGTTCAGATATCTTCAATATGTTGTATAATTTCTTCGGGCTTTCACAAATAACTGCTCAGCCAACTCCAATCATGAGCTCATATAATACAAACTATGATTTTTTTAAATACATTTATATAAACTACAGAAAAGTTTTATTAGAATATCGCATAAACAGACTTGATATAAAGATAAAATTCGTCAAGATATAATTTACTTCACAGATTTACATTACACTGGGTTATCTAACATAGAATAGTTTAATCATTTGGAAGTGAAGCTTTTTAACGAAAGTGTTGTAATATACTTGTTTCAACCAATAGAATGTCTCCAGTTTAAATGTTATTTTGGTCCTTCTATAAACACTTATTGTACCCATGAAAGATTCAAACAAGATTCAGTGACAGACATCATAGTGTAAGAGGTAAGGAAAACTTGGTGAATTTATTGCAAACGTGATAGCAACAATTACATTATTTTAAAACATAACTGAATTCTAAAACTTTAGAATATTTAGCATATATTTTGTGCGATTCGATATACACACAAAAAAACGTCTCAAAGAAGAATCTTTCAGTAAATAATAGATAGAATCGAAAAAACGTAAGCCTCATTTCCGATTGCAAAACGATTATTTGAAAAAGATTTCTAAAAACTAAAATAAACACATAGTTATTTATTAGATTATTCGTTTACAATGTAAAACTAATGTTAAAGACTAGAAGCCAGGAATCTCAGTTCCAACATTAACATTGACACTTTATACTTCACACAAAACGATTTAAACCGCCGGAAAATTTGTTTTTATTTCTTTGGCGACATTTTGAGCTTCTGCTGTCTGATGACGGCGTTGACCCGAGTAAAAATATGGATGAGAATCTCCCAACAAACATAAAAATATTGGATAGAAAACATTTAGAAGTTTGTCAAACGATACCTACATTTAAAAGTGAACCACCTTCTGAAAAAATGAGATTTTACATTCTTGGGCGATTTTTTTTATAAATGCACTAAAAAAAAAAAGGAAGCAATTGTTTTTATTATTTAGTGTGTAGTTGCACATATAGATTTTATTTTAAAATATTCCTCATTTTAAAACTTTCTCATTTTTTACCTCTAACCTTAAGTCTGAACGGACAAATCATATAATCATAATCAATCGCTTTATTTTTCGCATTATCACCCAGTCTTATCATTAGTAGTAAAAACTAGACGAATCGTTTATGACTTTTAACAATGACATATTACCTACTACAGGTTGATCAAGAACATTAATATGGTCAAGATTTAAAGCAAACAAAATAGGTTACATGTCCTGAAAGGCTGTCTGAACCAAAAGAGGTGACAATTTTTTTATTTCATTTTTTGTTGTTACTGTTTATTGTTTGTTATTAAGGAATATATAGTTTTTTAAAAGCTCCCCCCCCTTCCTAAATTATATTTAAAAATTATTAAAATGTATTGTCCTTTGGAAGGGTGAGTATTATTTAAAATTATATCTACCTCAGTATTTTCTTTAATTTTCTATTTTGAAGCGATTATCGAGAGTTCCAAGAGGTATCCTCTCATATCGGACATTTTTTGTTCTAAAGTAACACGCAACACTACTTGTTTTGTTTTAGCTAAATAATTCCTTTAAAATAAGTTGAACCACTAAAAACTTACAAGCTAGGTAAAAAGCGAACATTTAAAAAAATCAATTTTATTTTTTAAAACAACAGTAAACAAGTAAAAATATTTTAAAATATATTATGGGGTGTATATTCTCTTTTAAAAACAATATCTCCTTCAAGAACGGTCATAAAATGTGTTTTCAATCGATATTTATTCAATACTAGACCCGTTTTCCTACCTAGCAAAAATGGACGAGTTTTCCAAAGACCAGTTTTCTGTGGACGAGTTTTCCGTGGATGAGCTTTCCTAAATTCCGAATAATATATTTCGTCTTTGTTAAAAAAATCAAAATAATTTTTTAATTGTGTCGCAATTTTCAATCAATTACACAGCATTTGAAAAATATATTAAGGTGGACTTGTATAATATACTCCTTCCCAACTAATTGCAAAAGTATATGCAAATGTTACACAGAGTTTTACAGTAACTTGAAAATGTAAAAAAAATCTCTATTTAATTAATTACAAATTTTAAAAGAATCGGAATCGGTAATTGTATCGGAATCAGAAAATTAGAAGACAATCTGTAATTGTATCGGAATCGGGAACAAATTTGAAATCGTCCCATCACTAATAAAAAGGCAGAAGAAAATCATATTGGCAAAACTGGAAAACAACAGAACTAAGACGACATATTTATAACAAATAATTTATTGATGAAACTATATCAATAATAAATGATATTACATCGGGCATTGTGTAACACTTTACCGCAACTTCATTATATTACTGATAATCTAAAGCGTAGGTCACTAGCATTAGTTGAAATAATTTTTTACTGCTGGCAGATGGTAGAGACCAGGCAGATATACTTTTGATAATCAGTTATGAATGGATGGACGTATATATATATATATATATATATATATATATACTCGGGGTTTTTTTATATTCAAAAGTAATGGACTAATGAATTCAACGAGGTTGTTAGATAGTGCTCAATAAAAAGAGCTGATAATACTTGTTTATTGTTATATAAACATGCTCACATCCCGCTGCTACAAACAGCCATTTGTTTCAATCAAACAACAGATATCATCAGGCAGCGACTTGACTATTCAAAAGTTCAATGAATAATGGATTTTTATTTTAGGTAGGAACTCTTTAGAAGTTGGAGTTAAAAAACTTAAAACACAGGACTTTAATTAAATAAAAAAGTAAAAAGGGAGAGGCAATTTAAATAAAGTTAAAAGATTACAATGGGGAGAGAGTGATTGAGAAGAAAAAAAGGAATAGAGACAGAAATAGAGAAAGAAAATATAGAGAAAACAAAATAGAGAGAAAAAGAAGAGAGAAAATATATATATATATACATATATACACATACACACACATATACACACATATACATACACACATATACATATATATATATATATATATATATACATACACATATATATACATACTTTACTCCTATATATATATATATACATACACATATATATACATACTTCATTTCTCCTCTCCCCCCCTCTCCACATCATATATATATATATATATATATATATATATATGATATGGAGAAGAAAAGAAAAAAGAAACAAAGGGTTATAATAAAGAGAATAAGAACTAGAAGGAAAAGGAAAGAATAATGAGATCTAGTTAAATAGAGAAAGAGAGAAAGTAAGAATTTGACAGTATATAGAAAAAGAAAAAGAAAAAGAAAAAGAAAAAATCTGCGTGTCAACCAATTTATGAACAATTATACAATTCAGTAATGAAGCATATTATTACAAATACAAACAGAAGATACAATCCAAGCGTCAGAGATGAACGTGTCAAAAAAGGCAGGGAATGTATTCTGCTAGCATAATTATCCTCTTACATACGTCCACGAGTAAAATCAACGCAATTCAAACATACGTCTACCATTAATTAGGCCCTTTATGCTAAATGATATAAGTTTAAAGTTTTCGCGTTTTTATTAGATAAATATATGAATAAAAGAAAAAAATAATGATAAAACAATATTAAAATTATTATTAATAACAATAAACATAATAGTAATGATAATAATAATAATAATAATAATAATAATAATAATAATAAAAACAGAATAAACTTAATATTTATTATCTTTTTAATATAACATATTTAGCCATAAGAGGGGATTAAATAAATTAAATAGGTCCAATAATTATAAATAAAAAACTACTAATATTTATGTATATAAAAAGAATATAATACAAATATATATATATATAGATATATAACCACACACACACATATATATACCCAAATATGCACACACATACACACACATATATATATATACATATATATATATACATATACATGCACATAAGTAAAGGTGTAACTATACTATTAAGTTGGAAGTTTAAGCTATTTAAGTATAGATATAAAGTCATATTAAATCACAAAATAATACATTCAATACCAGATTACTAATAACACAGATACAAGTACACTTACCTATAAATATATTCAGGCAAAAGAAGTAATTAAATCAACGAAATACTCAAAAATAGCGACGCACAGGTAGATAGTACCCTAATTAAAAATAATAAGATACATATGTATATACTCACAGAGAACCAACCGACATACTAATAAGCATATATATATATATATATATATATATATATATATATATATATATACATATATATAATCTTATGTATACACATACATACAAAAAATACACAAATATATGCACACAATCATATACTAATACACAACAACGCACACACACATATATATACTCACACATAAATATGTATAATTTACATAAATTATATATATAGAAATACATAAGAATACAAATAATTTGGCAAGGGTACAGATAGATGCATACACACATAGAAACATACAAATGGATTGAATAAACATGGGAGGGTATACCAAATAATATAGAAATATATAGATCTAAGTACACACGGTCATAAAATAAATACATAGACACATACATATACACATAGACACACATGTATATAAGATAGGAGAAGTAAAGAATGAAATCAGGAGAGGAGAAAGTATATTAATAGAATATTAATAAATTATAGAAATCAGTGACAATTTTTAATTTATTTAAATTTTATATCTAAACTAAATTACTTAAAAGATGGGTTTTATAATGTTTGCAATTAATTGAATTTTCGTGCTTCTTATTTAATAATTTATCTCTTTCTCTAAAAGTAAGTATAAATAATTTCTCATAAAGACATAGGTAGCAAGGCGAGTTTAAAGATGAACAGGTTTTCGCTTTCTTTAAAATTTTCCAATTTACTATTGGGGAGTAACCTTGCTCTACTAGTTCATTGTAATATTTAGACAAGGAAGTTCTATTTTTGTACTCATTATTTTCAAAAGAGCACTTGTGACCGGTAAATCTTTCTTTAAAATTGTTATTTGTCATTCCTATGTAATATTTTTTTTCATTCGGATTTTCCTTAGTAGAAATAGTTGCTTGGTACACTACAGAAGTAATTTGACAATTTCCTTTAAGAGGGCATTTTGATTTAATTCTACAGTTACAACTTTCGGTAGCAATGGGTGTGCTATTTTTGTTTAATATTTTGTTATTATGTTTTTTAATTATTTTTTCAAGGTTTTCATTACAACTATAACTAAGTTTTATTGTATTTTTATTGAAAATTTTATGTAGTATGTTATTAATAGGGAAGTGCTTTTTAATTAAGTTTAAGAATTTCATTCCTAGATTTGTTTTAAGTTTCAGATTAAAAGGGGGATTGTACCACAGGATTTTTCTCTTACGGTTTCTATTTGTATTTGTGTTTGGGTGTGTTGGTTCTATGAACTCAATTTGGGTGTTTTTGTATCCACTATCCTTAAGGGCCCTGTTATAGAAATATTTATGTTTATTAAATGTTTCAAGATTGGAAGAATTGTCACTGATTCTTTTACTAATGGATTTGGGGATATGCCTAATGATAGATTTTGGGTGATTTGATAGGGGGTGTACATAAATTGGGTTTGAATTTTCCTTCCTATATGGTTGGTAGATGCCTTTCCTTAAATCAAAGTTCACATCCAAAAAATTTACAGTTTTAACATCTGATATAATATCCACTTTTAATTTAATTCTACGGAATTCATTTAAGATAATCTTTTTGGTTCTTTCACATTTAGGGCCGTTGGATTCCTTGATGATCATCAGTCCATCATCACGATACAAGCCTATATCCATGACATTGATGTCTTTGGTTAAGTTGTATAGTATGAATAGACCTACTAAGTCTGTCATTTCAGCCGAATCCAAAGACCCCATGGAAATGTCAAACAGGTCACCTCGGATTACCTTTACGTTAAAGCAGATAAGACGCAAAATTTCTACAAACTAACTACACATGAATATAACAAGCTTATTAAAGAAAATATTACAAAAAATTACAAAAAATCAAATATAGATATTTGCAAAAAAATTGACAAGGATAGTAAAGAAATAACTGACAAACTTAAAATTAGTAATAGAGTGGGAATTTTACAAAAAAAACAGTCATATATTTTGCTTAAAGACCATAAGATAAATTTTGAAAATAAACCTACAACTAGGTTAATTAATCCTACGAAACCCGAAATAGGTAAATTAAGTAAAAATATACTAGAAAGAGTTAACTATCAAATTAAATCAACATATAAGCTAAATCTATGGATTAACACAGCGGATACCATTAAATGGTTTTCCAATATACATAATAAAAAGAATTGTACTTTCTTACAATTCGATATTGTGAATTACTATCCCTCCATATCTAAGGAACTATTCGAAGAGGTGATGGAGTTTGCTAAACTCCTGTCTGATATAAAAGACACTGAAATTGAAATTATACGGACATGTAGAAATACTACATTAATTAGTGGAAATGATCAGTGGTTGAAAAAAGATCAAAATGACCTGTTTGACATTTCCATGGGGTCTTTGGATTCGGCTGAAATGACAGACTTAGTAGGTCTATTCATACTATACAACTTAACCAAAGACATCAATGTCATGGATATAGGCTTGTATCGTGATGATGGACTGATGATCATCAAGGAATCCAACGGCCCTAAATGTGAAAGAACCAAAAAGATTATCTTAAATGAATTCCGTAGAATTAAATTAAAAGTGGATATTATATCAGATGTTAAAACTGTAAATTTTTTGGATGTGAACTTTGATTTAAGGAAAGGCATCTACCAACCATATAGGAAGGAAAACTCAAACCCAATTTATGTACACCCCCTATCAAATCACCCAAAATCTATCATTAGGCATATCCCCAAATCCATTAGTAAAAGAATCAGTGACAATTCTTCCAATCTTGAAACATTTAATAAACATAAATATTTCTATAACAGGGCCCTTAAGGATAGTGGATACAAAAACACCCAAATTGAGTTCATAGAACCAACACACCCAAACACAAATACAAATAGAAACCGTAAGAGAAAAATCCTGTGGTACAATCCCCCTTTTAATCTGAAACTTAAAACAAATCTAGGAATGAAATTCTTAAACTTAATTAAAAAGCACTTCCCTATTAATAACATACTACATAAAATTTTCAATAAAAATACAATAAAACTTAGTTATAGTTGTAATGAAAACCTTGAAAAAATAATTAAAAAACATAATAACAAAATATTAAACAAAAATAGCACACCCATTGCTACCGAAAGTTGTAACTGTAGAATTAAATCAAAATGCCCTCTTAAAGGAAATTGTCAAATTACTTCTGTAGTGTACCAAGCAACTATTTCTACTAAGGAAAATCCGAATGAAAAAAAATATTACATAGGAATGACAAATAACAATTTTAAAGAAAGATTTACCGGTCACAAGTGCTCTTTTGAAAATAATGAGTACAAAAATAGAACTTCCTTGTCTAAATATTACAATGAACTAGTAGAGCAAGGTTACTCCCCAATAGTAAATTGGAAAATTTTAAAGAAAGCGAAAACCTGTTCATCTTTAAACTCGCCTTGCTACCTATGTCTTTATGAGAAATTATTTATACTTACTTTTAGAGAAAGAGATAAATTATTAAATAAGAAGCACGAAAATTCAATTAATTGCAAACATTATAAAACCCATCTTTTAAGTAATTTAGTTTAGATATAAAATTTAAATAAATTAAAAATTGTCACTGATTTCTATAATTTATTAATATTCTATTAATATACTTTCTCCTCTCCTGATTTCATTCTTTACTTCTCCTATCTTATATACATGTGTGTCTATGTGTATATGTATGTGTCTATGTATTTATTTTATGACCGTGTGTACTTAGATCTATATATTTCTATATTATTTGGTATACCCTCCCATGTTTATTCAATCCATTTGTATGTTTCTATGTGTGTATGCATCTATCTGTACCCTTGCCAAATTATTTGTATTCTTATGTATTTCTATATATATAATTTATGTAAATTATACATATTTATGTGTGAGTATATATATGTGTGTGTGCGTTGTTGTGTATTAGTATATGATTGTGTGCATATATTTGTGTATTTTTTGTATGTATGTGTATACATAAGATTATATATATGTATATATATATATATATATATATATATATATATATATATATATATATATATATATATATATGCTTATTAGTATGTCGGTTGGTTCTCTGTGAGTATATACATATGTATCTTATTATTTTTAATTAGGGTACTATCTACCTGTGCGTCGCTATTTTTGAGTATTTCGTTGATTTAATTACTTCTTTTGCCTGAATATATTTATAGGTAAGTGTACTTGTATCTGTGTTATTAGTAATCTGGTATTGAATGTATTATTTTGTGATTTAATATGACTTTATATCTATACTTAAATAGCTTAAACTTCCAACTTAATAGTATAGTTACACCTTTACTTATGTGCATGTATATGTATATATATATATATGTATATATATATATATGTGTGTGTATGTGTGTGTATATTTGGGTATATATATGTGTGTGTGTGGTTATATATCTATATATATATATATTTGTATTATATTCTTTTTATATACATAAATATTAGTAGTTTTTTATTTATAATTATTGGACCTATTTAATTTATTTAATCCCCTCTTATGGCTAAATATGTTATATTAAAAAGATAATAAATATTAAGTTTATTCTGTTTTTATTATTATTATTATTATTATTATTATTATTATTATTATTATCATTACTATTATGTTTATTGTTATTAATAATAATTTTAATATTGTTTTATCATTATTTTTTTCTTTTATTCATATATTTATCTAATAAAAACGCGAAAACTTTAAACTTATATCATTTAGCATAAAGGGCCTAATTAATGGTAGACGTATGTTTGAATTGCGTTGATTTTACTCGTGGACGTATGTAAGAGGATAATTATGCTAGCAGAATACATTCCCTGCCTTTTTTGACACGTTCATCTCTGACGCTTGGATTGTATCTTCTGTTTGTATTTGTAATAATATGCTTCATTACTGAATTGTATAATTGTTCATAAATTGGTTGACACGAAGATTTTTTCTTTTTCTTTTTCTTTTTCTTTTTCTATATACTGTCAAATTCTTACTTTCTCTCTTTCTCTATTTAACTAGATCTCATTATTCTTTCCTTTTCCTTCTAGTTCTTATTCTCTTTATTATAACCCTTTGTTTCTTTTTTCTTTTCTTCTCCATATCATATATATATATATATATATATATATATATATATATATGATGTGGAGAGGGGGGAGAGGAGAAATGAAGTATGTATATATATGTGTATGTATATATATATATATAGGAGTAAAGTATGTATATATATGTGTATGTATATATATATATATATATGTATATGTGTGTATGTATATGTGTGTATATGTGTGTGTATGTGTATATATGTATATATATATATATTTTCTCTCTTCTTTTTCTCTCTATTTTGTTTTCTCTATATTTTCTTTCTCTATTTCTGTCTCTATTCCTTTTTTTCTTCTCAATCACTCTCTCCCCATTGTAATCTTTTAACTTTATTTAAATTGCCTCTCCCTTTTTACTTTTTTATTTAATTAAAGTCCTGTGTTTTAAGTTTTTTAACTCCAACTTCTAAAGAGTTCCTACCTAAAATAAAAATCCATTATTCATTGAACTTTTGAATAGTCAAGTCGCTGCCTGATGATATCTGTTGTTTGATTGAAACAAATGGCTGTTTGTAGCAGCGGGATGTGAGCATGTTTATATAACAATAAACAAGTATATATATATATATATATATATATATATATATATATATATATATATTATAAGGTAAAATTAAAAGCCAAGAACAATGCGAGATTTTTTTTATATAGAGTAAAATTAAATGAAAAAAAAAGAAATAAATTTCTTTTTTTTTGTTGTTTGTTTTTTCGAAAAAACAAACAACAAAAAAAAGAAATTTATTTCTTTTGTTTTCATTTAATTTTACTCTATATAAAAAAAACAAAAAATCTCGCATTGTTCTTGGCTTTTAATTTTACCTTATAATTTTCTTCAACAATGCTTCAAGCAAACTACAACCTACTTATATATATATATATATATATATATATATATATATATATATATATATATATATATATATATGAATTTAGGTAAAAAAAAAAATGGCACTAGTAAAAATGGTACTAGTAAAAATGGCCAAATTGTATAAATAGGTAAAAAAAAAATGTCACTATGAAAACGGAAATTAGGACCATTGGAAAAGTACAGGTTAAGTTCCCATTCGTTTACGTTAAAATAGGGCGTAGCCCCTCCGCCTGCGTCTTCCACTACAAAGATTAAATCTTTTTATAGGCATTTACACTGGTAGGGGTGAGGGCTAGGTTTTCTATTTTAAAATAAGGCCTAATTAAGATCAATGATGATTTCTGCTAGTTTGAGTGATTCTTTTAGCGAGCCAGTTTGAAAAGTATATAAAGAATATTACAGTTAATAGCTTGCATATCCACTCTATTTTTAAATCATAATTTATAACTCTAGCTAAGTCAGAAGCAACCACAACTGCAGGACTGATATTTATTTTGCTTGTTTTTTTTATGTTCTTTTGTTTCCTCCCAGAAAATGTGTAATTTTTACCAGCTGCTAAGACTCCCCCTCATTTATATTGAACTCAAAACAAAAATTGGGAGAGGGGTTTCTCAATAGAGAATGATTTTCAAAATAATAGCATCATTATTCAATTATGTTTTGTACTATTTTGCACAAGAACTCAGAGCTCGCTTAATAACTAATTTTCTTTCACAACAAAAAAGTTATAATTGCGAACTGGGGAAAAGCATAAACAAACAAAAACAAAACAAAAGCACCGATAATTTAATTAGAATTAGCAAACCTAAAGAATACCCGATTTAAAGTTAGTAACAAACGGTGTTTGATCAGATTCAGTCCCTCATATAAAACCTCATAAGTAATATTACCTGCAAAATATCAATTTTTCATCCCAAGTTTATTTATTTATTAAATTGTTAGCTGAAAGTACATAATAGTTAACAAAGAACCCCTTTCCTTAGGTTCTGCAGATTATTTAGAAAGCCATCTTTAGATAAGAGGCTTAATTATAGCCTATAAATACAAATAAAACAAAATACTGAAAGAAACCAACCCAATAAATATTACCATAATATTTATAGGCCGAATTTCTACCAGCATTTTTTAAAAATTTTATTTTAAGTCATTATCGAGACTATCGTGTTGGGTTATTTATTTGTTTCCCACGAAACAAAATGTGACACAAGGTCGGTTTAATGTGGGAGATAACCAGCTCCCCTCAAAAGGGGCATTCTGCAAAAATACAATTGCCTTAGTATAGAAGGATCTCCCCCCTCCATTGACTAAGGACAATTAATTTGAGTGCAGCATCTAAGCAGATACCACACTTCAGTGACCAGCCCAGTACAAGTACCGGATGTCGCCTTGACGTGTTGACCATTTTTTTCTTGTTTTCCCGTAAGTCTCAGCACTTGCAATTTGTAATTAATTTTGCCAATTTTTAGCAGTATAACATGTTTTTTTAATAAAAATTTAGTGCGATTAAATCATTGAATTAATTTTCATTTTATGACTTAAAAAATTAAATTGAATTAAGGTAAATATGGCAGTGGTAAAATTTCATTTAGACTTTTTTCAGATAATTATACATAAATATTTATGATAAAATAATTATTTAATAAAACATTAACATTTCTTTTTGGTACTTCTAAACCTAAACAAACCGCCTGTTTCGAAACTCAAGCTAAGCGACTTACATCTATTCCAAACTAGGGGAATAGCTCGTAGCTTGCATTTCTCAAACGGTTTTAATTTTTGTTGTCATAACGCCAATTTTATCTAGTTTGCCAATTTTACCGATGCAATTTTTACCGGTTCCATTTTTATCAGTGCTATTTTTACCGAGCACATATATATTTATTTGTGGTGCTCGGTAAAAATGACACCGGAAAAATGGGACGATAAAAGTGGCAAAATTGATTAACTAAGTAAAAATAGTACTTTGACAACAAAAAATTAGTACCGTTCGAGAAATGCGAGTTAAAATCCCATTCTCCTGGCTTAAAATAGGTGTAAGTTCCTTAGCTTGTTTGGAAAAAAAGTCAATTTTGTTGGTTCAAATTCTGTAGAAACATCGAAAAGAAAACATAATAAAATTTATGCATAAAAAAATCTGAAAAAGGCCTAAATAAATCTTTACCGCTGTCCTATTTACCTAAATTCAATTCATTTTATTAAGTCTTTAAAATGGAAACTTAATTCAATGGTTTAATCGCTGGCGGCCACTGCTTTTAATTTTCTTGCACCAAAAAGATTTTTATTAAAAAGAAAAGTTATACAACAGAAAATTGGCAAAATTGATTCATAAATTACGAGTGGCGAGCATTACATGAGAACAAGAAAAAATGGTTATCACAATAGAGTTATATCTTTGGAGTGTTGATAATGACTTAAAATAAAAAATAAAAATAAAATATACTGGTAAAAATTCACACAATAAATTTTATGGTAATATTTATTGGGTAAGTTTTAAAATATAAGAATACAAATATACTGGTAAAAAATATATACTGGTAAAAATATATACTGGTAAAAATTCACCCAATAAATATTATAGTAACATTTATTGGGTGGTTTACTTTCAGTATTTTGTTATATTTTTATTTTTAAACTATTATCGAGCCTCTAACTTACTAACAGTGTGAGTGTGTGTGTGCGCGCGCAATACAGTATATGTAAATATTGTGAACGTGATATTTTATTAATAACCAAGAATTTTAAAAAAATATTTCAGATACGAAAAAAAATCACTTTTTGTGTAAAAATTTGATGCATTATCTATCTATACTCCTATAAATTCGTTTTTCTTCTGTGTGTATTGATATTCTTATTAAAACCCCTCTTTTCTGTTTATTTAAAAAGAAAATACAATTTTCTTATATATGGGTTGTAGAATTGCATTCACTAGCAAAAGATCTAGCTAATTTGTATATTCGTTTAACCATTCATTTTAACTAATTCCCTATTAGTTTTTTCGGTTTTCTTATGGGATGATCATCTTTAGTTAACGACTAGCAATGTGTACCCGGCGTTGCCCGGGTGTTTGGAGGTGTATGCTGAGCAAAAACAAGAAAAAAAAGGTCAATTTTTAATTTGACTCCAAATCTCAGTACCCTGTATATAAAAATTCTATCTATGTGATCGGTTTTCGGCCAGAACTTTGGCTGTGAAGGGGTCAAAGTTCAACGATTTGACATTTGAGAACTCTAGCAAACTCCTCCGACAATTTGGGGCCTAAAAACTTGAAATTTTAGATATAGGTTCTTTGAACATAGATCTAACTTAATAACTTGATTTGAGCCCAAAACAATAAATTTTAAGGGGACATAATATGGGTCAAAGCAAAAAAAAAAATGACCTCTGCAGTCTCTACCAAATTACTCAGAATATTTCTGGTATAAACATTTGAAATTTTACATAAAGGGTATTCAGAGATAGGGCAAGCTTTTTAATCGGTTTGGGTCGAAAATTTGAGCTACCAATATGTAAATGTATGTATGTTTGCATGG
Source organism: Euprymna scolopes (assembly GCF_053919585.1). Lineage (NCBI taxonomy): Eukaryota > Metazoa > Mollusca > Cephalopoda > Sepiida > Sepiolidae > Euprymna > Euprymna scolopes. The sequence goes on along the minus strand of NC_136511.1, from coordinate 88,809,954 downwards.
CTGCCTAAAACTTTCGACAGAGGCGACGGATTTTCACAAGATCAGTATCGTTTTGAAGCTCGACCCTTCAGACGACAAATAGCAAAAAATTGGCCAAAAAACATTAATTTCTTCACCTTCAACTGGTCACTTTTCTACAGGGAGGGGTCACTTTTTTCACCAATATTTTCGAAACTCATCCCCTCTTTTTGATTGTCTAGCCTTAATTTAAACCTACGTCACTTCCGGTTTGGCGGTGATCGTAACAGCAAAGACGTCACGTTTTTTCTCCGTTATTTTCCTCCTTCGCGGTACGGGTTCGAGCCTGCTCTCCTGCTACCACTTTTTTTTTTTGCTCAACACACACCTCAAAACACCCGGGCAACACCGAGCACCTATGCTAGTATTTACCTATTTTTAAGAGAGAATGTTTATTTGCAGAATACATAAAAGGAAATGATAACCTACTAGAAAATAACATCATTTTCATATTTTCTTATAAATGTGATTATTATGTAGCGAACGTCGATTAACTAGATATAGAAGAAGGTGTAAGGTTTCTACAACGGCCTTTTTTAAATATACATATGCACTAGACGTGCCTGTTGGATTATAATTACTTTCATCTTGTTCCAATTTGATTGGGAGTTCCATAAACTTTCACACAGCTTTTAAGACATTCCTCTTACGTAACAAAACTAGTGTCGGTTTATTTGTTTTATTTTTCTTGCAGCTTATAATGGAAATCAAGCGAACTGCTATTTTGCTATCTAATTTGCATGCATGTTTATGGAAAATAGCTGGAAATGTCCACAACGTCGTCAATGCGAAATTGTAGTGTGTGGTTGAATTTATATAGAGTGAGACGAGCGAGAATAGTACATAAATAATTAAGAGAAATATGAGGTATCCGTTTAATTAATATATTCTGGCTTATTATGATAATTAATAGATAATTTGTCAAACATACCTCAACCCAATAACTAGTAATATATTTGGAGCATATATTTTACGATGTTAAACTATATAAGAAAAGGTCTTAGCGAAAAATATTTATTAGTTTCTATTTATTATTATTATTATTATTATTATTATTATTATTATTATTATTATTGTCGTTATAATAGTAATAAATAAATAAATAAAATTAAAGTTAAAAAATATAAATAAAAAAACATCAGAAGTAATGAATGTTATGAAACAATAATAATATATCAACACCTCGAACTCTATGACAGTCAAGATGATTCCCATTGTAATTGAAAAGCTTGAGAACATAACAAAAAAGCCACCATAAATGACTTAATCAGATTGACAAGACAATTTATTTCACAATTTTGCAAAAGGCTTGCCCGTTGGGAACGGCGATAGTGTTAATACAGCTTGAATATCTAAAGCCAAAGGAATTGACCTGATGTTTTAGAAAGAAATTCCAACCAAAAACATCCAAATGTTGAGAGTACTATAATAATAATAATAATAATAATAATAATAATATTCGGTAAGATATAGAGAAAATAATGAATAGAGGAAAGGTGAAAGAGGTGGAAAGAAAAAGACATGCAAAATGTTGATGAAAACAATGCGAAAATCGCTAATAAACACAAATTAGTTAAACCGCGTTAATGGCTTTCAAATATACAGTTTCTGAAATCCTTCCCTTTCGCAACGTTCAGTTGTCCTGCATTTGAAATCCCAAAAGTTTTTCAACAATTTTCAAAACAAACAAAAACGAAGGAAAACTCATAAAACATGATTTTTCTATTAGTTATTTTTATGTGGATGCTATTTTGAAATGTGACTCCGCATCTTTTCGAAAATGTAGATCGTTGGATTGATTTTGCCCTCCATCTCTCACGTTTCAAATTAATCTTGTTTTATATTGCAACTGCTTTCATATTTTTAGTGATAAATCCGCTGATTGACACGACATTACTTAATGGAGTCATTTTAGTTATTGTTTTAAAAATCAATTTCACCGTTTTTATTTATGTATTTTGATTGTTTTGCTGTTTTTCCGATTTTTATTTCTTTTCGTTCAATGCTTTTTTGTTATCTTTTATTCGAAGTTTTCTTAATCGCCTTGGCCCTTTATTCCATTGTTATAAATATTTTTGCTGCTCATTTTTTCCCATTTATTCTTCCTTGTTTCTATTTTTCTTCATATACTTCACTCTGTATTGTTTGTATCCTCTAATTTTATAATTGTATCCAGTACTTTTATTATTGAATACATTCAGTTATTTGCTTCCTTATTTCTGCTATTGCAACTATATTATTTAGACTATTTCTCTGCATTGTTTCAAATGATATACCACCCAAACGTTTTCAGAAGATAATGTACGGTGAAGCTTTTCCGAATTAAAATATTATTGCTGTGGATTGTTTGTATTTGTATAGTCTGATGTTTGTCGATAAATTAGTTATTTAATATTTAGTTTATTCATGAATAACGAATGTGCAAAGCACAGCGTAAGCAATCAAGTTTAGCGGGAAACATTTTTTTTCAGAAATCGTTCTATTAATAATTTCATTAAGAGTTCCATCAATAACTTCAACTTATGTAAACTACGGATTTGCTAAGACTTTCCATTAATTACTATAATAATAGTTCCATTAATAATTTCGGCATGTGTAAACTACGGATTTGTTAAAACTTTCCATTAATCGTTCCATTAATAATTTCCACGTGTGTAAACTACGGATTTGCAAAAACTTTCCAGTAATCGTTCCATTAATAATTTCCACATTTGTAAACTACGGATTTGTTAAAAGTTTCCATTAATCGTTCCATTAATAATTTCCACGTGTGTAAACTACGGATTTGTTAAAACTTTCCAGTAATCGTTCCATTAATAATTTCCACATTTGTAAACTACGGATTTGCAAAAACTTTCATATTATCGTTCCATTAATAGTTTCCACATGTGTAAACTACAAATTTGCTAAAACTTTCCATTAATCGTTCCATTTATAATTTCGGCATGTGTAAACTACGGATTTGTTAAAAGTTTCCATTAATGGTTCAATTAATAATTTCGGCATGTGTAAACTACGAATTTGCTAAAACTTTCCATTAATGGTTCCATTAATAATTTCGGCATGTATAAACTAGGGATTTGCTAAAACTTTCCATTAATCCTTCCATTAATAATTTCAGCATGTGTAAACTACGGATTTGCTAGAATTTCCGTAAATCGTTCCATTAATAAATTCGACATGTGTAATCAACGGATTCACTAAACCGTCCAATTAATCGTTCCATTAATAATTTCCACATATGTAAACAACTGATTTACTAAAACTTTCCATTAATCGTTCCATTAATAATCTCGGCATGTATAAACTACGGATTTGCTAAAACATTCACTTAATCGTTCCATTAATAATTTCGGTATGTGTAAACTACGGATTTGCAAAAATTTCCATTAATCGTTCCATTTATATTCTCGGCATGTGTAAACAATGGATTTGCTAAAACTTTCAATTAACCGTTCCGTTAATAATTTCCACATGTGTAATAAACGGATTTGTTAAAACTTTCAATTAATCGTTCCATAATTAATTTCGGCATGTATTTACCACAGATTTGCTTAAATTTCTATTAATCGTTCAATTCATAATTTCGTCATGTGTAAAGTACGGATTTGCTAAAAGTTTCAATTAATTGTTCCATTAATAATTTCGGCATGTGTAAACTACGAATTTGCTAAAATATTCCATTAATCATTCTATTAATAATTTCCACATGTGTAAACTACGGATTTGCTAAAACTTTCATTAATCGTACAATTAATAATTTCCAAGTGTAAACTACGGATTTGCAAAAACTTTCAATAAATCGTCCCATTAATAATTTAGGCATGTGTAAACAACGGATTTGCAAACAATTTCCATTAATCGTTCCATTAATAATTTCCACATGTGTAAACTACGGATATTCTAAAACTTTCAATAATAGTTCCATTAATAATTTCCACATGTGTAAACTACGGACTTCTTAAAACTTTTCATTAATCTTTTAATTAATAATTTTGGTATGTGCTTTTTTTTTCGAAAACTTTTTATTAATCGTTCCATTAAAAAGTTCCACACGTGTAAACTGCGGATTTACTAAAACTTTCTATTAATCGTTCCATTAAATATTTCCACGTATGCAAACAACGGATTTGTGAAAACTTTCCATTAATCTTTCCAGTAATAATTTCCATTATGTAAACTACGGATTCGTTCCATTAATAATTTCCACGTGTGTAAACTACGGATTTGCTAAAACATTCCATTCATCAATCCATTCATAATGAGATTTGCTAAAACTTTCAATGAATTAATAATTTCCAAATGTGTAAACTTCGGATTTTCAAAAACTAATACTTTCTATTAATCGTTCCATTAATAAGTTCGGCATGTGTTTACTACGGATTTGCTAAAACTTTCCTTAATTGTTCCATTAAAAAATTCGGCATGTGTAAACAACGGACTTGCTAAAATTTCCATTCATCGTTTCATTAAAAATTTCCACATATGATTACTACGGATTTGGTAAATCTTTCAATTCATCGTTCTATTAATGTCGGAATGTGTAAACTCCGGATTTGCTAAAAATTTCTATTAATCGTTCCATTAATAATTTCGGCATGTGCAACTTACAGATTTTTAAAACTTTCAATTAATCGTTCCCTTCATAATTACGGCATGTGTAAAGTACGGATTTGCTACAACTTTCCATTAATCGTTCCATTAATAATTTCCACAAGTGTAAACTAAGGATTTGCAAAAATTTCTAATTATCGTCCTATTAATAGTTTCAACATGTGTAAATTACAGATTTGCTAAAACTTTCCATTATTCGTTTCATTAATAATTTGGGAAGGTATAAACAAGGGATTTGCTTAAACTTTCTATTAATTGTTCCATTAATAATTTCAAAATGTGTAAACTACGAATTTGCTAACACTTTCCATTAACCGTTCCATTAATAATTTCGGCATACGTAAACTACGGATTTGCTAAAACTTTTATTTTATCGTTCCATTATTTCAACATATGTAAACTACGGATTTGCAAAAACTTTCCATTAATCGTCCATTAATAATTTCGGCGTGTGTACGGATTGGCTAAGATTTCCATTCATCGTTCAATTAAAAATTTCGACATATGTAAACTACGGATTTGCAAAAATGTGCCATTAACCATTCTATTAATAATTTCGGCATGTGAAAACTACGGATCGCTAATATTCTCCATTAATCGTTCCATTAAGAATTCTTACATATGTAAACTACAGATTTTCTTAAACTTTTAATTTCCACATGTGTAAACTACGGATTTGCTAAAAATTTCCATTAATAATTTCGGCATGTGTAAACTACGGATTTTCTTAAACATTCAATTAATCGTTCAATTAATAATTTCGGCATGTGTAAATGACGAATTTGCTTAAACTTTCAATTAATCTGCCATAGATAATTTCCTCATGTGTAAAATAAGGATTTGCTAAAATTTCCATTAATCATTCCAATAATAATTTCCACGTGTGTAAACTTCGGATTTGCTAAAACTTTCCACTAATCGTTCCATTAATAATGTCGGAATATTTAAACTGCGTATTTGCTTACATTTCCGTTAATCGTTCCATTAATTATTTCCACATGTGTAAACTACGGATTTGCTATATCCTGCAATTAATCGTTCCATTGTAATTTAGGCATGTATAATCTAGGGATTTACTAAAACTTTCCATTCAACCTTCCATTAATAATTTCGGCATGTGTAAACTTCGGATTTGCTAAAACTGTCCACCATCGTTCCATTAATAATTTCCACATGTGTAAACGACGGATTTGCTAAAAATTTCCATTTATCGTTCCATTAATAATTTCGACATGTGTAAACTACTTTCCAAAAAGTTTTACTTTGCAAAAACTTTCAATTAATCGTTCAATTAAGAATTTCGGCATGTGTAAATTACGAATTTGCTAAGACTTTCCACGATTGTTCCATTAATAATTTACACATATGTAAACTACGGATTTGTTTAAACTTCCATTAATCGTTCCAGTAATAATTTCCACATGTGTAACCTACGGATCTGCTAAAACTTTCTATGAATCGTTCCATTAATAATTTCGGCATGTGTAAACAACAGATTTACTAAATCATTACATTAATCGTTTCATTAATAATTTCCGCATAGGTAAACTACGGATTTGGTAAAACTGTCAATTAATCGTTTCATTAATAATTTAGGTCTGTGTAAACTACGGCTAATCTAAAACTTTCCATTAATCGTTCCATTAATAATTTCCACGTACGTAAACTACGGATTTGCGTTAACTTTCAATTAATCGTTGAATTAATAATGCTCACACGTGTAAACTACGGGTTTTCTAAAACTTTCCAATAATGGTTCCATTAATTATGTCTACATATGTAAACTCCGGATTTGCTAAAACATTCCACTAATAATTCCAACATGTGTAAAATATGCTAAAACTTTCAATTAATCGTTCCATTAATAATTTTCACATATGTAAATAACCGATTTGCTAAAACTTTCCATAAATCCTTCTATTAATAATTTCCACATGTGTAAACTACGGATTTGCTAAAACTTTCCATTAATCGTTCAATTAATAATTTCGGTATGTGTAAACTACGGTTTTGTTAAAACTGTCCAGTAATCGTTCGATTAATAATTTTGCCATGTGTAAATTACGGATTTGCTAAAACTTTCAATTAATCGTTCCATTAATAATTTCGCCATGTGTAAACTACGAATTTTCTAAAACTTTTCATTAATCATTCTATGGTTTATTTCGACATGTGTAAACTACGGATTTGCTAAACTTTCCATTAATCGCTCTATTAATAATTTCCACATGAGTAAACTACGGATTTGCTAACACTTTCATTAATCGTTTCATTGATAATTTCCACATGTGTAAAAAACGGATTTGCTAGAACTTTCCATAAACCGCCCCATTAAATATTTCGGCATGTGTAAACTATGGATTTTTTCACACTTTCCATTAATCGTTTCATTAATAATTTCGCCATGTGTAATTTACGGATTTGCTAAAACTTTCAATTAATCGTACCATTTATACTTTCGGCACGTGTAAACTCCGGATTAGATAAAACTTTTCAGTAATCGTCCCATTAATAATTTCGGCATGTGTAAACTGCGGATTTGCTAAGACTTTCCATGAATTGTTCCATTAATAAGTTCCACATGTGTAAACTATGGATTTGCTTAAACTTTCCATTAATCGTTCCATTAATAAGTTCCACATGTGTAAACTACGGATTTGCTTACATTTCCGTTAATCGTTACATTAATAATTTCGCCATGTGTAAACTACGGATTTGTTAAAACTTTTCATTAATCGTTCCATTCTAATTTCCACTTGTGTAAACTACGGATTTGCTTAAACTGTTTATTAATCGTTCCATTAATAATTTCCACGTGTATAAACTACGGATTTTCTTAAACTTTCCATTAATCGTTACATTAATAATTTTAACATGTGTAAACTACGGACTTGCTAAAACTTTCCATTAATCATTCCAACTGATTGAGATGGAATTAAAAATATGAAAAGCATATGTCTCTTACTTAAAAAGATTCATAGTTAGCGAGATAATAGAAAATGCATTTCAAATGCTTAGATCCTAATATACAGATAAACAAACGTATCCAGTTGCATTTACGGATAAAAGATAATATGGCTTTCAGTTTTATTAGTTGACTTCCCATCGTAAGTATTATTTTGCTAGCATCAGAACTTTAAAAAAAAAGGAACACAGTTCGATTGATACTGAAACTGAAATTTATTCAATATAAATATAAATATTATCTATGTAAAATAGAGTAATTGGAAAACAATATACAATTTAATGCTGATAAAACTGAATTATGAATTTAGGAAACTAACAATTAAAAAACATATTAAGCACCAACGATGAATAATTTAAAAATTAAAACATCGATAAATAATTTTAAAAATGAAAACAAACGATAAAATACAAAAAATTGAAATCAAACAGATAATTTAAATACAAACAAAAAATAAAAGTTACTAGTGTAGAAATATTTTTTAAAATTTAATTTAGAGAAAAATCACATGGGTTGAATGTTATTTTTTGGTATTTTAGAGATGAGGATTGCTAATATAAATATTATCTATGTAACATTAAGTAATTTTAAAGCAATATACAATTTAATAAATATAGAACTTTAAAATATTTGGAAATCCTCAATGAAAGGTTTTATTTATTATGAAAAAGATATTTTGACAAATATTCTTATGTAAAAATATTTGTTTATAATTTTAAAAACTAGACCAAAATTAAATTAAATTCTCAACCGTCCTGATAGACGTTTTTGCCTTATAAGAAAATAAACAGTTAAAAATATCAACGTAATATTTGCTGTATTAGCAATAAATAGTATTGTTTCTTTAATTTATTGTTAACAATGTTATCAAACGTATAAAAGTACTTGAATACAGTTCTAATTAAATACACGTTTAATTATTAATAAATAATATTACTTACTTTACTATATTTGGTTGGAATAAAAAAATTCTTCTAATGGCAAGTATCCAAATTGAGACTTGTTCCTTCTCTTTAGTAAAAGAAAATATGTATTTTGGGGCCTTTTGGATAATTTCCCCGGCAATTTGGAACAATGCAAGAATAAAACATGTTGGACAGCAAACTGAAAACTAAACGAAACTGCTGCTGATAGGGACCCTTAGCCTAGACCATATATCCACACGTGGATCTGATAATGACGTCACACTGTCATGTGCATCAGCCTTCGTTACTCTCTGTAGCCACGTATAAGTCTACAATGAACCGGAATTTTTTCTACTCTAAAAGCTACTTTTCTTAGACATCTTCTGTTTGGTTTTCTTTCATACTTTCTGTTTCACTGACTCTAATAACATAAATAAATTTAAATATAACGTGATCAAACATCTTAATGCATAACTCCCCACTTAGAACGCCACTGTCAATTTTGCCTTAAATCATAGAAGCCCTGAAGTCTTGGTGGAAATCTGATTTGTCTAGAGTGGATAAAAGCAAAAAATTAAGATGTATATGCACAAGTTAGTTGGATTAGGATACAACAATTCATACATATATCTTTTTATATTTTTTCTGAATGTCAGAATTTTATATTAAGAAGCAAATAATTGAAAAACGAAGAGAATAAATCCCAAAAAAGAACGAACAAGAAAGACATGGAGACGACATTGTGAGTATACATTAACATCGCCATTTTTTTATCAGATTGATTTAAACTTCACATGAACTGTACAAACATATAATATTAAAGTTCATTGACGCCTTCTTAATTAAATATAATGACGAATTTTCATGAACACTTGATTATACGAATCGAAGTGCACACATCGATATGCAATGAGATAAACAGGAATATTGATCTTAAAAAAGAAACACAAATAAAGAACGTAGGCAGAGACATGAAGACAACATTAATGCAATAAATTATTACAAATAAACAGACCAGTGCGTGATCAAATTACTGTTTTTATAATTAATTCGATAACTTATAAATACCATTTTACTTAACATTCCTTCTGTTCTTGGTGAGATTTGATTTATGATTTTTATTTACTTTCTATTGTTGTTCTAGCTTGTGAAATGATTTCTAAGGTGCCGAAAAATATTAATCCGTCTATGGCTGATCAGAAAGGCATGGCTCCTCCTGCATAATTGATGTAGAAAGAGGAAGAGTTTGTAGAGAAGTAGTGCCTTTTCGAAATTCGTGGAATCTTCAACTAGTCTCTACACATCTCGAAATAAAATTTCTCCATTGTAAATACCCGTCCTTGCAGGGTGCATAGCAACAATAAGTATGAATAACGTAGTTTGTTGCCATGTCATTGTTGCTGAGTTGATATAAATACAACATATTTGTTATTATTCGTTGTCGAATAATTTATCAAATTACATTTTAAGGCTTTTCAAATACATATGTAATAATGATGTTGGATGATGTGAAAGGCGCCAAGATGTTATCAATTAAAACTATTACACAAGTGAACTCATTCCGTCTACTTTGTATAACAAACAGAATAGACGAATGCATCTTATTTCCACCTGATAGTAAAAGCAAGTGAAAATAGAAATTACAAGCTGAAGTTCTGAATTTTGAAAAGTGTTCATTTCATGGAGTTACGTTTAAATTAGGTTTTCTTAGAAGTAAAATAGAAATAAATGTCTTCTATTTGTTATGTGAGCGTTTTGTCTACGTTCATTATTTCAGCCGCAAGGTGTTTTCTTTCAAGTTTATATGTATCACCACGTTGTCCCATCGTATTGTATAAAAAACTTTTTTATGTAAACCCCTTCGAAAGGTTGATTCAATAATGCATCTACCGTCCTGTTTAAATAACTATTCATTACACCTCTCTCACATCTATCTCTCAATCCCACTGTCATATATCATCTTGTCTTTGTATGAACTCTCTGTGCATCCCCGTAACGCAACAAAATTACGACCTTGTACGCCTAAAAACCTTGTTTTAAAATTATTAATGATCGGTTAATTTAGGAGTAAATCGTTTATAAACAAATAAACATACTTAACTTAAATCTGTATAATTAATATTAAATACTAATACTACGTATTAGTGTATGTTTTTATATTAATTTTAACTATAAGTAGATGTAGACTTTATTAGAATCTAATATGTATATTTAAGATTATTCGAAGTACGGTTGGTGGTTGTTGTATTAATAGAGGAATGGTTTATGTAACCTTCAACAGTTTTAAGGCGCATTTACTCCAACTTTCATGTCAAACTTAGGAAATTATAGTGGAATTCCATTTCTCTTATTCAATTCACAGCGGTTTCTGTTGGGTTATCCATCTCCTCCATATATGTATTAGAGTTACCACATGTTGCCTCTGCTCGATGCTGTAGAAACAAACATTTTCATTCTTCCCACCAAAATAACTCTCGAAATATCAGGACATCAATTTTAAGAAATGCCCTAAAAATACACCCCTTTATATCACCACAGTCTGTCTACTATATATGAAGTATTGTCTAAAATAATCGATATGACACTAGGGCAGTATTCCGAAAGGATTCTACTCTCCGGAAACATCTCGTCCAAGTCGAACACCCACAGAATCATCGTGACCTACAAGTGCGGTGATTCTATTTCATATAAATGAGAAAACATGGACAGACAGGCCGTGCTCTGCAATTAAGGCGAGAGGAATATCGCAAAACTGTAATATGTGGCGACATTGAATTGACCAACATATGGAAATATGGAAAGAAATTACCTGATCTTGTAGATACCAAGTAAACGTTACATATATAGAGAGGAAAAACGATGGAACGCAAGACGTCTACAAATCAGCATTGAGTGTCAATAATCTCTGATGGTTGTTGGTTCAATTTCTATGCAAAATAATATGATTTTATTTCATTAAAAAGACATTAAATTTATGTCAATATTTGATTGTCGAAAACTTAAATTATCTATTTTTTAGGCTCAGTTATTTTGTATTAGTTGGACTATTATTCTGTTCTCTTTTAGACCGATGTACTTCTCCAGTTTAAATCTTTTGAACTTAAAATATTCATGTTGAACTCGAAATTTATACGGAATATCGAAGTAAATCATTTATTTAAACCAGAGAGGCCGAGTGTTCTCGTTCAGTTAACCATTTTATTATTAGTTATTATAATCCGTAGTAAGGACTGAAGAATATCTTAAAACTGATTGTTGCTCAGCGCGCTCATCAGCTGCACAACGGTCAATAATCGATGGATAATCTTAAAGAATAACATTTTAAAAATCGCTTAACTAGAAGTCTAGGCGGTTATAGATGACGAAATAAGACTAATCTACTTTGTGAATCAAATGCAGGATTCGGTTAAAATTTCTGTGTAGGTTCTGGGGTTCGACATCCAGAAGTTGAAAAACATGCATTTAAAGAAATTCGGAGATTACATCAACCGAATTACTGTGAATATAAAAAAAATAGTATTATCAGAGTAATCCAAATATTCTGAATAATAAAACTCCATCTGATTATTCGGAAAGATAATTGATTAGTTCGAAACACTTGTAATTTCTTTTCATCATGTTTTTAAGAATTGCAAATTTAGTGCAACAATAATACTTTTTCATATGACGTCATACACATGCATAGTAATTTCAGACAGTCACCAAATATCTGTTCCCGCCAGATATAAACGTAGGCTTTCGTGCTCAAAGTCATCTATTTTTCTTTCTGATTGTCTCAGTTGGTTGATAATAAGATTTATTGGTCTGAAAACTGAAATTCCAACATTGTTCTTGTGCGCTTCATTGCAAACACATTTATTCATCTCATGTTTGTTTTGTTGTTTATTTGTTCAGTGTTCGATTTAACTGTGATTGAAATTGAGATGGGATATCTCATTAGCGATTCTTCATGATTGTCGTTTCTATACAAGCCGTCTTCATATTGCAACAATTATTGATGCAAACAATAATCGATCAGTTTTTCCTCACTTGTTTTCGTCTACTTTTCCTTCTATCGATTAGTAAACTGTGCAATTTATTTCATTGAAAAATGTAGCTTCTTTATTTATTAATTATTTTACAATAATAGTGTTAACAGTCATTTTCCTGTATGTATATATATATATATATAAGAGCAAATAGTTAATAAAACATGTTAAAAACACTTAAAAAAAAAGAGTTAAAACATCTTTAAATTAAAAAGGAAACATTAAATAAGTGGATAGTACTTAATCTGCAGAGTTTCGAGGAAATACTTCCCTTCTCATCAGAGGGTAAGATTTAGCAAAATGCGGGATCGTTTTTTTCTTGCAAAAGTATTTGATGAAACTACAAGTAAGTCAAAGATCTTACTTGATAACAAAAGTGACGCAGAGGGAATAGGGTGAAGAAGAAATTGAGTTCACGTGAATGTATATATATATATATATATATATATATATATATATATATATATATATATATATATTGCATATATATATATATCCCCTTTAAGGAATTCGTTTCTTATCGTTGAGCACTTTCAGTTGAATTAAAGTCGGTCCATTTAGCTTTTATGCATAGATCATCGTATAACGATTGGATCACTGACTGACATAAGTGAATATTTAAAATTAAAATGTTTAAATTCAACGTTATTTCACGTGGTTAATGGTAGCCGAATTGATACGGTCTTCGCTAATCGAGCCACAGATGTCTCGTGTTTCGGGGTTCGAATCGTTCGACTGGTGGTAATCGTGATACCCTGCACTAAAGATTCCCGAAAGGATGAAACATTAGTGTCTGTAGGTATTTAATTATTATAGTAAAATATATATATATATATATATATATATATATATATATTATTTACTGATGTTGAATTGTCCCTGATGTAATTAAAAAAAGATTTCGGTTATGTGTCTATCATGCATAAGATGCAACCTGCATGTTTTATATTTATATATATATATATATATATATATATATCCACACACACATACATACACACATATTCCCACGTACACATATAAGCATATGTTGTGAGAGGAGCTTTTTCCAACAGTTATGAGCATTTTTCTATCTTGATAAGTTTTTGCTTAAAACATACTCTTGATAAGCAACCCGCATCTTGTATTCCATATACAGTGCAAGCAAGAAAGTTCGCACGTTTCATTCTTTTCAAAAACTGCAAATTTAGTGTAACTGTTTAAACAATATATACCTCATTTGATTCGCCTTTTATTCCTTTATGATTTTACCTGTTCATATTTGACTTTTAATTGAAATATTCTAGTGTTCACATTAATTTTAAAAAATCACTTAAAATTGAGGAGGCAAAAAGAAAGTCCACAGCAACAAATTCGCTTAAAACCAGATTAAATGACCGCCTTTAAATCAATTTAAAATTTCCACCAACACGCATCAAAGCATCTCTAATCGTAATTGTTGTTGTTCCAGGTTAAACAACCTAACATTTAGTCCATATGCCACGACTTTCTCTTAATGATCGTCCGGAGCTCATTAATCTTCGCTTTTATGGTTTATCCAATCGGGAAATCGGCTGCAGATTGAAATATGATGATAAAACGGTACGAAAAACTGTGCAAAAGCACCAAAACACCGGCAGTGTTCGCGATGCCCCTAAATCTGGTCGTACTACAGTTACTTCTAACAGGGAAGACAATGCTATCAAACAGATTTGAAACGGCTCCCAAATACAACAACAGTGCAATCTTGTTAAAAAGTGTTCTCTTTCTACTATCAAGAACAGATTAAAGGAATTTAATTTGCGAGGATATGTTGCAAGACGCAAACCAATGATTTCTGCAAAGAACAGAAAGCGCCGTCTGGACTTCGTCAGATGCAATGAAGATTATGACTGTTCATACTGCTCAAAAGTGCTTTTTAGCGTTAAAAGCAAGTCCAATAGGCTAGGCAGTGATGGTACGCAGTACGCCCGTCGGAGGAAAGATGAAGAATTTCATCTTATGTGCTCAGTTTCGACGCTGCGAGGTGGTGGAGGTTCAGTTTTGATGTGGAGCATTATTAGTAGTAATGGTCCAGGGCCTATAGTTCACTTGCAAGGTCGAATTCATTCGACCAAGTACATTTATATAATGACTGAGCTGTTTCTATCCTACTTTGGTCGGAATTTGGATAATAATCCCATCTTCATGCAGAACAATGCTCTCATTCACACAGCTGGCAATGTCAAGAAGGTCCTGGAAGAACATGATATTCCATGTTTGGATTGGCCTGCATAATCTCCAGACCTCAATCCTATCGAAAACGTATGGCATTACATCAAGCAACAGCTACGCAATGATAAAATTTCAAATTTGGAAGAACTTTAGACAAAAATTCAAGAAAAGTGGGATGCCGTTTACCCGGAGTAATGCTACAGTCAAATTCAAGGAACTCCCAAAATATTGCAGGCTGTCAAATTGTAGAAGGGCAATGCTACTAAATATTAACTAGTCCATTGTGTTTCTGTTGTATTTGTGTTGCATTAATGTTCTAAAGTTACATTTAAATAAAAATTTCCATTGTGCGGACTTTTATTTTTGCATACTCATGTTGAAGTTATTTTTTTTAATTGACGTGAACACTAGAATATTTCAAATAAAAGTCAAATATGTACAGGTAAAATTATAGAAGAATAAAAGGCAAATCAAAAGAGGTATAGTTTGTTTAAACAGTTACATTAAATTTAGCTTAAATTTGCAGTGTTTGAAAAAATTACAAGTGCGGACTTTCTTTTTGCCGCCTGTGTACATGCACATACACACAAATACACATGCACACAAATACACTTATGCATACATTTATAGATACACCCATATATATTTTGTTCTATATTGTATCTTTCTAAATGTGCTATTTGAACTACATTGCGTAGATTTAAAGTATAGAATATATTGGAATGAGGACGATGTATCTATATCAAAAGAGTTCAAAAGAGATGAAAGTGTTAAAATGTTGCAGTTATAATGCTGGCTAACGGATTGCGACGGAGATTCTATCATTGAGGGTAGGTAATATGAGGAAACAGGGTATCAGCGAGTTTAGAGTGTCTGAGTCATTTTTATTATTGAGGCTGAATATGGTTAAAGTAGGATAACCATTGATAAAGAGAGTTAAATAGAAGCTGGTTGTCTGCTTTGTTGAAGCAATTATTCCATATGCAAGTAATTTCTGCATGTGAGTAATTGAGTTTTTCTGATGGTTAAAAATGTTTAAAATGGTGATGGTTTCTTCGCGAGAATGGGTAATAATGAGGATGCCGTCAATATATCTAGTGAAGAGGGTACATGAGTTGCATATGTTGAGCGCTTACCTTTCAACCCTATCAATGTAGGAGATAGCTAGGAGGTCAGAAAGCCTACAACCTCTAGGCAAGAGAAATTTGTTTATAAGTCTGATGTAGAAAGGCGAAATAATTGTTATCATTTATGACGCAGAAAAGTGAGTGTATATCAGTACAGTTTTCCCCGAAATAGTACAGGTCATACGAGATCGAAGATACTGTCAGTAGAAGATTGTGCAGGTATGAAGGTATACAGGGATACAACATCAAGGCTGAAAATATTGTAGCGGTTAACGAACTATTTTATATATGCGAATCAATGCCCTTTGCCAACGTGATTCGGCAAGACTGACCAATCAATTGGCAGAGAACATTGATTTAACTGTCCCCTAAAGGATATTTTTAGCCTTTTGGAAACTCAGCTGATTTGGGCAGAGAGACACCAGCCAGCGACCAGAACAGATCTCTCTCACAGCACTCCTAACACCGCTACTCACTGGCTACTGACACCCGTAGCTCACCTACCCGACCATCAGCGGGTGACACTCAGCCAGGCAGATTCCTTTGACCTTTCTTTCTTTTCAGTTCGAGAAACCACTTTTGTTGTTATTTGTTTCAAAGTGGTGTTTTGTTGTTTTTGTGATTATTAATAAAATAATTATAAGGAGAGTAATGCACCTATGTTTCCTCTCCTAAAATATTATTGCTTAGACGTAATTATTAAGGTTGCAGTCTATATAATCTATCTAGTACTTGGTCGGAGCTGCAAATATGTGCAGGAAATGTGGATAGTAGGGGGGTAGGTAAGTGGGTGAGGAGCCAGAAGTTTTTATAAGAAGTCCATTCATACTGGAAAAGATCGGTTTGATTTGTGTATGGGTTGTAGCTTTGTGTATTTTACTGAGATAGTAGAATGTTGGTAATTTACTGTTGTAAGCTCTTGTGTATAAGGTATTTCTGCTAAAGTGTTCGAGGGCGAGTGTGTTATATGAATACTGAGAGATGCTGGAAAATTTTTAGCTTCATCAAAAGCCAATAATACAAGGTTTTCGCATTTGAAGTTACTTAGGATATAGCGCTAGGATCTAAAAATGGTGGGTGTTATGTTGGTTGAGGATTGCGAGAAAATTTTATGTTTAATAAAGTTAATGTCTGGTCGAAATTATGATTTCTAGGGGTGGATGCAAGGGGTGATCCGGCGGGTAAACAGGAAATGAGTTATTGGGGGAAGTGGAATGGGTGTGATTGTATTGATCTTTTTGTTCGGTGCGTTGATGGCTTAGAGCTGTTCTGCAGAAAAATAAGTCATATTTCTGCTTGAAAGCTCACGTTCCGGTTCAATTTGAACGATATTTTCCTCTTTTTCTACTTTATAACGACATTATTTATCTATATATTTTGAAAAATAGATTACATTATCGAAATATCCAAGACTTCCATCACCTTGGTTATCTCAAACAGTAGCTCAATTGAACAGATTTGTATTTGTGACAAATCTGGTAAATAAATGAAAGTAAAAAGATATAAAAAAACTCTACTAGACCCACTTTCGTTTGCCCAATTTTGTTTATAGGTCACACCCAGTTCCCTGCATTGCTCCTTCTTATATTCCTCCACATTTATTTATCAGCACTCCTTCATACACACACACACACACGCTATATATATATATATATATATATATATATATATATATATATATAAAAATAGGAGGCATTACTTTTCGTATTATTCGTATATATATATATATATATATATATACGAATAATACGAAAAGTAATGCCTCCTATTTTTATTCCGCGGAATATATCACAGAGGATGGTAAATTGCATTATTATGATACTGAAGTATGCATTCATGACATGAAACTTTCATTTATCTACTATGGATATTGACGGCGTGAGTCTATAACAAAGCAACAACTGTCATGTATCGTCAGAAGCAGGGGTGCCTCATTGAAATCATGGCAGAAGTGCATTGAAATGTGGTGACTGTGTAGAAAAATATATTCTAAGCTCGTTTTAATCGCACCACTTCCGTTTTACTAGCTCTTCAACAAGTAAAAACATTAGAGTCTTTACGTGTGGAATGACCTTTGTATGACAAGAGCGCCAGACGCACAGGCATAGACACCGTTCACCGTTGGAAAAAAGTACACCGAGACTGGTGGTAACTATGTAATAAATTCTGGAGTACACAAGGTCATTAGTTTTTTTTATTTAGTACCTCTATCTTCGGTGCTCTTCAACTTCTTTAGCTAAAAAATAGAAACCTTCACTTTCCGAACGACCTTCGTAAAATTAATAATGTATATTAATAAGACGCGTTAATGATGGTTGTCCAATTTATTTGCATTTTCATGACAGCAAAGTTAAACACAAAGTCTGGTTTTAATGTTGGGAAAACCACGCTCTCCGAAAAAGTTTGGAATAAATATAAATATGACCTCTGTTTAGAAGGATCATTTCTTTACCACTGAAAACACTACAGATGCTACTCTTAATTTTTCATTCAATATAACAGTGCATCTTGTAAATATAATTAATATTATGAAAAAGATTTCTAGTATATTTCAATAACATATTTAATAACCTGACATAAAATTAATGTAACTTAGTTTCGCTTATGTTGATACACAAAGTTCCAGTGTAATAAGATACATTATAAAGGAGTAAATTAAAGTTAAAATAATGGAGAATTTTTATTTGTTCGTTTTTACCGCTTTTTTTTACAGAGAAACACACAATTTGATAAAAAATGCACTATCCTGACGTTTTCACCTCGTTATAATCATTTTATTATACACACACACACACACACACACACACATATATATATATATATATATATATATATATATATATATATATATATATATGTGTATGGCTTTGTGGTTTAAACTTTATCCTTGTTCGTGGAAGCGATGAATGGCATGATCTGATTCTTACTGAAGCGAAGTTCCATCCACGAGAACAAAAATAGAATCTTGTGAGTGAAATGAAATCCAAATTCGGGAGAAGCTGAGACTCTTTTCTGTTTAACGATCGACTAATTCCGTAGCTATGGATATGTGCATTTGCCCCCGAGCCCTATAGCAAAACCGGTTTAAGAAAAGGGTCGTTTCAAATAAAGAAAACCAAACAAAACAAAACAAAAATAAATAATAGCTCGAATGAAAGCCTAGACGCAACAGAACGTGAAAATAATAAAGGCGCTATGTCAACTGATCTGTGATTAAATCTTACAAAAAATGAAACGAAAAAGCATTCGTTTAACAAAGAGGTAGAGATTCTTTCTTATTCAATTAGTTTTTATAGAATACTGTTATTCTTCTTGCTTAATCCTGTAAGACCCCAATTATGTCGATATCATCTTCGTTGGTATTTATGCGTTTTTATGCAGTTACTAACAGTAACTTATTAAGATTATCATGTTGCTATTATAGTCATTTAATTTATTTTCGTTTTCATTCATCTACGCTCGTTGTGTTGTTTTACAGTGTACGATCTAGACTGGCAGTTTTCTTTGTTTGATAACCCTGGACTTCTGAATCCAATATGCATTTTACGTGCCTGCTCTAATCTTCAATATCTTCAAACTGATTCGTTTTGCACTTCGTCACAAAAATCAACGGGAGCTGAACGAGATTCAATGGAAACCCATACATTGACGTTTTAATAGTACCAGCAGAAATAGACATTGGTGACTATCGTAGTTTATACTTACGGAAAGGATTATGTCGAAATAGCAATTCTGTTCAGATCATCGAAGTTAAGAAACGCTAATTCAATTAAGTATCTAAAATTAGAAATACTAGGACCATCTATAAATATAAAAGCGAAAATATATGTATGTATGTATGTCCGCGAAAGGCATTTTCCGAGAAGTGATCGGTCGGCTTACTCCTTCTGTAAACTTTTTATATCACGTTTAAATGATAATATCTAAGAGTTACGAACAGGGGTCGTATGTGTATTTAATTTGCCCGACTTTTATCAGCTCGCCGCTTCGAAAAGCGAATGATCTGGCTTGCAGCGTAAAACTAGGTCAGACACCACGCCACTACCTCGCACATGTTTATTTCGCTTCATAAACAGTCACTTAACGCCCTTCTCAGTTCCTTTCCCTCGTGACCGAGACGGTTAGGTGTTTGACTTTTCCCCCTTTCGTTTCCACCTTCGCGTCAAGGCTTCGGGGTTCAATCCTACCTTCCTACTAAAACTTTTTTTCTTTTACACCTTCAAACAACCGGGCAACGTTGGGTACCCCCGCTAGTGTGTTTGGAAAAGAAAGCTATTGTAAAACCATTTTCTCTTCTGTCCCTCGGCAAAATGTGAATCCATCTACTCCCTACACACATACCAAACTACGATACGAGAAAGATAAAAAGTAGACTAGACTATGTTTCGGGAATGTTGTGATGAGGACTAATAATTTGGATTATTCGGGTTATTATTTGCAGCTTTGTTATTTTTGTAACAATTCAGCCGACATAACCTCCGTATAACCGTATTGAAATTTTGCAGAACAGTTAATAGAGTTGGCTAAATTAAATCATAATTAACTATCTTCTTTTTAACACAGACAAGTTTAAGTTTAAGTTAAAGCGAACATGGATTAAAAGAAAATAAATGAAAAAAGGTACAAATGTCTACTAAGTCATACATAACTAATTGCTGCACCTTTCGAACATTGATATCATCACAATGCGTTTTCAATATGTTGTGTAGTCAGCACGTGCTTCGTATCATGATGATTGAACGGGGCATAAGTACTAATAAACATATGGGAAATTTGTCAGCAGACAGAATATTCCACAACAGGTAATCTCATAAGATCATAAGGTATTTAACATAATGGTTAAAAGTTAAACGAAAGTTGTGAATTCTGCTAAAAACGGTTCCAGAGCAATCTCCCTGGGGTTTTCATCAATCAGTGATAGACTTTCCAAGAAGGCGAGATCGAAAAGACTGAGTAATCCTGTTATGCAGAAACTAAGAAAGTAGACATTTCAAAGTAATTATACTAAATTGCCGTTTCATTTTTAAGTTTTAATAATCAATATAACAGATCATTAATCTAGGAAGACCTAAAACTCAACTTAATTTTTGATGATTATATAACGTTTTGAACAGTCACTCTTTTATATTGCATTGATTAAATAAGCCAGAGAGAGAATGAGAGAGAAAAAGATAGGGACAGCGAGATAGAAACAGGAGAGATAAAGAAAGAGAGAGAGAGAGAGAGAGAGGAAGAAAGATATGGATTCCAATAGGAATTACTTTGATGGTTGGTTATGTGTTTTATTTACAATACTCTATTCATTTTTGTACGCAAACAATTGAAACAGTTACTTAACTAAAGTTTAATTTTTGTTCTTTTTAATTTTTTTAATATTTTAGCTTCTAGAAATGTGAGCGAAACTGTGAGATGGATCTCTGATTAAAATACACAAAGTTTTAATAAGTACCATATGTACATGCGCTTTCAGTTTTCAAAGTTTAACCTAGTGCTGCCTACTCTCTTCCCGTTCCGAGTGAAGTCATCGCTTAGTATTCAAAAAATAAATTGATACATTTTTATTGTATCCTTAAAGTATATCTGCGTCGGTTTAGACTTCAGCTAAGATACAACAATCAGACGGCAAGTTTTCTATATCCAATCTGTTTCCATGGTCAGTCTATCTGCTTTAGCAAGATTTCTCTAAGTTTCCATGTTCAGTCTCTTTCGTGTTGTTGCAGGTCAACTATATCTCATCTGTATTGGTTTTAATCGTGTTTTCCATGCCCAGTCTATTTCTATATGTAAGATTATAATAAGCAAAGCACATGGGTAGAGCGGGGAGTATAGTCTTGACTTATCTAACTACTATCATAAAAGAAAGACCGTTAGCAATAATACGCTAAAAACAGATATTTTATATTTATATCGAACAGGTGGTTTACTATGCATCGAAGACGGGATTAATAAAAATCAACATTAGACGTTTTAGAACCTTAAAGGCTACAATAATTGAACGACAAAGATCAGTATTGAAGAATTTATTGTCGTCGAATAAGGTTAAGTGATTAGAATCCAGTGGCGGATACATTGTTATGATATATTGCATAAACGTTTATCGGAAAAAAAAAGTCTACAAGAAACAAAGAAAGTTCCAGTGGCGATTACTTTGTTTCCATAATCAAAGATCTTCTTTCCATCTCTTACTTTCTGTTTATCCCTTAATCATGCCTAATCTATCTTTATTTTAAGCGGACATTCGGTATCAGATGTGTCTATTACCATAAAAGAAACGAGCGATGGGTTATTTTTGTGTCCCGTTTTTTTTTTTTTTTTTCAACGGTTGCTAATAAATATTATGACCTGTCTTTTAAAAACTATTGAACAACTTAAAGATGCAATTCGTCAAGAAATTACTGCGATGTGGAAACATGAAATAACCAGCCGAGACAATTTTCCTGAATGCCTTCGGGTCCCATATGACTAGTTTTATTTTTGAAACCCAATGAAACATAGTGGCATTATATGTGGTTTTCGAAAATAAAAATATTTTGTGTTTCTTTACTTTATTTGGTTTTTATTAAACCTACAGATCATTTTGACTAATATATATACACTTGTGCCCGATATTATTCATACCCCTCGGATCTTTGAGATTTCTATAAGAATATTGCTCAAACCAGAAGATAGACAATATTAAAGGGATTTCAAACAGTAAATCAAGCATAAGCATTTAATTTAAACTCAACAAATAAATAAATTATGCAAGTTTGAAGCATTATACTAAGAAAAACAATAATGGCACTAGTTCAAAATTATTCATACCTCTCTTACTAATAGTCAATAGCATGCCCTTTATTCCTTATAACTGCCTGTAACCATTTTGGATATTTATCAACAAGGTTTTTACAAGCATCAACACTGATTTTTGACCATTCTTCAATGCAGTAGTTCTCTTAATCCCTCAAATTTCTAGGTTTCCGCTTTTTAACCTCAGTTTTCAATATGTGCCAGAGGTTTTCGATAGGGTTCAGGTCAGGACTCTGGCTAGGCCATTCCAAAACATTAATGTGATTATCCTCAAACCATTTCTTGACTATTTTGGCAGTATGTTTTGGATCATTATCCTGTTGAAGGACCCAGTTTGGTCCTAAATGGAGCTTCTCCGCATTCCTGTCAAATGTTTTTCTGGAGTATCTCCAAATATTGCTCCTTCTTCATGGTTCCATCTATCTTGACCAAACTACCTGGACCACTAGCCGAAAAGGAGCCCCAAAACATTAGGCTACCACCACCATGTTTCACCGTGGGTATGGTGTTCTTTGGGTTGTAAGCTTCTCCTTTCTTCCTCCAAACATAAGAAGCATCCATATGGCCAAACAATTCAATTTTTGTTTCGTCAGTCCACAAAATACTTGAGAAAACGGACTCTGGAGAATTCACATGGGTCCTAGCAAACTTTAGACGTGCTGCAAGGCGTTTTCCGGTGTGCAATAGAGTCCTTCTTGGTCTTCTTCCTTTCAGACCATTTTCATGCAGAGTCCTTTGCAATGTTTGCCTTGATATTTTTATGCCAGAAGACTCCAGATTTTCTAAAATGTCCTTAGTAGTGGTGGTTGGATTTGCATTAACACTTCTTACAATATTCCTGGTGGCTCTAGCAGACAGTTTCCTTTTCCTTCCTCTACCAATCAAGTTGTTTGTTGTGTGGTGGCTCTGGAATTTTTTGATGATGCTCTGTACTGTTGCTGTAGGGACCTCAAATTTCTTGGAAATTGATTTGTAACCGAAACCATCCTGATGTGAATTCACAATTTTAGTCCTAAGATCATTACTAAGCTCTTTTTTCTTCCCCATTCTAATAATTTTTATTCTGTTTTTGGTTTTCAGTTGATATCATTTTAATTTCTGAAAAATGCAAAAAACGAAATGAAATTAATCAAAGATTGTATAAAAGCATTCAAAATAAGAATCAAACAGGAAACAAACAGTCAGAAACTAGATTAATACTGAAAAAATAAGGGGGTATGATTATTTTTGAACATTGCAGATTTTATAAATAGCTGTATATTTCTTTTATTACAAGTATCCCGAGATTTTAAAATGACGAAAATGATCAGAAGAGGTTTATTAAGAATATGTATCAATATGGACGTAAACAATAAATTCTTACAAAGTTACACCTAATAAACTCAATTTTCAAGAGGGGTTATGAATAATATCGGGCACAAGTGTATATATATATATATATATATATATATATATATATATTCAAGAGGGATCAATGCTGATTATTCATCTGAGCACAGACAGTGGAAATATTTATAATACAAGTTAAAGTGCTTGTATGTACTAAGGAGAGAGGTGGTTGGTACAGCGAGCCAATTATGAAAATAATACGCCATGTACGCGCAAATAACGACTGTACAAAAATATATGACATTGCTTGGTGCAAGATGTTTAATTGGAGCCATATATATGCATATATATATATGTGTGTGTGTATATATATATGTATATGTGTGTATATATATGTATATATATTATATATATGTATGTATACATATGTATATGTGTATATATATGTATATATATTATATATATGTATGTATACATATGTGTATTTATATATATGTATGTATACATATATGTATCAATATATATATATATGTATATATATGTATATATGTGTGTATATATATATGTGTATATATATATATATATATGTATACTGCTGTACCCTGCCATGCGTTGCTGATGCTCAATTTGGTGTAATGGAAAATTTTAATAAAAAGAGAAAATGCATGGTCCTTATATTCTTAGTACAGCCATCCATTCCAAAAAGTAAAAAAAGGCGAAAAAAAAAAAAAAATGGTACTCTTGTAGAATTGGATCCGGATCTTCGGGAGTTACCATCAACCATGGATTGGGCTCGACCAACATTCAGTGGATTAAGCCAAACCTTGCTAAAACATTGAAACGCAAAATATTTTTTTTGTTTTGTTATTGAATTCAAAATTGTGAGATTTTAATTAATATTTGGGTGGGGTGGGGTGAAGGTTACCATAAACAGATTCGAAAAAGTTGTCCAAAAACAAATAAATGAAAGCAAAGGTAAGGTAAATTATGTTTCTACCTTACTTGATAATTTTTAAATGTTTTTATTTAATGTAAAATGTTTAATTGGCTCGAAAAACTCCGTGTTTATCCATGTATTTGAAAAAGACGAATGGTCGCGGACTCTGTTGAATACGTTAAGTTTGGGAAAATTAGTTAAAAACTAAAAAACTATACAAAACAGTGTCAGACACCCACTGATTATATGTTATCGTGGCATAGGCTGACATATTCGGTGGGTTTCTGACAGTATTTTGTATAGTTTTTTTTTAGTTTTAAACCATTTTCCCAAATTCAACGCAATCAACAGTGTCCGCCACCGTTTGTATTTTTCAAATACACTGATAAACACTGTTTTTCGAGCCGACTAAACGTTACAGTAAATAAAACGGGTTTGTATTACTAAACACAGAAACGAAAAAGTTGTTGAAAAATAAATATAACAAATAAATGTTATCAAAGGCAAGATAAGTTACTTTTCTACTAAACTGGATAAGATTTTAGTGTTTTTATTTAGTGTAAAATGTTTAATCGGTTCGAAAACATGTAGTGTTTATCAGTAAGTTTAGGGAAATGAGTTAAAACTAAAAAAAACTATACAAAATACTGTCAGGAACTCACTCAATATATGTTACTGTGACATAGGCAGATATGTATTTGGTGGGTTTTAACAGTATTTTCTATAGTTTTTTTTAGTTTTAACTCATTTTTCTTAAACTTAACGTGTTTAACACAGAGTCTGCCACCATTTGTAATTTTCAAATATAGCAGTAAACGCTGTATCGAGCCGAATAAACATTTTACATAAAAAAAAAACTAAAATTATCCATTTTGATAATAAAGTAACATATCTTGCCTTTGATAATATTTGTTATTCATTTATTTTTTGACAACTTTTTCGAATCTATATGTACAGTAGTACAAACCCAATAAAAACACTAAAAATTATCCAATTAAGTAGAAAAGTAATTTATCTTGCTTTTGAAAATATTTACTTGTTATATATTTGTTTTAGTTGACAACTTTTATAGTTGACAAGTACAAACCTGAAGCCGTATTTTTCTGTCTAATTTTTTTTTTTTTGGTACCGCGCTTAAATTTAAATTTCACGATATCTTTTTTTAGGGGGGGGGTATTTTTTTACGTTAGGTCCACCTACATAATTTTCGACTATGCTGAATAAGAAAATCTCATTTAAAATTTGCAGAGGCAAGTAGTTTTCGAGATATAAAGACCTATACTATGCACTATAATTCACTGGCGGTCATTAATAAACACTTCCAACCTCATCATATAAAGAACGGCTTTCGGAATAAATAACACCTATGCCTAACCACGTGTTTTAACCTGTCTTTCATCTGTTAAAAACGGCTTTTGGAATAAATACCACCATTCTCCCCATGTTAAGAACGGCTTTCGGAATAAACACCCCCAACCTACTCATGTTAAAAATTGTGGAGGTGAAGCTAATGTGAACATTTACCTTTTTGTTTTTTTTAAATAAATTGTTAGTTGAAAGCACAGAATAGTAACAAAACACCATCCCCTCCTCTCCCCTTTGTAAGAATGGCTAAAAAAATAACGGTTTTCTTGGTAGAAACTTTTCTGTATTTCACCTAACAATTTCTGGTGCTAATGCACTTACTGATCCGCGCTATTTTTTAAATCGTATTTCCAAGTTTAATTAAAGTTTTATGATATGTTTTTTTATTCAATTGTAAGGTTAAAGTATAGAATAGGTACAAAACACCCTCGCCTCCCATGTTAAAAATGGCTTTTTTAATAATAACGTTATTATTTCAGCACGGATCACTTTCTGCATGAGTACCTAATATTTTTATTTTATTTTAATTTTTTCAGCCATTCTTACCATACAGAGGGGATGGTGTTTTGTAACTATTCTGTGCTTTTAGCTAACAATTTATTATTAAAAAACGATATCGTGAAATTATAAACAAATAAAAAATATTGTGAAAGTTGAATTTAACTTGAAAAAAAAAACAACAACGTGAACGGCGCGTTCAACATCGTAGCCGGCGCTTATTTGTCAATAAGGTCACGTTTGTCGATTAATGGGTGCTAATGCACTTACTGATCCGCGCTATTTTTTTTAATCGTATTTCCAAGTTTAATTAAAGTTGTTCTTTTTTTCGATATTTTTTAGATTAGGTCCACCTCCACAATTTTCTTTTAAATGGCGACTTTTATAAGTTTTCGACTATGCTGAATACGGAAATCTCATTGAAATTTTGCAGAAATAAGTAGTTATCGAGATATAAATAGTTGTTTTATGCATTGTATTCTTTGGCGGCCATCTTTTTTACGCGCGTAGATTTGTTTATGACGCCAGCACGCGCGTATAAAAGATGGCCGCCAGGGATTACAATGCATTATACAATGTTTTATATCTCGATAACTACTTATTTCTGCAAAATTTCAATGCGATTTCCGTATTCAGCATAGTCGAAAACATATAAAAGTCGTCATTTAAAAGAAAATTGTGGAGGTGGACCTAATCTAAAAATTTACCATTTTTTTTATTCAATTGTAAAAATTGTAAAAAAAACGTGTACTTTCAATTTTTGTTTAAAAAGGTTTTCTTTAAAAAAAACTACCGTAAAAAAAGCAAAAAAACAAAAACAAAACATTAATCGGTACTCATGCAGAGAGTGATCCGTACAGAATAGGTACAAAACACCCTCCCCTCCCCATGTTAAGAATGACTTTTTAAATAATAATGTTATTTCAGCACGGATCAATAAGTGCATGAGTACCCAATTTCTTTAATAAAGAAAAAGCATTTATATATTTTCTTATGTAAAAACTTCTGTAAAAAAACGTGTACTTTTAATTTTTGTTAAAAAAGGTTTTCTTTAAGAAAACTACCGTAAAAAAGCAAAAAAAAAAAAAAAAACATTAATCGGTACTCATGTAGAGAGTGATCCGTGCTGAAATAATAACCTCATTATTTAAAAATCCATTCTTAACATGGGGAGGGTGTTTTGTATCTATTCTGTACTTCAACCTTACAAACATATATCATAAAATTTTAATTAAACGTGGAAATACGATAAAAAATAGCACGGATAACCATTTGCATTAGCACCAAATATTATTTAAGCACGTTACTAATCCGTAAATTTTCTTCGAAAAAACCTATACTTCCACCTAACAATTTTAAGTCCGTATTTCCTTATAAAAAAACAACAACAACAAAAACTAAAAAAAAAAAACGAACTTCAACACAAACAAAAAACAAAAAAAAAAAAAACAATTTCCACTTCAACTCAAATGCAAGCGAACATTTTTTTTTTTTTTGCCTGATATAATAAAGAAAAAACAATTTTTTTTCTTTTTGGCAGATAAGAAATGAATTTAAAATTTTAAAATAGGGAATGTTTTTTTTTTACTTATAAACAGTAAACAGAAAATGAAATCTAATTCGCCTCGTCAAATCGTGGTGTATAAAATGAATTGAAACCGAAGTTCAGTTCTACCAACAAAAGCAGGTCCGGGTCCGAAAAATATTTTTATTTTATTTAATATTTTTATAATTGGCGATGCTTATTTATTTAAATAACATCG
The DNA here is from genome assembly GCF_053919585.1 of Euprymna scolopes. Classification (NCBI taxonomy): domain Eukaryota; kingdom Metazoa; phylum Mollusca; class Cephalopoda; order Sepiida; family Sepiolidae; genus Euprymna; species Euprymna scolopes. The sequence goes on along the minus strand of NC_136511.1, from coordinate 88,781,423 downwards.
ACTTTACAGATGAATTGTTTGAAAATTTCAAATAAATTGGTAATGTAGAAATATGGTTTTATCGACTTTGAACGAACCAAGAATTACTTTTTTATATATATAGATATATGTATATGTATGTATACTATCCACCAGACGTGTTAATAGTATAAGAGAGGAGAATGAAACCCAAAAACCTCCAACGGTCTGCCTACCATACATACGAGGCATCTCCGAAAAGATTCAGAAAATGTGTGCCCCCTACAACATCAGGACGGTATTCAAGAGCGAGTCAACACTCAGACGACACCTTGTACGAGTGAAGCCCCGCATGGAGGAGAACATAACCAATGACTGCATATACTCCATCCCATGCAGTTGCAGAAAGGTTTACAAGGGTGAAACATGCCGCCCCCTTAAAGTACACCCAAAAGCGATAACTAAACGGGAGACGGAAAAATCGGGTATAGCCAACCATGTCTGGATGGAGAGGGGGCCATCGCCCCCATGGGATGAAGTAAAAATAATAAACAGAGAGACCCACTGGAAAGTGAGAAAACTCAAAGAAACAGCTCACATGCTCGGACATAACAACCTACTGAGCAAACCAAACATAGAGCTGAATGCAGTTTTGACACCTCTGATAGAGAGAGAAAACCTTAAATAACAACATAGGTTTAACATTAACAAAAACCAACTAAGAATTGTCCTAGTGACATATTGCCGAGTGGTCCTAGACGTTGTATCAAAGTTTACAGTTATCCAAATGTGATGAGTTCAATTACTGAAAAGTAACACTCAAAACAGAGAATCAGCAACTATGTCCCATAGCCTAGCTGGAGTCCGAACACGGTACCCCCGTAATGATAATAAACGGTTGGGTTCTAGACTCCTAACAAACGGTTCCCCAGTTCGATACAAAACACCTGATGAAGGCCGGAGGGCAAAACGGCCGAAACGTTGTGACGATAAAAACCAAGATGAGGAAGTCAGTCCGACAATCTCAATCAATGAAAACATCTCATCTCAAAAATACGGACAATTACTATATGTATATATATGTATACATCTATATATATGTGTGTATATATATATATATATATATATATATATATATATATGTATATGTATGCATATATGTGTATACATATATGTATATATATGCATACATATATATATGTGTGTGTGTATATATGTATATATGTATATGTTCATTTGTTAAATTCTGATCATAAGTCGTTGAGATTTGGAACTTATAAAATTGCTAAAAAGTCGGGTTTATTTTAACGATTTAACTTTGAAATTAATAAACATTAGAGCTTCGATATGATGTTTTAACGGCTTGTTTAAAAAATATTACTTTAGAATTTGATCATGTGATTAAATTGATTTTTATCTCGCTCCTTTCTCTGATAGAAACATCTACAAAACGAACACTTGGATTTACGCATCAATTATACGTGTAACACACCACATCCCTTTCAAATTTGTGCATTGTTTGCAATCATATTCATTACTTGGTCTCCTTCACATAAAACAGAGTTATGGGAGAAATATAAATCACACATGGCTGATGGTATTTTTATCAAAGATGCAATGAGGAAAGCATTGATAATGATTAGGAATAGAAAGTAGAAATCGCAAAGTTCTCAATCAGTAATGACATTACAAGATCGATCTGCTACTACTTTGTTTGATGCAGAATTGCGTCCTGAACAAAATTATAACACGGATAATCTTTTGTTGTATGTGCAATCAAATATGCATAAGCTAACACTTGAGCAAAATAACAAATACAACCAAATAATGCAGACTGTCAACAACAAGGTTGGGGAAACTGGTCAAACCTTCCTAACAAAATAAATTTTGGCAGCTATTCAATCGCAAAGTGACATACCTTAGCTATTGCATCATCTGAAATAACTGCGACATTACTGCTAGTTGAGAGAACTGCTTATTCTGTTTTGAAAATTCCATTAAACATGCAATCTATTAAATCTTCCATGTGCAACATTTCCTATAAACATTCAGCGTAGGAAAAATATAGGAGAAATGCAAAATTATATCTTGCGAACAATGCCTAATGACGCAAAAAAGTCACTCGAAGTTCCTTATTGCAAGATTTGAATGGAAATGCCAGACCCTTTTGAAATCCAATAATATTGCTTGCAGTAGATTTCATATTACTTGTAATAATTCCACCGACCCCTGAAGATTAAATAAATGTTTGTTCTCAAATACTTTACTTTTTCGGCGATATGTGACGACATTGAATTTAACTAGACAGCTGCAAAATGATCGACCAGGATTTATATATTTTCATATCAATTGTTGGAAATTGATTGAAACAGGCAGATCTGAATCAGTGCGAATTGCAGTGATTCATAACATTTGTAATATAGTACCCTCAAAACTAATGGACTAAAATATTTCCAGATATTCAAATTGATCATAAGAATTACCGTTGGTTGAGTGAAAAAGGAAGTTTTAACCAAAAGAAAACTAGTTTAGCAGTTGGCGTGATAATCTCCTATCAAATAAGCACAAGGAAGGAAACAGTAATAAGTATAGATAGTAAAATGATTTTTAAAAAATCGAAAGTCGTGAAAGCAAATGGTAACAGAATGCATAAGAAAAGAAAAAGAAAACGCTCAAACGAAAAAACTACCAAAAGAATATTAGCATATCACTAACAGGAAAACATATCTGGTATGAAAGCTGGCCGTATAAATGAAGAACTAACTCTATTGTTAAAAGCAAAACGAAAGTATATGGAGATAAATAAAGACGTCAGATAGTGTAATTTTTAATTCTACTCTTATTGAAATACAATTGTAATTATTTCATTATTATTATTTTTACTGTTTATTTTATTTTATACTAAACTTTTATATCCATGGTTTCATCATGTTTTACTATTACTTGTTTGATAGCTGCTTACTTCCATTTTATTTACATATTTTATATTACTCTATATTTTTCATTTTATCCTTTATTTTGTTATTCTAATTATTAATTTGCTTATATTTTCATTTTATTTTTATTGTATATTCTATATGTTGGTTTTCTGATTAATGTTTATAATACTTTTATTGATTTCTATATATTATTAAATTTTATCAGTTTAATTAACTGTCACTATGGCTCTGCTACTTACTATCCTATCTTTTATTCATTTTTATTTTATTAAAAATCCGACAATTCCACCGGTTTAACATCGCATTTAATACAAATAATATTTAGTCGCTAAAATAGAACATTACTAATATGTCATTTTTGAAAGCTGAATATGTCAGTATAGACATGGCATGTCCACATGAAGTTTTGTCTGTGCATCATGTAACATTATTTTCCGTAAAATTTTGCAAAATATCGATTCTTAGAGTGGATATTTCAATTTGTTACCAAATTCCTAAGAAAAAAGTTTTTTGAAATTGTTTTTTTTTTCGCAATTTTTTTATAGTTAGGATGTTTTCAAATATGTAAAAGAGAGAGGAGGGTAAGAGGGGGTTAAGAAAGTTCCCTTCTGAACCCTTTTTTTAGACGGGAATAATCACAGGTCACGTAAGAGAGATGGTCACAAAGAAGGTGTTCAATTTAGTTGAACATTATAATTGAAAACTGATCCCGAACGATAAAAGTCATAAAAATGTTTCAGAATTTTTTGTTTTAATCTGAAAATTAAGTTCGTAATCGATGAGATTAACGTGTAAAAGAAAAAAAAAATGTAAACTGTGTAATTTAGACGTGGGGGGGGCAATTCCTTAAACGTTCGCCAAATAAACTTATTAATTACGGTATCGTAACAGAACTAAATTGTTATAAAACTAAGTAATATGAATGTAATATTGCTTCTCAAACAATTTTTTCAACTATTAACAAAATATTAAAATGGCTGACTTGTTTACGAAGAAATTAAAATTCGGGTGCTTATTAAACTTGGCACTTTTGGTGGCAATTAAATGCAAAGGAAATACAGATAGGTCTGCATGATATACGTGATCGTTAAAGAACGAAGATGTCATATTCCAAAAATCATGTAAATCGATCAAGTATTTTTATAAGAAAAAAACAAATTTTACGACTAAGCGAGTTGTAGTGTTTTCGTTGGCCATCATAAAATCTGATGAATAAAATAGAGGAGACAACTCCAATCAAAGTGTCGATGTAAAAAATCAGCCTTATATCCAATACATTAAACGTACTACGGTATCGTTAACTTGTCATTAAATTATTAATTGAACTAACTTTTTATAAAACTTTATAAAATCTTGAATGTAATGATGTTTCGTAATAAGGTTAATAAAAGTAAATATTTTAAGTATTAAAAAATATTAACATTGTTGACTTGTTCCAGTTAATTGCAGCCCCCTCGAGGGCAAAGTCGTTTTTTTATGTGGGAAAAATCCAGTCCCCCCCTAACATGGAGCACTCTGGGTAGGGACAAAAATAAGAATTGTCTCAGTCTAGAAGGATTTCTCAGTCACTGACAAGGACAGAAAAATGAAGTGTAGTATCAGAACAGATATTACACTTTGCTTCCAGCCATAAGGCCACCTGATTTGTTTATGAAGGAGGTCCTTACAAATACGAATATATGAAACTTTTTTCTGTACTTTCACCTATGTAATTGGTGATTTAATTTAATAAACAAAATTATCCTAAAAACTTAATTTAACTCGAAAATACTATTTAAAAATAGCGCTTTAACATTGATTGACAAACATCTGAAATTCTGTCTTTTGGAATATTTTTATATTTCAGTATTATTACGAAAAAAGTTTTTAACGTCCGTATTAATGAAATCGATATAACTAAAAAATCTGTACTTTTATTTAACAATTTAATAAAGAGAAGCTGCTGTGAAAATTAAATTTAACTTGAAATTTCGATCGAAAAATAGCATAATTCGTATGTTTAAAAATTAAGTATTACGTTCATTTAAAATTGACACAATGGAATACTCATATAAACAATTCGAATTTTATTTCTATATTTTGTTCTACAAATTTTATGGATAAACATTAATTTAAGTGTTTAAACCAGGAGATTCATTTGAACAGAAATTTAAAACCGCCATGTTTACTTTTGTTTGTTTTCCTTGGTAAGCAAGATTTCTTTTACTCAAGAAGTAGCTGGGGTTTTCATCATCCAGTCAGAATATGGCTAGGATTTTCCTTCAACGACACCAATTATTTTTATTTTTATAAAACTCAAATGTTTATCAGTCATTTGGAATATTCTACTTTCCTTTTAAAGGGATTGTCAGCATGATAACGGCCGAAGCGACAAGCGTAATAATATATAGATTAGCAAAACTGAAGAAAATGTAACTAACAATCTATGCATACGGATTTTTCATGTTTTATTAATTGAAATAGATATATGTATATATGTGCGAACATGTATGTTTCTTTGTATGCATCTGTTAGTGTATGAATGCGTATATGCATGTGTGTATATGCTTAGATGTACATTTTGTGTATATATATATATCTATATATATATATCTGTTTTCAGCCCACGTCTATTTTAACAAACTTCTTCCGTTTTATTAAACCTTTATGAAAAACCAATCATCGTCTTGGATCGTTTGAAACGTCTTTGTCCGACAGGTTCCAACTCCCCCAGGGATAGATCAAATTCCCAGGTAGTCCAAAAGACAGCAATCGAAAAGGTATGTCGCAAAACATGTCTGACACACACGAACGCATTAACACTTAGACATATCACGAGCCGTAAAATAAACTGTTACAGATATACGTAGATAAGAAAACATATGGTCAATTTAGTGTAGAACCACATACAGTTTATTAAGACGTATATATATTCAAACACCACGATTCAAACAAGTATATACACATGACAAACACAAATAAGTCAAAAAGACAAGTATATACACGTGTAGTTTTTAATAGTAAGATATATATGCTTTGGGGGAGTTATACGCACATTCATTAGAAATACAGTTTATATACACCCGTCCATGTCTTATTGATCCTCCCCACAACATAACAGACACAATTAATAACATCACGTGTACTTTACATTGAAATAAAATCACCTTACCTGATTAACATGGTACCTATTAAATTAGTGGAAACATGGCATCTGGTGTGACGAATTCATTAAATATTTACGTTTCATTAACTTTCGTAAGTGACGGAAATGTCAGAAAGAACACAATTTAATTATTAATAAAAGCGAATATTTGAAAATTGTGTCCGACATCTTTAGTTTGTATTTAGATTACAAATTTCTGCACAAGTTGTTTTGCTGTGTTACTTCTGGTTTGATTGCTAAAATGTACGATTAAAACAGCAATAATAGCTGATTAAAATGAGATGAAACAGCTACCAGAAAAAAAGACATATTCCATTTTCGAACTGCCTCACATAATTCTTAATGTTTTTTAACCCTTACGTTTTATGTTTTGTTCTCTTTTTATTCATTCTGCATAAGTGTGAGATACCGCTTTATAAGGTCACAACAATATATCTGCTTTCTGATTAAAAAATAGTCTACAGTTTTATTTGAACAGCTACCCAGTAAGCAAAATATCAGCTCCAATAAATCATAATCAAACGCGAAAGAATACCATCCAGTATGTAGAGTCTGTCTGCAAAAAAAAAAAAAAACGATGGATATCATATCCATATCACATACAGATAGTATTCAGAAGTGATTCAATTAAAGGAATCTTGTAGGAGTTCAATCCACTACAAAAAAGCCATGGCCAATAACTTTGTATACCGTTTATGTAAATACAGAAAATATATACAAAGGTTACACATGCTGCCCACTGAAAATAAGGTTAGAACATTGGAAAGCTGTAATACAGAAGAATATTGAAAAGTTAGGCATGGCTGACCACATATGGAGAGAAGGGGAAACTATTTAACCATATGGGATAATAAACTGTTAAGATATAAGTAATCTATAGAAATAAATAGTAAACTACACATCTGCAATAAAAATAGGTTTAAGGCTTTTAAATTCCATGCTAGAAGTATTCGCAAGGACAGCATAACGATAAAATCAGAATGATGTAATAGAATGCGTTTTATGTGAGAAAGTTTCTGGAGATATTAAGAATATAATTGCAATCTACGTGTGACTTCTATTTTGTCATGACTGACGAAAAGAGACCAAAGCTTCCGTCTAAAATTCCTTACAGCTATCAAGTTCGACAAGATACTCCTGATACAGGTCAGCGGCTTTATCAGTCTGAACGCAGTGAGAATAATACTAACGTTCATCCAAAAAATCGGAACATGTTATACAACACTTCATATTTTCAAGTGGTAACACTATCTTATTCGAAATTTGAGTAGATATTCTCTCATTTAAAACTTTCTTAGAAAGGGGCGCCTCAACTAGTACTATAAATGCCATGTAAAAAATATATTTTTTAATATGCATTATACATAGTATCAATTTAATACGATGATTATACACATGCATTAACCGCTATAATAATCTATTGCATCCAACGTGTTTGCAAGTAGCAACCCAACCTACATATTGATGTTATTATCGATTTAATTCGGTAATCCATAACATATTCACTATCTTTTATTGTTTCTCGGAACGAAAAGCACAACTAATCGATTATTCAATCATATTAATTGACACAAATGTGTCTCTTCATCGATTTTTCTCTTTCCTCACACGACATGGGAAGTGGCATTTTGTAAATAAATTATGCCGCACCAACAATGCCAAACGTCTGGACCCACGCATCTTAATATGAGTTTACCTTATTAACGACCATATGTAGGATATGCAGTCTACCTTAATTTAGATAGAAGAACAATGTTGTGAAACAGTAATGGGAAATTACATTACGCCATTTTACTAAGTAAGGACACGCGTCTGAAAGTTTTATTCAATAACAGTAAACAATATTGTCTCACACAGTACACGCATTTGAAATGTCCGAAGACCAAAGAAAATGTGACTCTCACAAAAAATAGAGACTTACAGGACAATTACATGATCAGACTGTGAAATTTGTTCCTAAATTGGCCGTTCCTACTAACCGATGCTTGTCTTGAAATCATTCTGGCATTTAAGCACTTTAAGTTCCAGTCGTCTTGTCGTTATATGGTATAGTTTAACTCGGCCTTAAGCTCTATACGATCCCAGACATACATCCTCATTTAAAGTTGGGGTAATTGCTAACAGTCTAATGCTAATGGGTTTGTTCTCGGCTGTTCTTTCATCTAACTATAGTACTATTATCTATGTTTATAGTTTGGCATCTAACCAATAAGAAAAGTACATCTTTCACGCGGTCAATCTCGATTTGCCTCAATGACGCATACGTACTTCATTTTTTAATGTTATGCTAATATATTGAGAAAAGTGACAAAACTGTATTTAAGTAAGTTTTCTGGCAGTGGGGGGGGAGAAATATCTGGTCAAAACCCAGGCGCATGGTTACCCTTTTCGGTGTGATGGACCCATAGATCAGATCATCCATCTAGAAGAAAGAAAAATTCTGATATACAATCTGTGCTATAGTAAATCCGTCGAACCACTGGGAAATAGACACCTTTTTAGTCCTGGTCGACAACATTTCTAGAACTGGTGATTCGGACAAATTCTTCAGTAAGCAAACATAAATTGGAGAAGGTGGCTTCTGCCGATCCCCCAGCTTCCATATTCGTTCTTTGTCTATTAGGCATGAGCAGAAGTATAATATCACATACTCACGAGAGACAAATTGGCCTGTTTCCTGACTAGGACAATTAACGCCGTCCCTCGTTTTCCTAACTTCTTCCTCTAAAAAAATCGAGCAAATTGGGTGATTGCATGCCCCTTATATTCCTTAGAATGGTCTAAGCCGCTCTTGTCTGAGATGTGGAGGGTAAAGACTTGATAGTTTGTCTGACTGCAGTTTCCGACTGACCGTATAAGGCCAAAATCCTTAGAGTTGCTGCTATATCATAATAATTTCACTACTGTGTTGCGCATTGAAATAAAGCCTGTAGTTTTTACTCTTCTGGGCTTACTCAAGGTTACAACCATCTAGAGTCGGCTAAAAGTCTATTTGTGTATGCATATTTTGCAGCAAAACTGACCCACTTTGCACAACATTTTATCTAAATCTGAAATTATATCCAATGAAATCTAAAAAAAATGACATGACACCCCAAATCGAAAGTTACAATTAAATCAACTATCCAAATAAAACAAATTCTCCATCTCTCTTGAGCCTTGCATTTACAAATATCCGTGAGCTAAGAAGTAACATGCATGATATATAATCTTTAGAATCTGTTCTGTAATAAATCCCACGGATAATATATAACATTAAGTTAATTAAACTCACACTCCTAAATCCCTTATAACTGCTTTAACATAACAGATTACCTCCGTCTCTGTCGTAGAACTAGGATGGCTATATGCACGAGTTTGAAATCGATAACCTATTATTTATTATTATATAGAAAAAACCTGAGGCAGAGTAAAATATAAGGACGCTAAATAAAATTTAGCTACTCCAAAAATAGCACCCTTACAATAAGGCAAAAATTCAAATTTCTTCAGTTTAAAAAAATTTTGCTTCCCCAACCTATGAGACAAAACAAATACAGTTGATATCATAAAAGATACATTTTGCGCCGAGTAAAAGGCCACATATTTAATTCAAATGTGTGATTTAAAAATAAACTTAACAAAGGAAAATATTTTAACGGTATTTTCTTCCTCTTCTTCATCTTCATAATAATAATAATAATAATAATAATAATAATAATAATAATAATAATAATAATAATAATAATACCGTTTTTAGAAGAAAATATGTATTTTTCATACAAAGAGATTGAAAGAAAGGAAATAGTAATTATTTCGATGTAGAAAAAAAAACGAACAGAATGTAATTAGAAAATGATTAATTCTAATGGTATACAGATAAAGCATATTACTAATGGACGGGTATAAAGCAAAAACTGAAATGCTACTAGACATGCATAATATTTAATTTTGATGGAATGTACTTTTACCAGTTTTATATCGGGAGACATTTTATTAAACGGCCATCTTGAATCTCCGGCGTCATTTGAGATGTA